>NC_057812.1:178683790-178997158 GCF_018294505.1 Triticum aestivum
AAGAAAGAAAAAAAAACTGATGAAAATGTAGAAACAAATAAAATAAAATCAAAGAAAAAAGAAGTGAAAGAAAAAAACAATGAACTAAGAAAGAAACAAATAAAAACAAAGGAAAACCGAAAACTGTAGAGAACCGATGAAAGAAACAAAGGAAACTGATGAAAAAGCAAAGAAAAAAAATGAGGAATCTAAGAAATAAAAAATAAAAACAGAAAGATATACCAAAGAGAAAAAATGGCAAGAAAACATAAACGAGAACCCGCGAACTCAGTGAAGAAGAAAAGGAACAAAGGAGAAAAAATGATGAAAACAAGTCGGTCCAATAGCTACCGCACGGGGGTAAAACCGCCAGCTAGACCTATGGTAGCCTCACTTTTAGAGGAAAGATGGTACCTCACTATAAGCGACATATAACATTTACTCCTTTCGTTTCAAATTACTTATCGCAGATATAGATGTATCTAATTGTATTTTAGTTTTAGGTATATTTATTTTTACGATAAATAATTTGAAACGAAAGAAGTATACAAGAGTCACAGCGTTTGGACCCGGTAGACCGTCCGCGGGCGACAAATTGCGCAGCCTCTATTTATGGCATTAAGCGACCGCTTCAGGAAGTCTCACGGAAGCGTTTCGTGTAACTGGGACGGCGCTGAAAAAGAAAAGAATATATGTGAGAAAGATGGTAGCCTCACTGTAAGCGAGATATAACATCTACGCATGAGTCACAGCGTTTGCATCCGGTAGACCGTCCGCGAGCGACAAATTGCGCAGCATCTATTTATGACATTAAACGCGAAATCACTAATTAAGGAGTATTCATTGCAAAGATTACTTCAATTCTCTGGTTTCGACAAGTGGCATATATACAACGCGTCACTTTGTCGCAACTAGGGAATTTTCTTTTTTTCATAGATTCGTTTATTCAAAACGTTTTACCTCTCAAACTGTGAGTCCAAATCTCGAACCGTTTTCATCGTTCCTCGCGTCGAGATCTTTAAAACAAGATCCCATGTTAATAGGTTTTGACAAAAAAAAATCACAAAAATACCGGACGAAAAAACCGAACCGGAAGCACGGGTTTTTTCCCTTTTCGAAAGAGGCACGCTTGTGCCTCTCACGAAATCACAACCGTACCTCTCGCGGAAGCAAAACCATGACTCCCGCGGAAGGAAAAAAAAAAGAAAAGCGTTTTTTTTTTCATTTCCGAGGAGGCACGACTGTGACTCTCGTGAAAGCACAATCGTGCCTCTTGCGGAAGCAAGACCATGACTCTCGTGAAAGGAAAAAAACAGAAAACGTGTTTTTTTTACGAGAGGCACGGCCGTTACTCTCGCGAAAACACAACCGTGCCTCTTATGGAAGCAAAACCGTGACTCTTGCGAAAGAAAGAAAAAAAAGAAAAAACACGTTTTTTTCCTTCCCGAGAGGCACGGCCGCAACTCTCGCGAAATCACACCCGTGCCTCTCGCGAAAGCAAAACCGTGACTCTCGCGAAAGCAGAAAAACAAAAAAAACACATTTTTTTCGTTTTCGAGAGGCACGGCCGTGACTCTCGTGAAAGCAAAACCGTGCCTCTCGCGAAAGCAAAACCGTGACTCTCACAAAAGGAAAAAAAAAATCGCGTTTTTTCATGAAAAAAATCAATTTTTTATTGCAAAACCAAAACGTCGAAAAAACCTGAAAAAATCATTTAAAAAGGCGAAAACGCGTGCGGAAAAATAAAAAAAATATCCAAAAAGAGCGTCCAGAGCACGACACGTGGCAAATGGCTGAGAGCGCGCCAAATGACGCTGATCGTTGCGAGACTCCCGAACGAGCGCTCGTTAACTAGTTGCTCTCCATTAAGCGACCGCTTCGGGAAGTCTCGCTGATGCGTTTCATATAACTGGGCCGGCCCATGTTCGCGCTGGAAAAAGGAAAAATATATATGAGAAGCAGGATTCAATCCCTGCTCTACCTGGCGAGAGCTAGCTTGGCTAGCAACTTCGCCCGGCCATCGCCAATGATAAGTCTGAGACGGGTTCTCTACTTGAGACAGATAACGCCGGTTTTCAATTTATTTTCACAAACTTTTTTCTGTTATTTATTTTTATTTTTTATTTGTTCTTTTCGCTTTCTTTTTTCTTCGATTTATTTTTCTTTCAGTACTTTTCTGTTTTTCTCCATTTTTTCTCTCTTCTATCCATTTTTTCTATTATGTTTGTTTTCCCTTTCGCTCTACATTTTCATATATGCCAAAAACATTTTTTTATTAAGTGATTAAATTTTTTTGTATACACGTTCAACATTGTCCAAATGCTTATTTATTATTTTTAAAATACTTGCTTAACATTTTAACACTTACTCACAAAAATTCAAATACTTGTTCAACATTTTTAAAATACTTGTTCAACATTTTAATCCTTACTTAAAAAATTCAAATACTTGCTCAACATTTCTTAGATACTTGTTCAACATTTTTTAATATATATTCATCATTTTCAAATACTTGTTCAACATTTTAAATACTTATTCAACATTTTCAAGTACTTGTTCAACATTTCGAAAACTCTTGTTCAAAATTTATAGAATGCCTGATTAGCATTTTTCACATACTTGTTCAATATTTTTTTAAATACTTCCTTCAACATTTTTCAAATACTTGTTCAACATTTTTTTCAAATATTTTTTTCAACACAATTCAAATACTTGTTCAATATTTTTTACATACTTGACCAAAAAATTTTAAATACTTGTTGAAATTTTTATATACATGATCAACACTTTTTCAAATACTTGTTCAAAAATTTTCAAATGTTTTTTGAAGAATTGTTTTTATAATATAGATATTTAGAATATTTTAAAGTACATATAAACATAAAATAAAGCAAAAATGAAAAAAAAGTAAAAATTAAAATAAACAGGAAACGGGAGTTTCCCCACGCGCGGGCCGGCTCACTAGCGGTTCCCTTCAGCGAGTCGGGGGACTCCCTCGCGTAAGGCGAGAAATAGGACTGTCGACAAATTGGGCGTGGGGAGAGCTGAGCTGGACCGGCCCAGTTTGGCCCTTCTCGCCATTTTCCTGTTTGGTACTTTTGGTTTATTTTCTCGCCATTTTCCTGTTTGGGTTTATTTTCTCGCCATTTCCAGCTTTTCCTTCTGTTTTTTTACTTTTGGTTTATTCTTTTTTTCATGTCTTTCCTATTGTTTTGTAATATATGGTGTTCTTTAATATTGCAATGAACATTTTTTAAATACACATTTCTAATTTTATAGACTGCGAACCTTTTAATTTTAATATACAATGACCATTTTTTTCAATACAAACCAAACTTTTATAATCCACGAGAAGTAAATATGTGTCTCTCGCAGAAACAAAAATAGAACATGCTTCTTTTTCCTTTTCTGAAGAGGTATGATTGTGCCTCTCATGGAATTGAATTTGTGCCTCCACGAGAGATAAATCCATGCCTCTCATGGAAGAAGAAAAAAGTAAACATGTTTTTTCTTTTCCGCTTGTGCCTCTCGCGGATTCGAGAGGCACGACTTGTTGGGGAACGTAGCATGCAATTTCAAAAAACTTCCTAGGCTCACGCAAGATCTATCTGGGAGATGCATAGCAACGAGAAGGGGAGAGTGTGTCCACGTACCCTCGTAGACCGAAAGCGGAAGCGTTTGACAATGTGGTTGATGTAGTCGAACTTCTTCTCGTTCTGACCGATCAAGCACCGAACGTACGTCACCACCGAGTTCTGCACATGTTCAGCTCGATGACGTCCCTCGAACTCTTGATCCAGCAAAGTGTCGAGGGAGAGTTTCGTCAGCATGGCGGCGTGATGACGGTGATGGTGAAGTGATCCGTGCAGGGCTTCGCCTAAGCACTATGACAATATGACCGGAGGAGTAAACTGTAAAGGGGGGCACCGGACACGGCTAACAGTTGTTTTTGTGTCTTCGAGGCGCCCCCTTCCCCACAGGAGAGGTTGGAGGGGGAAGAGGCAGCCAGGGGGGCCCCACAGTAGGCCGAATCCTACTTGGGCTCCCACCCAAATTCGGCCCCCCTTCCTTATTTTCCGAAGGGAGAAGGAAAGATGAGGGGGAGAGAAGGAAGGGGGAGGCCGAATCCCTCCTCTTCCTTTCTCTCTTCCCTCTTTTCCTTCCTCTTCCTATTCGGGCTACATGGGGGGCGCAGTAGCCCATGTTGGTTGCTGCTTTTCCCCTCTTGGCCCAATAGGCCCAAATCTTTGCCGGGGGGTGTCCGGAACCCCTTCCGGTGACCCGATATGTATCCGGTACCTTCGGAACACTTCCGGTGTCCGGATAGCATTGTCCTATATATGAATCTTTACCTCTCGACCACTTTGAGACTCCTCGTCATGTCCGTGATCTCATCCGGGACTCCAAACAACATTCAGTCACCAAATCACGTAACTCATATAATATAAAATTGTCATCGAATGTTAAGCGTGCGGACCCTATGGATTCGAGAACTATGTAGACATGACCGAGACACCTCTCCGGTCAATAACCAACAGGGAACATGGATGCTCATATTGGTTCCCACATATTCTACGAAGATCTTTATCAGTCGTACCGTAATAACAACATACGTTATTCCCTTTGTCATCGGTATGTTACTTGCCCGAGATTCGACCGTCAGTATCTTCATACCTAGTTCAATCTCGTTACCGGCAAGTCCCTTTACTCGTTCTGTAATGCATCATCCCGCAACTAACTCATTATTCACATTGCTTGCAAGGCTTATTATGATGTGCATTGCCGAGAGGGCCCAGATCTATGCCAACCCAACAAACACCTTCGGAGATACCTGTAGAGCATCTTTATGATCACCCAGTTATGTTGTGACGTTTGATAGCACACAAGGTATTCTTCTGGTATCCGGGAGTTGCATAATCTCATAGTCGAAGGAATATGTATTTGACATGAAGAAATCAATAGCAATAAAACTTAGCGATCATTGTGCTAAGCTAACGAATGGGTCTTGTCCATCACATCATTCTCCTAATGATGTGATCATGTTCATCAAATGACAAGACATGTCTATGGCTAGTGATACGTCTCCGTCGTATCTACTTTTCCAAACACTTTTGCCCTTGTTTTGGACTCTAACTTGCATGATTTGAATGGAACTAACCCGGACTGACGCTGTTTTCAGCAGAATTGTCATGGTGTTATTTATGTGCAGAAACAAAAGTTCTCGGAATGACCTGAAACTCCACAGAGATTATTTTGGGAAATAATAAAAAATACTGGCAAAGAATCAAAGCCAGGGGGGCCACACCCTAGCCACGAGGGTGGGGGCGCGCCTGCCCCCCTGGGTGTGCCCCCTACCTCGTGGGCCCCTTGAAGCTCCACCGACCTCAACTCCAACTCCATATATTCATTTTCGGGGAGAGAAAAATCAAGGAGAAAGATTCATCATGTTTTACGATACGGAGCCGCCGCCAAGCCCTAAACTCTCTCGGGAGGGCTGATCTGGAGTTTGTTTGGGGCTCCGGAGAGGGGAATCCGTCGCCGTCGTCATCATCAACCATCCTCCATCACCAATTCCATGATGCTCACCGCCGTGCGTGAGTAATTCCATCATATGCTTGTTGGACGGTGATGGGTTGGATGAGATTTATCATGTAATCGAGTTAGTTTTGTTAGGGTTTGATCCCTAGTATCCACTATGTTCTAAGATTAGTGTTGCTATGACTTTGCTATGCTTAATGCTTGTCACTAGGGCCCGAGTGCCATGATTTCAGATCTGAACCTATTATGTTTTCATGAATATATGTGAGTCCTTGATCCTATCTTGCAAGTCTATAGTCACCTACTATGTGTTATGATCCGGCAACCCCGAAGTGACAATAGTCGGGACCACTCCCGGTGATGACAGTAGTTTGAGGAGTTCATGTATTCACTATGTGTTAATGCTTTGGTCCGGTACTCTATTAAAAGGAGGCCTTAATATCCCTTAGTTTCCAATAGGACCCCGCTGCCACGGGAGGGTAGGACAAAAGATGTCATGCAAGTTCTTTTCCATAAGCACGTATGACTATATTCGGAATACATGCCTACATTACATTGATGAATTGGAGCTAGTTCTGTGTCACCCTATGTTATGACTGTTACGTGATGAACCACATCCGGCATAATTCTCCATCACCAATCCAATGCCTACGAGCTTCCCATATATTGTTCTTCGCTTATTTAGATTTCCGTTGCTATTATTATCATCACTATAAAACACCAAAAATATTACTTTTGCTACCGTTACCTTTTACCACCGTTGCCACTACTATCATATTACTTTGCTACTAAACACTTTGCTGCAGATATTAAGTTGCAGGTGTGGTTGAATTGACAACTCAGCTGCTAATACTTGAGAATATTCTTTGGCTCCCCTTGTGTCGAATCAATAAATTTGGGTTGAATACTCTACCCTCGAAAACTGTTGCGATCCCCTATACTTGTGGGTTATCAGCTAGGAAACTTAACCATCTTTAATTAACGAGCTAGTCTAGTAGAGGCTTACTAGGGACACTGTGTCTTGTCTATGTATCCACACATGTATCAAGTTTCCAGTTAATACAATTCTAGCATGAATAATAAACATTTATCATGTTATAAGGAAATATAAATAACAACTTTATTATTGCCTCTAGGGCATATTTCCTTCATGACTGTGCCTCTCGCTAAAGTAAATTAGTGCCTACACGAGAACTAAATCCATGCCTCTCATGGAAGAAAAAATGAAAAAGCATTTTTTTCTCTTTTCCGAGATGCATGACTATGCTGCTTGCAGAAACAAATTTGTGCCTCCACGAGAAGTAAATCCTTGCCTCTCACGGAAGAAAAAAAATACATTTTTCTCCTTTTTTGAGCCTCTCGTGGAAGGGAAAAATAAAAGAAACATGTTTTTTGTGTCAAATTTTTTTTGGGGTCCAAAACCTAAGAATACTGTGGAAAACCGAAAAGCCAAAAAAACGCCTAAAAGCCAAAAGTGCATACAAGAAAAAAATCCAAAGGGAGCGCCCAAAGTGCGACACATGGCGACGGGTGAGAGCATGCCAAGTGACACGCTCTCAGTGTTGGGGATCGTTGCAGAAATTAAAATTTTCTACGCATCACCAAGATCAAACTATGGAGAGACCAGCAACGAGAAAGAGGGGAGTGTATCTTCATACCATTGAAGATCGCGATGCGGAAGCGTTACAAGAAAGCGGTTGGAGGAGTCGTACATGCAGCGATTCAGATCGCGGCCGATTCCGATCTAAGCACCGAACAACGGCGCCTCCGCGTTCAACACACGTGCAGCCCGATGACGTCTCCCGTGCCTTGATCCAGCAAGGAGGAGGGTGTGGTTGGGGAAGACAACTCCAGCAGCAGCACGACGGCGTGGTGGTGTTGGAGCAGCGTGGTTTCCAGCAGGGCTATAGAGAGGTAGGGTTGCGCCGAGGGAGAGAGGGACTCGTGTCCTTGGCAGCCCCCCAAACCCCGCTATATATAGGAGAAGGGGATGCGGCTGCGCCCCCTCTAGGGTTCCCACCCTAGGTGGTGCGGCAACCCTAGATGGGATTGGAGGGGGCGGCCAAGAGGGGGAGAGGTGGGGGCGCGCCCTAGGGTGGGCCTTTAGGCCCATCTGCGCCTAGGGTTTCCCCCCTCTCCTCCTAGTTGCGCCTTGGGCCTTGGTGGGAGGCGCACCAGCCCACTCAGGGGCTGGTCCCTTCCCACTCTTGGCCCATGCAAGCCTCCGGGGCTGGTGGCCCCTCCCGGTGGACCCCCGGAACCCTTCCGGTGGTCCCGGTACATTACCGGTGACACTCGAAATACTTCCGGTGGCCAAAACCTCACTTCCTATATATTATTCTTTACCTCTGGACCATTTCGGAGCTCCTCGTGACGTCCGAGATCTTATCCGGGATTCCGAACAATATTTGGTAACCACGTACAAACTTTCCCTATAACCCTAGCGTCATCGAACCTTAAGTGCTTAGACCCTACGGGTTCGAGAGGCATGTAGACATGACCGAGACATCTCACCAATCAATAACCAACAGCAGGATCTGGATACCCATGTTGGCTCCCACATGTTCCACGATGATCTTATCTGATGAACCACGATGTCAGGTGTCGGTGTCAAAACCGGCGGATCTCGGGTAGGGGGTCCCGAACTGTGCGTCTAGGCCGGATGGTAACATGAGGCAAGGGACACGAAGTTTTACCCAGGTTCGGGCCCTCTCGATGGAGGTAAAACCCTACGTCCTGCTTGATTAATATTGATGATATGGGTAGTACAAGAGTAGATCTACCACGAGATCGAGGAGGCTAAACCCTAGAAGCTAGCCTATGGTATGATTGTTGATGTGTACGTTGTCCTACGGACTAAAACCCCCCGGTTTATATAGACACCGGAGAGGGTTAGGGTTACACAAAGTCGGTTACAATGGTAGGAGATCTTCATATCTGTATCACCAAGCTTGCCTTCCACGCCAAGGGAAGTCCCTTCCGGACACGGGACGGAGTCTTCAATCTTGTATCTTCATAGTCCAGGAGTTCGGCTGAAGGTATAGTCCGGCTATCCGAACACCCCCTAATCCAGGACTCCCTCAGTAGCCCCTGAACCAGGCTTCAATGACGACGAGTCCAGCACACAGATTGTCTTCGGCATTGCAAGGAGGGTTCCTCCTCCAAGTACTTCATAGAAGATTTTGAACACAAAGGTAGTGTCCGGCTTTGCAAAATAAGTTTCCACATATTGCCACAGAGAGAATAATATTTACACCAATCTTATCTGCTGACGTATTCCGTAGCGTGTCACACCATGACCAAGCCTTTATCCGAGTCGTTTTATTATCCCACCTCAGCAAGTTATGCGAGGTGGTTTCCTTGGCACGTCTTGTTAAAGCAGAGATCGTGTCCCCTTATCCTGGGATTCTCATCAATACGGGCGTGGGTAACCCAACCGCTTCTAGGACTCCTAGATTATAGGCAAGTCCAAGAGGACACGGAGAGGACGCTTGATATTCACCCTCTTTATAAAGGGGACAAGGCTTTTATTTTTCCCTCCCGTGCTCAATCGAATCCTTCTCCCACCTCAAGCCCAAACGCCCAAAGTTTAGGTCAGGTGCTCCGAACCTCCAGTCATGTCCGGATCTAGCCTTCAAGGCCGGTGGATGCCTTCCTCCGTCACGGAAGAAGACATCAAGAAGTTGAGGGAGGCCAGATATCTGACCGCCGAGATTTTGCATCGGCTGCCTCCCCAAGGGTAGACCGTTCCTACCCCCGAACCCAACGAGAATGTCGTGTTCGTCTCCCACTTCCTCCGAGGTCTAGGCCTTGCTTTGGATCGTTCGTCAGGGGTCTGATGTTTTATTATGGGCTAGACTTCCATGATCTAGCTCCGGACTCTTTTCTTCATATCACGACATTCATTGTCATGTGCGAGGCCTTCCTCCGGGTCACCCCTCACTTTGGCCTCTGGCTCAAGACCTTTGAAGTGAAGCCGAAGATGATCGAGGGGTAACATGCAGCGTGTGGAGGTGCCTCAATACGCAAGATGACGTGTTGGGGATATCACTACTGGGCGTAAACCGGCCTATCTGGGCCGGGTTAACTTCGTCAGTAGTTAAGTATGTTAAAGCCCAAGAAGGCAGATGAGGTCTCAAGGCCCATAGTCGGTTCAAGGCCTGTAGCCGTAAACCGGTGTTGGTATTTAACTTGTATTGTAAGTTAGGAATAAGTAGAGACCAAACCGGACACATCTATGAGCCGGTATTGGGACTCTGTGAACCGACGGGCGTCACCCGTGTATATAAAGGGACGACCCGGCGGCGGTTCAAGGAGGACAGACAACAACTCGAGACATAGGCGAAGCTTGTTTGCTCCCTGGTCATCGAAACCCCATCAATTCCATCACAACTAGACATAGGCTTTTACCTTCATCGAAGGGAACAAACTAGTATAAACTCTCTTGCGTCCCTGTGTTCGCTTTAACCCCTTCAAGCTAACCCGTCGCGATGGCTCCACGACTAAGTCCTTTCTCTAGGACATCTGCCGTGACAAAACCATGACAGTTGGCGCCCACCGTGGGGCTATCGCACGATGGTTTCAAGTTCTTGGAGGGCCGCTTTGAAGGACTCGAGGGCTACATTGTGGGCCGGATGACTAAGACTCGTCACGGCAAGCTCTACATCGATGATGCGGGCTGGGGCCCCGAGGCCGGCTCAGTCGAGTACGGGTACCGGGTCCCCTTCGATGGCATACACGTTTTCATCGGCAGGATCGGTGAACCGGGCCCTGAGCCGGACATCTGCACCGACCTCGTTGAAACGGCTCAGCGTGCGCGATCTGCCCGGGTTAAACCAGCCATGAAGCGTGACTTCGTGGGTGTGATCCATGGAGGAGGTCATGAGGAACTGGCGGCGAGACCGTCATTTACTCCGGTGATGAGTCATCAACCGGAGAAACCGAATCCCTATATCAGCTACAAGATGGCCGGATTGGGGGTTGTTCCGATGGCGACAGTATTCTGGACCCCTCTAATCTGCCCAACCGAGTTGGAATATTCATGGCCGGCACACAAGCAGCGCTTCATTCTTTGACCGCTGCGGCAACAACCTCCGGTTCAGTAGCGGCGACGGCTGCCGGGGCAGGAGGCCCTGTGCGCCCGCCGGCTCAAGTTCTATCAGAGCTATTTGATGCATTGGCTGTGCTTATGGCGGAAGATAATCCGGCGGATCAGGACGTCCACAACGCGGAGATTGCAAAGGTAAGGGAACAGATCACCCAGGCCAAGGCGGACTTGGCAGCTGAGGATACCAGGATGGCCGCAGAGCGGGCCGCTCTAGACGCACAAGCCTACTGGCTCATGTTGGACCAGAACGCGTCGCATGAAGTCATGAGGAGGAAGTACCGATCCCGTTTGCCTCCGGTTTTCGAGGCTAGAGACCTTTTCAACACCCCAGGAACAGGAACCAGTAATCCGCTGGAGGGAAACCGGGCGGAAGCTCCTGGGACCGGTGCGTCAGTTCAGCCTCGTCGGATGGATCCCCCTCGTCAAAACACCGTTATACCTCGGGCTGTTTCAACACCTCCGGGTCACTACTCCAACCCAATGGACAATCTCGTCGCCGGTGTTGCACGGCTGGAGGCCATTCCAATTGAAGATGACTCACCGCAGGCGATAGAGACGCGACAGGTCAAGGAGCTTCTTAGGACAGCTTTGGACCAACAGGAAGCATACTCGTACAGCTGCGACCGGATCCACTCGACCCCTCGCCCAAGCCGGAGCTATAGCAGGCGTATGGAGGAACCGGCAGTGTCAAGTAATGAACGACGTGGAGCACCCTGCGGCAACAACCCGGCGGGTGGTGCTGATAACGCTCAGGAAGTGGTGGACCGGGCCCGAGCACGCAGGGAGGCCGAGTTAGCCACACAATATCAGGCTCGGCAGCTTACGCCGGTTCGTCCAACTATTTCGGTCGAACCCGGTGTTACTTCTAGCTCTTTGGGGGTGCCTTGCCTTGTCCCCGCTTTACGCAATGTGCGCCTGCCCAAGGATTTCAAGGGCCCGCGCAAGGTACCAAATTACACGGCAGATCAACCCCCAGAGACATGGGTGGAGAGCTATGAGATGGCCATGGAGATGCTGGATGTGGATGATGCGGCATGTGTGAAATACTTCACCATGATGCTTGAAGGAACGGCCCACACTTGGTTAAAAAGCTTACCGGCCAATTCTATCAGTTCATGGGCCCAGTTACGAACCTGGTTTATCAATAATTTCAAGGATACATGTAAGCATCCCATGTCGATAGTAGATTTAGCTGCTTGTGTCCAGGAGGAAGGAGAATCGACGACTCATTGGGTGCGCCGGGTGTCACAAGTGTTGCATTCATCAGACCGCATCAACGCTGACACCGCAGTCTTAACCCTAGAAGGCAATTGCCGGTTTGGGCCCCTAAAGCTGAAGTTGGGACGGATGAAGCGCCATTGCACTGACATGGGGACCCTCATGGCTGCTTTGGTAAAGTATGCTGATTCTGATAGTACCAAGGATCCCGAATCTGATGATGACAAGGCAGGGAAGGGAAAGAGGAACAGCAACTCCAAATGTCAGCAGCATCACTGGGCAGGCAATGGTGGTGGAGGCAAGCGTAAAGCGGATGGTAACATGGACTTTGTGTCTAATACCAACACGCAGGACAATGGCCAGCGATGCAAGGGTAAACCGAAAAATCGCAGTGGGGCACCCAACCCTAACCCGGACCGCCTAAATTATCTACTGAGCCAGCCCTGTCCAAGACATGGGACGAAGGAGGTGCCAGCAAACCACCTTTGGAAGGATTGCTTCATTATGCAGGAGTTCAAGAATTCTAATGCTTTCCGGTATAATCACGGCTCCGGCGGTGGCTCAGGATCTGGGTCGGGTTACGGTGGAGGAAATTCCGGTTCAGGATTTAACGGTAATCCGGGCGGACATAACAGTCAAAATAATCAGAACAACCAGGGTGGTTACAAACAGCAGCAGCAACAGTCAGGTTACTAGAGCAACCCAAAGCAATTGAATAGTGGGCAGTACCATGTCTTTACCACTAGCTTGGACAAGCGAGACCGGAAGGTTCAGAGGCGGGCAGTCAACTCTGTTGAACCGGCCGTGCCCTGTTATCTACGCTGGTCTAAACAGCCAATCATATGGAGCAGAGAGGATCACCCTCCCCAGGTTGATAATCCGGGTCAGTTGGCTCTGGTGGTGGCGCCTCAGGTGGGAGGTTACAAGTTCACCAAAGTGCTCATGGATGGAGGGAGCAACATTAATATCTTGTACTATGAGACCTTCCGTCGTATGGGACTAACAGATAAAAATCTCAAACCGTCTAATACGGTGTTCCATGGTGTGGTACCTGGCAAGTCAGCATATCATGTCGGTAAGATAGCTCTGGAAGTGGCCTTTGGAGATGATCATGATTCCAGGTCGGAAACATTGACGTTTGAAGTGGTGAAAATCCAAAGTCCATATCACGCCCTGTTTGGGCGACCGGCCTACGCCAAGTTTATGGCACGACCCTGTTATGTGTATTTGCAGCTCAAGATGCCGGGTCACAAGGGGACAATAATAGTTCACGGAAGCCGTAAAATTGCTTTGGAATGCGAGGAAGGAGATGCGGCCTACGCAGAGTCGGTTTGTGCCACCGAGGAGCTGAAATATTATAAGGACAATGTTGATCCGGCGGACATGACTCCATTAAAGAAGCCAACTACGGAGCATGATCCGGCCCTGAAGTTCAAATCGGCAGCAGAAACTAAGCTTGTTGACTTCATACCTGGCGATTCGTCCAAGCAGTTCAGCATCAGTGCCAACTTGGATCCAAAATAGGAAAGCACGCTCATCGAGTTCATCCGTGAGAATCGGGACATTTTTGCATGGAAGCCCTCTGACATGCTAGGTGTACCGAGGCAACTTGCTGAGCACACCCTTAATGTGGATCCTAAATACAAACCGGTGAAACAGTTCCTCCGCCGGTTTAACGAAGAAAGACGCAAGGCGATTGGAGAAGAGGTAGCCAGGCTCTTAGCAGCTGGCTTTATTGTTGAAGTTTTTCACCCTGAGTGGCTTGCCAATCCGGTGTTGGTCCTTAAGAAAAACGGCACCTGGTGCATGTGTGTGGATTACACAGATCTTAATAAGGCTTGTCCAGCAGATCCTTTTGCCCTCCCCCGTATTGATCAAATTATTGATGCTACGGCGGGTTGTGAGCGTTTAAGTTTTTTGGATGCATATTCTGGTTATCATCAGATCAAAATGGCAGTTAAGGACCAGGAGAAGACGACATTCATAACTCCCTTTGGAGCCTTTTGTTATGTGTCTATGCCCTTTGGGCTCAAGAGTGCCCAGGCAACTTATCAACGGTGTGTACAAAATTGTCTTCACAAGCAGATTGGCCGTAATGTACATGCTTACGTGGATGATATTGTGGTTAAGTCCAGGGAAAAGGAGACTCTGGTTGACGACTTGAAGGAAACCTTTGATAACCTGAGGACGTACAAGATGATGCTTAATCCGGCCAAGTGTGTCTTTGGTGTACCGGCAGGCAAGTTATTGGGTTTTCTAGTGTCCAATAGGGGAATTGAGGCTAATCCGGAGAAGATCACAGCCATCACCTCCCTGGCTAAACCGAAGTGTATCAATGATGTTCAACACCTGGCAGGCCGGATTGCTGCGTTAAGTCAGTTTATCAGCCGCCTTGGGGAGAAGGCAATCCCTTTGTATCAGATGTTGAAGAAGACGGATCAGTTCGTCTGGAGTTCCGCTGCTGATGAAGCATTTGAGGACTTAAAGCGGCAATTGGCCAATCCGCATGTGCTCGCCGCTCCTATTGACAAGGAGCCGTTACTGCTATATGTTGCTGCTAATGCTCGTGCGGTCAGTGTGGCTATTGTGGTGGAGCGAAAGGAGGCAGGTAAGGAGCATCCGGTTCAACGTCCGGTCTATTATATCAGTGAGGTATTCATTGAGTCCAAGCAAAGGTATCTGCATTGGCAGAAGCTGGTGTACGGAGTTTTTATGGCAAGCCGAAAGCTTAAGCAATACTTCCAAGGGCACCCAATTACGGTGGTCAGTTCTGCTCCTTTGGGGGATATCATCCAGAACCGGGAAGCGACTGGCCGGATTACCAAGTGGGCTATAGAGCTTGGGCCACACGGATTGAAGTATGTGCCTCGGACGGCGGTTAAGTCTCAAGCACTTGTTGATTTCATCAATGATTGGACGGAACTGCAAGCACCTGAAGAAAAGCCGGATCACACATATTGGACCATCCATTTTGACGGATCCAGGCAATTGGAAGGCTCGGGGGCTGGAGTCGTATTAACTTCCCCATGAGGTGATAAGTTTTGTTACGTTCTCCGCTTAATGTTCCCTTGTACTAACAATGCAGCTGAGTATCAAGCCTTGCTCCATGGTCTTTGGATGGCTAAGGAGATGAATCTAAGTCGAGTTAAGTGCTTCGGTGACTCGGACCTCGTGGCTCAACAAGTGTCTGGCACTTGGGACTCCAAGGACCCACTCATGGCAGCATATCGTCGTGAGGTGGATATTGTTGCAGGTCACTTTAAAGGCTATCAGGTGGACCACATGGACCGACGGAAGAATGAAGCGGCGGACGGTTTAAGCCAACTGGGCTCTCAGCGCAAACCGGTCCCACCCAACGTTTTTCTGGATGTGCTGCACAACCCGTCGGTCAAGATCCCTAGTGAAGCGGATTTGGCTATTCCTGATCCAGAGGCTCAATTGGTGGCAGCTCTTCATGTCATTCCATATTGGACGCTTCCTTACCTGGCGTACATGAACCGGGGCGAGTTACCAGAAGATGAGACTCTGGCCCGACAGATAATCCGGCGGTCCAAGTCCATGACTATTGTCAATGGCGAGTTGCATCATTGCAGTGTATCAGGAGCGTTTCAACGTTGTGTGTCTCCTGAAGAAGGCTGTGAAATTTTGCGTGATATCCACGAAGGAGATTGTGGTCACCACGCCGGTTCAAAATCTTTGGTAGCTAAAGCGTTTCGCCATGGCTTCTATTGGTTAACTGCCCATGCTGATGTGAAGGATCTGGTCAGATGATGTGATGGTTGCCAAAAGTTTTCAAGACGTGCTCATGTGCCGGCTCAAGAATTGAGAATGATTCCAATTACTTGGTCATTTGCGACTTGGGGGCTGGATATGGTTGGGCCTTTCAAAAGGTCCAAAGATAAGAAGACTCACCTCTTGGTGGCGGTTGACAAGTTTACAAAGTGGGTGGAGGCAGAACCTGTTAGCAGTATGACGCAGCCACGGCGGTTCAGTTCATCAAAAAAGTGATTTTCCGGTTTGGCTTTCCACACAGTATCATCACAGATAACAGTACCAATTTGTCCAAGGGTGCCATGAAGGAGTTCTGCGAACGGGAGCATATCCGGCTTGACGTTTCATCAGTGGCACACCCACAGTCCAATGGTCAAGCAGAAAGGGCTAATCAAGAGATCTTGAGAGGCATCAAGCCCCGACTCATGGTTACTTTGCAGAGAATGCGGGGTTGTTGGGTAGAAGAATTACCATCTGTGTTATGGAGCATCAATACCACACCCAACAGATCAACAGGATACACACCGTTCTTCATGGTTTACGGAGCGGAGGCGGTTCTCCCCAGTGATATCCGTCATGATTCACCTCGTGTGACGGCTTATGTTGAAGCGGACAACAAGACAGCACGGCAAGATGCTTTGGACCGGTTGGATGAAGAGCGTGACATAGCAGCCGCCCGATCGGCGATTTACCAACAGGATCTTCATCGTTATCACAGTCGCCGAGTCAGAACCAGAACCTTTCAGGAAGGAGATTTGGTGCTTCGGCTCATCCAAGATCAGACCGATATGCATAAGCTATCCCCACCTTGGGAGGGGCCTTTTGTGGTCAGCAAGAATCTGCACAACGGGTCATACTATATGATCGATATTCAAGAGCATAAAGACTCACGTACATCAGAGGAGGAGACCAACAGGCCGTGGAACATAACTCATCTTCGGCCTTACTATACCCGAGCCATTGGCTCTACTTATGTACATATTACGATGATGTATATATTATGATTAAATATAATAAACCGGAACCTTAGCTAAAGTAGGGTATCTGTTCTTTTACATCATGTGTGGTTACACGGAGTTGTTCTAAAGCGGCCTCCGGTTTACCCCCTGAGTTAGCTTTTCAAAAGCATCATATTATATCACTTGGGGGCTTGGTCGTGTCCAAACCAATGCAATACCTCTTGATAGGCGAGAGCCACCAGATCACTTGGGACTTGGTCACGTCTGAACCAGTCATGCCTCTTGATCGGCCTAAGGCCACATAATCACATGGGGGCTTGGTCGAACCCGAACCATTGCCATGCCACTTGATCGGCATAAATGCCACAGTTTCATTTGGGGACCTGGCTGACTTGAACATAGCTACACCTATCGGGAGCTTGGTCGTGTTCGACCATGGTAACGCCATCTGATCAGCTCAAATAAGCCTCTTTTTGCAAATGGTTTTGTCATTGCCTTTGCTTCACAATTTTCTTTGAAAGATATTTCTTTCTTTTTATTGCGTTTTTTAAGCCGACAAAGTTTTAAGCCGGTTCAAACTGTCAATTGACGGAACACGGTCCATTTTAATCCGGAGACTATTTGCTCGGTTTGATTTTTTGTTAACATCCTATTATGGAGTAACACGGTGTTTATTATAACCCGGCATGGTTTACATGGTAAACCGACATCATATATATACAGGAGCTGCTATCTCCTCCAACAGTGTGGGTTTATAAAACTCCACTTCAAGTTTGGCCAAGCCAACTTCACGCCCAACGATGGCGGGTATTATGTATCTCAAAAAATTTGGTCATATACTTAAAAATTTCGGATGTTTTGATTTCATGTATGCAGACATCATATTCCGCCTGACGGTACAACCGCGGTGGCACTTTAAGATTTTTTATTGCAGAAAGTACTTTGGAAAATTCATCACCCAAAGGAAGAGCAAGTTGCAGTAATTATGCATGAAGGCATATCAACATCAAAAGTATCAGCTAGCCTATTACAAGGCAACACGGTGCCCACAATAAGATCATTGTTTTTCGCAAGGGAGAAGCAGTTTTAAACCGGCTTCCGGTTCAAGCTTGGTCACCAGCTTGGCCTGATGGTTGTGGATTATCCCGCGCCGCTTCAGCTTCAGTTTCTCTACCCAGCGGCTGGAAATCAATAGTTGTCCAGTCGATTCCCATTAATGCTTGAAAGACAGCTTCATCATGGATCAGTAACGACGGGTCAATATCGGGAGCGTAAGTATGCTTACGGATTGGAGGGATAAGATTTTCCACTTCATGAATTGGTGCAGCTACTCGTTTATTTTGATTGTCATACTGGGCTTGATAATGAGACAAGTCTGCTTCTTCAGCCAATTGACAAGCTAGCGGACGCACCTCCCGGTTTATTGCTCGCAGATCCGCTTCACTAAACTCTGACCCGTCTTCCTTCAAGCTGGGATAGCCCTGAGCCGCTTCAATAGGATCAAAATCCAGCACCCAAGCTTTTCCCCGGATTAAGGCATTGATCGCGCCGGTTCGAGCAGCAGATTTCTTCAGCTCTTCAACCCGGGCAGGAAGCACCGACAGTTTCGTCAGAGTGTCCTGAATCAAAGTGGGCGCCGGTTTGTTGTGGTATGCAATACAGATGATACGCTGTGCACCAGTATACAGTTGTTCGATCAACGTATAGCCGGCTTTCAATTTCTTCCGCACATCTGACCCCAAGTGATCAATGCGTGTCCCTGAAACATCATAAAGGGTTAACAAACCGGCAACTCTATAAGACGGCAAAATCAATTCAGAAGTCAAACCGGCTTACCAAAGATAGTAGTGGTCATGGCATGCACGTGCCGCTTTATGCTGGTCAGTTCATCCGCCACCGGTTTTAGTGCAGCCTCGGCATCTTCTGCTCGTTTAATTAAAGCAGATTTTTCAGTGGCCCAATCCGCCCGCTTCTTCTTGAAGCTCTCCTTAAGCTCTTCCATGGCGCTTAAAGCGCTGGTTAATTCCTCTTTTGCTTTGGAGGTTTCAGCTTGTTGGGATTTCAGATTTTCTTGGAGATCGGCGACTTGGCTTTCTTTCTTCTTTAGCTCAGCCTGCATGCAGACAGTTATATGATTCAGCAAAACAGTACAAGGATTAAAGTACCAACCACATAACAAGTTATGCACTTGGCACTTGGGGGCTAATGCATATTCGATCTTCATCTTTCAATTGCTTACAAAGTCCCAAGATCAATACAAGTATTCAACTTGGCACTTGGGGGCTAATGGCTATTTGCTCGTATATATTCTGATGCGGCGATCTCAATTACTTAAAGTCCCGGTTTAACTACACTAAGTTGAACTGGCCCTTGGGGACTACATCAGCGAATTTCAAAGCATTAAGATTTATATTAGTAAGTCCCGGTTTGAAAGAAGATTACAAACCGGCCCTCGGGGGCTAGGAGCGTCAACAAGAATTGAAATATACAAGCAGGAAAGAGCATATGGAAGTTACCTTATATTTATCTTTCATCATGTTAACCAGACCGGCTTCATAGTCACGACTGGTATACAGCCGGTTCAGGTAGCCGGAATGGATATCTTGGGCGTTCAAAGCAGCGTAAGTCGCCAGATCAGCATTCCACTTGCCTTTGCCAAAGGCAGCAAATTCTTCCTTGGCAGTATGTTTGGACAAAGCGATAGGATTGCTTGGCTCTGTATGGCCAATGCCAGTAATGACAACTTCATCATCCTTGGTATTGCCAGTTTGCACTGGGGCTGTTGGCTTGTCAGTAGGCTTGGTTGGACCGGTGGATTTCTCAATCCGGATGGAGCTTGTGGGCTGATTGACAGGACTTGAGGTATCAATAGGTCTCTCTTCAGCAATAAGATCGTCGTCTTGCTACGGTGGATCATTGGGTATATCCTCAGGAATAGCTGCTTCAAGATCTAGTGTTTTGCCCGGTTCGAGGACGGCATCCTCTTCGGCCGCTTTGTCCAGGCGAGCCTTCTTGCTTGGCCTAGGCTTGGCCCTAAAAGGAATAAGAAAATCAAATACAGCATATGTTCCAAGGTGATGTACTGCAAATATTATGATAAGTATAGCTTACCCAAGCATCGTTTTGAGCGGTGGCAGCTAAGTAGCCGATGACTCGCCAGAGGATGAGTGGGAAGTAACCTGATAATCAGAGTCAGATGGATTAAGAGGTTGACGAAAACAGCCCGCTTTAGGACAAGCACTGACAAGCAAATTAGAGACCTCTGAACGGTGTTTCCAAACCGGACTGTTCGGTAAACCGGCGGAGGTAACTACCTGGCCGCTGTGCCGGGTTGTGCGACGAGCTTCATGTTGTTGGGTCTTCATAAGAAATTTGGGATCCAAATAAGCAAGAGGATGAGAAAATTTAACTTTCTGGTTTGTCTGACGGATTTTTAGTGAAGGCAAAGGTTCTGAATCGGAAGAGAGAATAATTACCTCTGCAGCATCAACATGGCTGGCTTCGGCATCATCCTGACAAATATCATCATCAATAAGACGCATGAAAAATAAGCCAAGTGAGTCAAGCCCTACCTCAAGGTCCGGATTATCCACATCATCATCAGGGGCCGGATTAGAGCATGCAGTGGTTCTTTTCCTGTGGGCAGTCTTCTTCATAGCTTTAGTCTTTTGCCGGGTTGCTCTTTCCGGTTTGTCTGGTTTTTCTGGTTTCTCCTGCGGCAGTTTCTTGCTCCAAAATGGATCATTGCCCTGGTTACACAGACATTGATATTAAACAATGACCAGATATATCAATAATAGGTTTAGCAAAAAGAAAAATCAAACTCTTACAGCTGGCGGTTTGTTGGTGGCACAGAAGGGAAGCAGGCTGGTTTTAGCACAGATGTGTTCCGGTTCATTCAGCATCTTGTTCACAGCCTCTGTGATTTCTTCGTCGGTGAGCTGGATGTTAGCATGTTGTAGTGGGTCATCAACACTGCCAGTATACTCGCACATCAAACCGGAGCGTTGACTAAGGGGTAGTATGCTCCATGATATCCAACAGCGGGCGAGATCAACCCCTGTTAAACCGTTGGCCATAAAGGCTCTGAGCTTGGATAGTTGAGAAGCGTATTTGCTTCTCTCCTTGGAAGTCAACCTTTATGGAAAGGGGTGTGTATTGCTAAGCCGCTCCGGACGAAAGCCAGGCAAAGGATTTTCACCAGCAGGGGAGGTGTCTTTGCAATAGAACCATGTTTGATTCCACTCTTTGGGGTGGCTATGCAGTTTGGCATGAGGGTATGTGACCTCTTTCCTTTTCTGAATCGCCACACCGCCCAATTCCGTATTGGAACCATCAGAAAACTCAGTATGGCAGTTTAGATGGAAACAGTCTCTGAACAACTCCACAGTGGGCTCCTCTTGAAAGAACGCCTCACAGAGCACTTGGAAGTGACACATGTTTGTAAAAGAGTTGGGACCAGTGTCTTGGGGGTGGAGTTGAAAATCGGCTAAAACGTCCCGGTAAAATTTAGAACCGGGCGGCTTAAAGCCCCGGGCTAAGTGATCTACGAAAACGACGACCTCTCCTTCTTGAGGTGTGGGAGGGCATTCTTTGCCAGGAGCCCTCCAATGGATGGTATCTTTGCTGCCTAAGGCACCGATCAGGACTAAATCGTTCAGCTGAGCCTCTGTGACGCGAGAAGGAACCCAGTTGCACTCATATACTTGCTTGGCCATGATGAAATCTACAAGGTAGGTGATCCCGGTTCAAAAATGCATTGATTAAGGTACATTGGTATGTGCAATGTTAAACCGGAGACAGATTTATCTAAACCGGAGTTCTATGAAGCAACAACATCTGGCGGTTCAACAAGGGGACTAATGGTATATACCACTTTGGCAATTTTTTCTACAAAGTTAAACCGCCTGGTCTAAACATTGAAGCAGATGAGTAAGTTTACAGAAACAGATTTCATAAGACTTCTCTACAGCGACGGATCTGAAGCAAGTTCACAAAATCAGGAAAATATTCAAGGTTCAAAAAAGAACAGTACTGAATCAATGGGCAGAGATACATATAGATCTATGGTCTTGAGGCATGAAACTGAAGGCAGGTGCTAAAAACTACCGTTACACAGAGTAAGGATTCACAGATGCATCTAGGAGTTATCGTATGAACACGAAACAGGCGATGAACACTAGAAGGACATGAAACCCTAGAGCAGATTTGTGTTGAAAAGAACAGAAGACTTACTGGAGATGAGAAAGACGCGGAAGGTTGCCGCGATGCTCTGGTGCGCCCAGGTTGATGCACCGACCAAGGTTGATGCAGAGGTTGACGGTGGCGGCGGAGCTCCGAAGCTGGGCGACGTGAGGAAGACGAAGCACAAGGGGAAAAAGAAATGACCCTTCGGTCCTATTTATAAGGCAAGGGACAGGAGTCAGGCGCAAAAATCAAGGGACTGTGGGTTTGGAAACGAAGATGTCGCCTTAATTGTCGCAGACCTATTAAGGTCCTTTATAACAGGTGACGTCACGCCGGTTTACAACGACCAGAGAAGATGACATCACGGCGGTTCAACAAACTACAAGAAGATATTGAAGATGAAGATTTTTGCTAAAGGATTGACATGAACATGTTCAAATCAATCTGGGGCCTAATGTTGGGGATATCACTACTGGGCGTAAACCGGCCTATCTGGGCCGGGTTAACTTCGTCAGTAGTTAAGTATGTTAAAGCCCAAGAAGGCAGATGAGGGCTCAAGGCCCATAGTCGGTTCAAGGCCTGTAGCCGTAAACCGGCATTGGTATTTAACTTGTATTGTAAGTTAGGAATAAGTAGAGACCAAACCGGACACATCTATGAGCCGGTATTGGGACTCTGTGAACCGACGGGCGTCACCCGTGTATATAAGGGGACGACCCGACGGTGGTTCAAGGAGGACAGACAACAACTCAAGATATAGGCGAAGCTTGTTTGCTCCCTGGTCATCGAAACCCCATCAATTCCATCACAACTAGACATAGGCTTTTACCTTCATCAAAGGGGCCAAACTAGTATAAACTCTCTTGCGTCCCTGTGTTCGCTTTAACCCCTTCAAGCTAACCCGTCACGATGGCTCCACGACTAAGTCCTTTCTCTAGGACATCTGCCGTGACAAAACCACGACATGACGGGAGCTCCGTGGCCCAAAGGTTCCATCCCAGAGGTGTCTGAATTGTGGCAACAAGAGTGGTTCTACATCACGGCTCCTAGAAGTGCCAAGTGGGCGGCCGCCCCTGTTTTCCGCTCGGGCCCTCCATCACAACTGATGTCATGGATCAGCAGAGGTCTAAGCCGGGGGCCAGCCAAGGACGTGCCTATACTGCAAAGCCGCATTCGAGATCTCTTCAATGGAGATTTCAGTTTGGTCGCGGTAATACAAGTTATGCTGGTTCGTCAAGTCCAGCCTTACAAACGCCGGCCTCTTCGCCTATGGGAGTTCAATCCCGAGGGACCGCGCATCATTCAAAATTTTCTCGGCCTGACGCACGAGGAGATGTACAAGTCATTCTTCAGACCTCAGGTGGAGTGTCCGGAAATATCCCAGGACGTGGACCTGAGTAGTAACCGCGCCGCCGAACAGGTAAGGCATCTTCCGGCCGAACATACTATCTCTCCTTTGTTACGAAGTTATTTCTGAGAGTTCACTTTTTGACCAGGACTGGCTAACAAAGGCGAAGTTGATTCGGTGTTCGGCCCCCCTCCCTGAGGGTTTGGAAAATCCGTTATTGGAAAAGATGCTCCAGACCGCACCTTGCCCGGAGCCCTTGAAGGAAGATACTGTGGAGGATAATGCGGGCGGACGCGGGCCCCCAAGGCTGCCCATTCTAGCCGAGGGAGCGAGCGTCTCCATGAGGGAAGGCGACCAGAAGAGGAAAAGGACTGCACCCGGGGATTCGGAAGCCGAAGCTTCCAAACGGGAGAAGAAGTCTCCCACAGAGGGTCCTACTTGGGGGGGGGGGCGTTGCCGCACAAAGTCCGCGGGGGGATCAATTCTCCCGCAAGTCGTAAGTGACCCGAAATACTTTAATAGTACATATATGCCATCTTTTTCTTCTGAGATGATAACCACCGCATATATTTTCGCAGTTCGGGCCTTAGCCCCTCTCAAATGAGCTCATCTTCGGGGGATCTTCTTCCAGAGATGATGGAGAGCGAAACGCCTCCTCCGGACTCCTCCGCTCCAGAAGCGGGCGACCCTGAAGTGTCGTCGCGGAGGGCCTCTCCGAGTCCGGTGAGGCCAGAAGATACTCCCATTGACCCCCGAAGCTCCCAATGTCCGGCTCCCGAAGAGAGCAGACAAAAGAGTCCGGCACCGTCTAGTGTGCGATCGGATGTTCTGAGGGAGTTGGTGGAGCGAGCGGCCATCTCAGATGAACACTGTGTGCTAATGAATACGGTGATGGAGAGAATATCGTCCGCCGAAAGCGGATTGCATGAAGCTTTTATGAGTCTACTGACAGGCTTTGAGGTACGTAAAAGAATGTATGATAGTCCTGCACATGCTAGGTGTGCCCTGTGTAGATAGTAGCCCCTGAGACTCTGGTTGTTGTCGGAAACAACGACGAACAGAGGATCATATTCCCAGGTAATAACCATACTGCCTCTATGTGCAGGTGATGGAAGCTCCGGTGGCTAACCGGACTAGCGAGTTTGCCCATTTAGAACGGCAGTTGGATGCGGCAGACGTCGACATCGAGCTTGTTAACAAAAGGCTTGATGAGGCACAGGGTAAGTGTCATTATCTGGTAGACGCCACAATAGGAAGAGCAGCATGATGCCAGTATCTTTAATATATTGTGACTGCAGATGGAGCTGCCACTGTTGAAGCCTTGCGGGCAGAACTTGCCCGAGCCAAGGAACAAGCGAGGATGGGCAATGCGGCTGTTGTGAAGGCGGCCGAAGAGTTGCAAGCCGAGAAGGCCGTGCATGGCGAGACCCGAGACAAGATGGCCAAGATGTCTATAGAATTAAAAGCCGCCGCCGACCATTGCCGGGTTCTTGAAAAAGAAAACCAAGCGAAGGCATCGGACCTTGAAAAGGCTGCTGCGACAAAAAAGGATCTCCGCTCTGCTATGAGGGCAAAGAAGGAGGAGCTGCGGGAAGCCGGGGATATTGTAGCTGGGAAATCCTTTATGTTGCGGAGGAAATTCGGAGATCCACGGTATGCCCCTCTGGATCGGCTGTGGAGTTCGGAGGATGTGTATATGGATTTGGCGGCGAGCGCTGCTGATGCGGCCAAGTACTTCCAGGGTCAGACAGATCGTGGAGTAGACCGACTATTTTGGAGATAATTCCATTCTCCCGAGCGTCCACTTTCATTGACCGACCAATTAGCCGAATGGACCGAACTAAACAGGTTGTCCGGACTCTCTATGAGGTCTGTTGTGGATCAGCTGTGGCCGGGAAGGTCAAAACCGAACAACTATTTCAGCTTGGTGCAGCAGGTCCTTGATGTGGTGCCGCGCATTGATGCGATGAGGAGGTCGGCGTGCATAGAGGGCGCACGGATGGACTTTGCCCGTGTTAAGGCATATTGGGCGGAGATGGATGCTACCAATGTTGCAGCACGAGATTCGGCTATAGGTCAAAAGGCTGCCGAGCACTACTTTGAAGAAGTTCTTGAGGGTGCCTGTTTGATAGAGACCCAGTGCTCAAAAAATATTATGTTTGAGTGATATGTAATCTCATTGTAAGTGAAATGCTTTTATAAATTTTTATAAGGCTATTTTTATACTTTTGCCTGAAAGTAATATGATGCCTCCTGGGCGGCCGTTTATGTATACATGTGTATAACCTGAAAGATTGCAGTCGTCGGCTTCAACCCTCACGCATATAATGCGGAGGTGCTCACAAAAACACGCATTCAAACTTAACCCAACGTCTTGGTCCTATTAAGGAGGTGATAGCGGAGCGAGCGAGGCAACCGGACTATAATGCTTTAGCACTTTCACTTAGCCATAGGAGTTTGACAGTGGGGCTACTAGATAGCCCCTGGTGGCTCCGCACTCTCCCGATATCGGGGTGCGTACATGCCTGGCCGGGAAATGGCCCTTCGTTAAGGCGGAGGAATTCTAACATTCCCACAGGTCATCGAGTGGTTGACCAGTCTCACGCTATATCATGACAGTCAATTTTCGGCTTTCTCTACTGAGGTGCTCGTCCGGATGAACCAGGGCACAATCGCAGTAGTTCTCCTGATGCTACCTTAGCCGACAAGGCGGAACGTAAGGCACCAAAACACAGGAGCCGGGTTCGGAGCTGATGCATATAGGGCCAAACTCGCGACGCTGAATACTCCCTAAGGTATTCGGTCCTTGTGGTATAAACCGGGCCTAAATAGTGGCCTTTGTAAGAAGCCCCGTGTGTCCAGGTACGTGCATTGTTCTGGCGTGGCCACATGCCAAGACTTCAGCAAGAGACAGTAAAACAGGTTTACGCAGGGTCTTAATCTAAAAAGAATCCTTGGAGCGGGTCCCTGCTGCACATCTGCGCCTGTGTCTCCGTTGTGCCTTATCCTGGACGGGTGTAGCACGATGATCGTCTGTAAAAGAGAGGAAATTAAGTGAAAAAGTTGTCGTGCAAAAGGATAGTTTTTAAAGAAACCATGTATAGTTCAAGATGATAAGAAATTGCAAGTTGTCTGCGCGCGTTGAGCCCCTTGTATTGACAAATAGGGGTGTGACCACTTATTTCCGTATAAATAGCGGCGCCGTACTTGATTAGTTGTATCTGAGGTCTTGACGACCTATTGGATGCTTTCATTTGTCCAGGCGCCTTTAGTGTGCGGCGGCCAAGGCAGCCTCACTCTCTTCGGCGTGCAGAGATCGCTTGATATTTCTGTGCACTGTAATGATGCCACGTGGACCGGGCATCTTGAGTGTGAGGGAGGCGTAGTGTGGTATTGCATTAAAGCGAGCAAAAGCTTCGCGTCCGAGCAGTGCTTGGTAGCCACTTTGAAACGGAGCGATGTGGAAAGTTAAATACTCGCGACGGAAGTTATCAGGGGAGCCGAATGTAACTTGTAGGAGGAGGGAGCCCATACAACGGGCCCCTGGGCCTGGTGTTACTCCTTTAAAGGTAGTATTGCTATGGCGAAATTGTGTTGGGTCTAGCCCCATCCCGCGGATTGTATCCTGATATATTAGGTTTAGGCTACTGTCGCCATCCATCAAGACCCTTGTGAAGTGATATCCGCCAATTACTGGGTCTAATACCAGGGCGGCCCATCCTGCGTGTCGGATACCTGCTGAGTAATCGCGATGGTCGAAAGTGATCGGTTGAGATGTCCAGTGGCAGGACTTCGTGGTGATAGGCACTTGGGTATACTTTCCTGGGAGTGCCGCCTTGTTTTTTTCCTTAATTATGTGTAACACGTTTACTGTTTTGACTTCTGGTGGAAATTGCTTTTGTTTCCCCGTGTCTTGCTTGGGGGGCTCGTCCTCGTCTTCACTTGCTGTATCCTCCCCCTTGTGTACGGTGTTGAGCTTGCCGGACTGCTTGAAGACCCAACATTCTCTGTGGGTATGATTAGCAGGTTTACCAGGGGTACTATGAATCTGACATACTTGGTCCAGAATTTTATTGAGGCTAGATAGTTCGTCCTTGGTGCCTTTAGGGGGCGGCTTTTGACCTGGCCGAGAGCTTTTGAATCCGGCATTTACTGTCGTGCCCTTCGAGCTGTCTTCTTTATTCCGGCGTTTGTTATTGCTGTTGCGCCGTGATTTCCCATTTCCATCTCTAACTTCAGATGTACTGGGGTCGCTGGTGCTGCATCTGGCTAGCCAGCTGTCCTCCCCCGTGCAAAAGCGGGTCATGAGGTTTGTTAATGCGGCCATCATTCTCGGCTTATTTTGGCCGAGGTGTCTGGCGAGCCATTCATCACGGATGCTATGCTTGAAAGCTGCTAAGGCTTCGGCGTCCGGACAGTCGACAATCTGGTTCTTTTTAATAAGAAACATGTTCCAAAGCTTTCGGGCTGACTCTCCGGGCTGTTGAGTTATATGACTCAAATCGTCCGCATCCGAAGGTCGGACATATGTCCCTTGAAAATTTGCTCGAAAAGCGTCTTCGAGCTCTTCCCAACTTCCAATGGAGCTTTCGGGGAGGCCTTTGAGCCAGTGACGAGCTGGCCCTTTGAGCTTGAGGGGTAGGTACTTGATGGCGTGGAGATCATCTCCTCGAGCCATATGGATATGAAGGATGTAGTCCTCAATCCAGACCCCAGGGTCTGTTGTTCCGTCGTATGCCTCTATGTTTACGGGCTTGAATTCCTCTGGAAATTCGTGGTCCAGCACCTCATCGGTGAAACATAGGGGGTGTGCGGCACCCCTGTAGCTGGGTGTACTGCGTTGTTCGGATGCTTGTTGTGTTGCATTCTATGCTGGGGCGCGCTTGCGTGGTCCATAGATGGATCTGGTTGCGTCGTCCTTTGGGTGCGAGCCCTCGCATGGGTCGCGTATTGTATTGTGAGTGGTGTTGTATGCCGCTCTGTGTTGGTAGAGGGGTCGTCTATCCGGGCAGGTGGCTGCTTTGATATTTGGTTGTGGGGGTTCTGAGGCCTCCTCATCGAATTCGGGTAGCAGCTTCCGCTTTGGGTAGCTTTTGGAGGGGCGATTGTCGCGCGTACCTTGCTGCAGTGCTGAGTATTTTACTCCATCTGAATTGGAGTTTGTCTTGCGCGGCCTTGAGCCTTTGTTTCTGCTTTTTCAGGCTCCTCGTGGTGGCAACAAGCCTTTTACGGCAGTCTGTTGCTCCGGGTGTTTGTCCAGCGTTATGTCGTCCGGACCATTATCCTTGATAGGGTTTGTTTGTTTGGTTTGATTATCCGGATTGCCGTTGTCCGGCAGCGGTTCGCCCTGCTCCAGAGCTGGGTCTGTGTGATCGCTATTTCTGTCGAGGCGGGATTTGGGGCGGTGCTTGCGTCGCCGCTTTGACTGCTTTTCGAGGGAACAAGCCTTCGGTGCGTCTTTCCGCTCCTCGTCATCATCTTTTGGTGCGTCCACCATGTATACATCATATGACGAGGTGGCGTTTCAGGGCCCAATAGGCGTTGGTTATTCATCGTCTCCTTCATCGGCGTCCATACCGTCGATGTCTTCGGAGTCGAAGTCGAGCATGTCGGTTAAATCGTCGACAGTGGCTACAAAGTGGGTGGTGGGTGGGCTTTGAATTTCTTCATCGTCCGCATCCCAATATCGCTGACCGTAGTCCGGCCAGGGCTCTCTTGATAAAGAGAGAGACTTTAGTGATTTTATAATATCGCCAAAGGGAGAGTGCTGAAAGATGTCCGCGGCAGTAAACTCCATGATCGGCGCCCAATCGGATTCGATTGGCAGAGGCGCGAAAGGTTCGGAGTCCGGAGAGGAGTCCGACTCCTTGGAATCATGAGTCTCGCGGAGTGCGGGGCTGGTGTTCGGCTCAATCGCCGTTGGGATCGCAGCCCCCGAGGCGGCGTCCAACCACCCATCCTCAATTGGCGCGGTTGGCTCCGAATTAAGAGTCGAAACCGATGCGGGTGCGGCCTCCAGGGCACTGTTCGGCAGCAGAGCTAGATCATGCTCATCGTGACAGTGCGGCGCGCTCGGCAGTGGCTCGAATCCGTCGAAGATCAAGTCCCCGCGGATGTCAGCCGTGTAGTTTAAATTTCCAAATCTGACCTGACTGCCGGGGGTGTAGCTTTCGATCTGCTCCAGACGGCCAAGTGAATTGGCCCGCAGTGCGAAGCCGCCGAAGACGAAGATCTGTCCGGGGAGGAAGGTCTCACCCTGGACTTCATCGTTATTGATGATTGTAGGAGCCATCGAGCCTGATGGCCACGAAACAGAGGAACTCTCAATGAAAGCACCAATGTCGGTGTCAAAACCAGCGGATCTCGGGTAGGGGGTCCCGAACTGTGCATCTAGGCCGGATGGTAATAGGAGGCAAGGGACACGAAGTTCTACCCAGGTTCGGGCCCTCTCGATGGAGGTAAAACCCTAAGTCCCGTTGATTAATATTGATGATATGGGTAGTACAAGAGTAGATCTACCACGAGATCGAGGAGGCTAAACCCTAGAAGCTAGCCTATGGTATGATTATTGATGTGTACGTTGTCCTACAGACTAAAACCCTCCAGTTTATATAGACATCGGAGAGGGTTAGGGTTACACAAAGTCGGTTACAATGGTAGGAGATCTTCATATCTGTATCGTCAAGCTTGCCTTCCACGCCAAGGAAAGTCCCTTCCGGACACGGGACAGAGTCTTCACTCTTGTATCTTCATAGTCCAGGAGTCCGGCTGAAGGTATAGTCCGACTATCCGAATACCCCCTAATCCAGGACTCCCATCGGGGATTCAATCAATCCCGTATATAATTCCCTTT
Source organism: Triticum aestivum (assembly GCF_018294505.1). Taxonomy (NCBI): domain Eukaryota; kingdom Viridiplantae; phylum Streptophyta; class Magnoliopsida; order Poales; family Poaceae; genus Triticum; species Triticum aestivum. The sequence goes on from NC_057812.1 coordinate 178,713,751, forward strand.
GTCCATCGGCATGTTACTTGCCCAAGATTCGATTGTCGGTATCCCAATACCTCGTTCAATCTCATTACCGGCAAGTCACTTTACTCGTTCCGTAATGCATGATCCCGTGACCAACTCCTTAGTCAAATTGAGCTCATTATGATGATGCATTACCGAGTGGGCCCGGAGATACCTCTCCGTCATACGGAGTGACAAATCCCAGTCTCGGTTCGTGCCAACCCAACAGACACTTTCGGAGATACCTGTAGTGCACCTTTATAGTCACCCAGTTATGTTGTGACATTTGGTACACCCAAAGTATTCCTACGGTATCCGGGAGTTGCACAATCTGATGGTCTAAGGAAATGATACTTGACATTAGAAAAGCTTTAGCAAACGAACTACACGATCTTGTGCTATGCTTAAGATTGGGTCTTGTCCATCACATCATTCTCCTAATGATGTGATCCCGTTATCAACGACATCCAATGTCCATGGTCAGGAAACCATAACCATCTATTGATCAACGAGCTAGTCAACTAGAGGCTCACTAGGGACATGTTGTTGTCTATGTATTCACACATGTGTTACGGTCTCCGGTTAATACAATTATAGCATGAACAATAGACAATTATCATGAACAAGGAAATATAATAATAACCATTTTATTATTGCCTCTAGGGCATATTTCCAACAGTCTCCTACTTGTACTAGAGTCAATAATCTTGTTACATTGTGATGAATCGAACACCCATAGAGTTGTGATGTTGATCATGTTTTGCTCGTGGAAGAGGTTTAGTCAACGGATCTGCGACATTCAGATCCATATGCACTTTACAAATATCTATGTCTCCATCCTGAATATGTTCACGAATGGAGTTGAAGCGATGCTTGATGTGCCTGGTCTTCTTGTGAAACCTGGGATCCTTGGCAAGGGCAATAGCTCTAGTGTTGTCACAGAAGAGAGTCATTGGGCCAGACGCATTGAGAATAACTCCTAGGTCGGTGATGAACTCCTTCATCCAGACTGCTTCCTGTGCTGCCTCTGAGGCTGCTATGTACTCCGCTTCACATGTAGATTCCGCCACAACGCTTTGCTTGCAACTGCACCAGCTAACTGCCCCACAGTTCAAAATATACACGTATCCGGTTTGTGACTTGGAGTCATCCGGATCTGTGTCAAAGCTAGTATCGACGTAACCCTTTATGACAAGCTCTTCAGCACCTCCATAAATGAGAAACATATCCTTAGTCCTTTTCAGGTACTTTAGGATATTCTTGACTGTTGTCCAGTGTTCCATGCCAGGATTACTTTGGTATCTCCCTACCAAACTTATGGCAAGGTTCACATCAGGTCTGGTACACAACATGGCATACATAATAGACCCTATGGTTGAGGCATAGGGGCTGACACTCATCTTATCTCTATCTTCTGCCGAGGTCGGGCATTGAGCCGTGCTCAATTTCATACATTGCAATACAGGCAAGAACCCCTTCTTGGACTGATCCATATTGAACTTCTTCAATATCTTATCAAGGTATGTGCTTTGTGAAAGACCAATAAGGCGTCTCGATCTATCTCTATAGATCTTGATGCCTAATATGTAAGCAGCTTCTCCAAGGTCCTTCATTGAAAAACACTTATTCAAGTAGGCCTTTATGCTTTCCAAAAATTCTATATCATTTCCCATCAATAGTATGTCATTCACATATAATATGAGAAATGATACAGAGCTCCCACTCACTTTCTTGTAAACACATGCTTCTCCATAAGTCTGTGTAAACCCAAACGCTTTGATCATCTCATCAAAGTGAATGTTCCAACTCCGAGATGCTTGCACCAGCCCATAGATTGAGCGCTAGAGCTTGCATACCTTGTCAGCATTCTTAGGATCAACAAAACCTTCCGGCTACATCATATACAATTCTTCCTTAAGGAAACCATTAAGAAATGCCGTTTTGACATCCATTTGCCATATCTCATAATCATAGAATGCGGCAGTTGCTAACATGATTCGGACGGACTTCAGCTTCGCTACGGGTGAGACGGTCTCATCGTAGTCAACCCCTTGAATTTGTCAATAACCCTTAGCGACAAGCCGAGCCTTATAGATGGTCACGTTACCATCCGCGTCAATCTTCTTCTTAAAGATCCATTTATTTTCGATGGCCTGCCGATCATCGGGCAAGTTTGCGAAAGTCCATATTTCGTTTTCATACATGGATCCTATCTCGGATTTCATGGCTTCGAGCCATTTATTGGAAGCTGGGCCCGCCATCACTTCTTCATAATTCAAAGATTCACCATTGTCTAACAACATGATTTTCAGGACAGGGTTGCCGTACCACTCTGGTGCGGAATGTGTCCCCGTGGACCTACGAAGTTCAGTAGCAACTTGATCCGAAGGTTCATGATCATCATCATTAATTTCCTCTCTAGTCGGTGCAGGCACCACAGAAACATCTTCCTGAGTTGTGCTACTTTCCGGTTCAAGAGGTAGTACCTCATCAAGTTCTATTTTTCTCCCACTTACTTCTTTCAAGACAAACTCTTTCTCTAGAAATGATCCATTCTTGGCAACAAAGATCTTGCCTTCGGATCTGAGGCAGAAGGTATACCCGATAGTTTCCTTAGGGTATCCTATGAAGACGCATTTTTCTAACTTGGGTTCAAGCTTTTCAGGTTGAGGTTTCTTGACATAAGCATCGCATCCCCAAACTTTCAGAAACGACAGCTTAGGTTTATTTCCAAACTATAATTCATACGGTGTCGTCTCAACGGATTTCGACGGGGCCCTATTTAAAGTGAATGTGGCAGTCTCTAAAGCATAACCCCAAAATGATAGCAGTAGATCTGTAAGAGACATCATAGATCGCACCATATCCAATAGAGTGCGATTACGACGTTCGGACACACCATTTCGCTGAGGTGTTCCAGGCGGCGTGAGTTGTGAAACAATTCCACATTTCCTTAAGTGTGTGCCAAACTCGTGACTCAAGTATTCTCCTCCACGATCTGATCATAAGAACTTTATTTTCTTGTCACGTTGATTCTTGATACGTGTCGCGGATATACCCCGCGGTATAACCCGGCTGGAGTTGTAAACCGGCTGGGACTTGGTAAACCGGCGGATGGTAAACCGGCGGAGAGTTAAGACAGAGAGTCAAGACAGATGGCTAAGATAGACGGTAAACCGGCTGGTGTTAAATTGGCAGACAATGTTAAACCGGCAGACAATGTTAAACCGGCAGACGTTAAGAAGCCCTGGAAGGGAAGTCAAAATAGTTTAAGTTAAAGTCCGAGTTGGACTCCACATGTAACCCGCCCCTTCAACATATATAAGGAGGGGCAGGGCTCCTCAAAGGAGAGAAAAAAGAGACAATCTCTAGGGCTAGACACAACTAGAGGAGAGCCGGTTTACGGCGACTCCCTCATGATGATAATGAGATCTAGCCTCAAACAGCATGTAGGGTTGTTACCGGATGATGTTTCCCGGAGCCTGAAACTGTCTAAACCCTTGTCTTGTGTTGCGTCTCTCGATTCCGCTCAACCCCTCTCAAGCTACCACGTAGATGCGTTGGCCTCGCGACTAAGTCCTCACCTTAAGGACATCTGACGTATTAATTCCATGACAGTTGGCGCCCACCGTGAGGCTCGCGCACGGTGGTGTTGAGTTCTTGAAGGAATCTTTCACAGGTTTCAAAAAGTTTGTAATTTTTAGATGAAATGAGCCGGATTGCATCTATGTGCACCGTCAAACGCAGCCAGGCGATCCGTCATGGCCGGATCACTTTCCGTTGCATCGTCGCGAGAAGCCAAGCACGCAAAGGGGATTTCATCAGTACGGATTATGATCATCAAATTACTGTTGTTTTTGTATGATTCGCCGAGTCGCCGTCGCCATCGCACGTGAAGCTTCAAGACATCAAGTGGAGTACCACTTTGACTCAAATCAGACTCCTGGCTCAAAAAAAAAAGAGTACTAGTCCCACAAGAAACTATCCAGAACCAATCGGCCATGGGATGATGCGACCGGCCATACCACGCTCGACGTGATCTTATACGATCTCCGCATCCGTGCTGAGCCGCCCCCGCTTCCGCCATTCGCCTCGTGCCATGGCCTCGACATCCACCCCTGCTGCCTCCCGGGTTGCGGCCGCGATTGTTGTCCGTCGTCTTCAAACCGGCTGTTTGCTGAACCGTCGACCTCCAACTCCGTCGAGCAACTTGAGCCGCCCCTACGGATTCCAACGCTGACTCGCGGCGGTCCTGCGCTACTACCGCAGCCCGTTTTGACGCTTTCATCTCGAGTCGCCGCTGCTGAGCCGTCATCGCGGCCCTGAGTCACCGTGTCTGCTGCGGGTGAGCTGGGCCGGCCGCTTCTGCCTCCACCAACCCGCACCTGTCCCCGTTTGTACGCAAGTTTCCAAACTGAAGCAGATCAATTATCAAAGCAGTCCGAAGCATGTATTTCAATGGTGCGGTCAGGTGACCCAAGGAGATTCCATCAAATCCAAATAAGTTAAGTCACGGGAATACTAAAATGAATCATACTGGCGCAATCTACAAGATCTAATTGATCTAGTCTGATTTGCGACCATTATATACAAGGCCAGAGAATTCGTTTGGTCCTATTCAATCCGCCGGATAGCAAAAAAAAACTGCAAAAGGTCAAAACTACCAGCGCTACATGCTACGTATGATATTAAAGGATCAGTATATATGTTTTTCTCTCCGGTCTGCTGCACCCATCATCCGGTGTGCCTCAAAGATGACCAAGTCAACATCTGTACTTCATGTACTCTGAATTTGAAACGCGCATCCGTACCACGGTGAGCTACCCGACGACCATGCTATGAGTCGCCACACTTCAAGAGCGCCTTCGCTACGGCCTGAGTGGTCACCCCGGCCGAGTCGCCGCTGGACGGCTAAGTCGCCTCTGCTTCAAGTAATCCCCTGCGCCGCTGTTCTCCATTGCAGTCCTCGCGGGACCCGCCGTCACTAGGGTCCGGCAATCATCAAATCGCGATACCTGGATATGAGCCAGACGCTGCCTGTATCAAACCGCCTGCTGCCGAGCCACCGCGGCGTTCGTCCCGCGGTTCTGCCAAGCCGCCGGATTCCGCTTCTATCACGATTTCAACCCGCATGGTCTCCGTTCTCCGCCTCGGTCTTGGGCATGAGTCACTCGCCCTGCTTCCGTCAAATCGCCGGGAGATGACCCGCCGCCCGCCCTGCTTCAGTCAAACCGTTGCCTGGTCAGCCCGCATCTGCAGTCCGGCGTCAAATCGCCCCCACTGACTCACCCACTGCTGCTCCCTGCGGGCCGGTTCACCACCTCTACGAGCTACTGCCGTTCACGCATGCCGGCTCACCGGCCACGCCCGTGCCCTTGCTCCTTCTCAGCCGGGCCCGGTCTAAGCCGTCAGTGCGATGCCTCCGTTTCCAAGGAACCCTTAGACCGTCACCAGGACGCGCACAGGGATTCAGATTGCTGCCATAAACCGGAGGGAGCGAAGGAGATGAGCACGAATTGTGGAAATCGACATCTCTGTTGTCCCGGCTCTAATTTTGCTGCTCAAACCACCGCGACTGTGAGCTGTCTCTACCGTTTGCTGCGTTGAGCCGCTCCCTTGTCAGATCACCTCCGCTCGTGACTGGCGCTGGTCCTGCCTCGCCTCTGCAGCATGGTCTACGCACCCCGGCCTTTGCCTTAAGTCGCCATGACCGGCTCCGCTGTGTTTCGCCGGATCAGCCTCTGCCTAAGGCTGCCGCACCTTGCCCTGCATCCGCCTCCCGCCCGAGCAACAGGTCACCACCGCAGCTGCACGCGGACTCGGCCTACATCGCCCTTGCGCTGCCCTTGGGCCGCCATCGCCTCGACAAACCACCGCCGTGGCCAAGTCAATCGATGGTCCGGTGCCTCCTCAAACCGCCCTCACCTTCGCCTTGTTGACGGATCGCTGCTGAACCGCCGTTCGCCTAGGTCGCCGATGGGCTTCCTCGGCTGCGTCCGCACCGAGTCACCGGCTCCTGAGCCACCTTCGCCAAGTGGCCGCCGGACTACGTCCTAGCCCGCGCCCGTCCCGGGACGGCCCGGCGCCCCGCCTCGCCTCACGGGTTCCCCAGTTGGCTGCCGCCTCGCTCTGTCCGCGTAGGCTGCAACCCGTGCCGCGGCACCTTGGATTTGCCTCCTCCGTCACCGTAAGTCGCCGCGACCGAGAGGCCCCGCCTCGTCGCTCCCTCGCACTGATACGACCGCGACCTGCTCCTGAGCCACCTTCGCCATGGGCTTCCTCGGCTGCGTCCGTGCCGAGTCACCGGCCTTGCTGCCGTCTCCGCCGTGGCACCCCCCCCCGCGCGTCTTCGCCTGTGAGCGGACCATGCCTCGCCTGGCCACCGTAAACCGCTGTGGATTGCTTCTGCTGCGTGCCGCCTTCGCCGAGTCGCCGCCTCATCTTCAAATCTGTACGGCTACGGTCTTGACCCGGCCCCGCTTCATGGTGCTTGCAAGTCACCCCCGACCGGGTCATGTTGCCCCTGCCTCGTGAGCTCAGGAGGAAAATGACCGGTTTGACCATTGGATTGTTGCTAAGAAACAAAAGAGGGGTGGGTCTTATAGGGCTCACAAGAGAAAAACAGACATTGACTGATCATCATAGTTCTATGTTTGCACTGGATGGGTCGTACATCACCAAGTTATATACGAATGCTACGTACGGATCATCTATCGTCTAAAAATCAGGTGATATTTATCTTACAGATTTTGTTAAAGTTCATGTTGATTTCCATCGAAAAGCAACTACTCCGCCCTGCTATATTTTTTGTACGCAGGACTATTATTCATTATAAATGTGTCGCATAAGGGACGCACGCCAGCATCATTTTTGCACTAGCACTTGTCCGTGCCGTGCTGCTGGATGGATACACGCGTTTCGTTGCCCTGCTACATCAACATAATATGATTGACTCGCCCGTCCACACGGGTTTACAACGCCGAGGGCAGCCCGTCTGTTTGTTCCCGCGGCCGACTCGGCCGTGATTGATTTCAGCTTCACCGTGGTGATGATCAACTCCGCTGTGAATAATATTACCTGAACCCTAAACCGCTATATTGGTGCAAATTTAAAGCCGTCAGAAGATTTCCGGCTTAAGAAGAAGGATTCCGGTTTAATATCCGGCTTAAGGGAACGCTATCTCCCACAAAGCTTTGAAACTCTCAATATCCGATTTAAAATCCCGGTTCAAGAAGAATTTATCTCTTGCAAAAAGTTAAAAGTTGCCGAAGAGGACGTGTTGCCATGATGTACGGTTCAAACATGGGTATCCCGCCTTATTGGCTTATCATATTATTGATTACATGGGGGCTTCAGTTGATAAAGCGGAAGTTCTGTCCATTAATCCGGCTATCACGCCACAACAAAGCTCGGGAGCTTCACACCCACGGGGCCAAAGAGAGTATTGTTGCTATGCACAGCTCAAACATAGGCACCCATTGAGCACAGCTCACAAAGTTACTTGGGGGCTCTTTGTGTAAAGTAACAAAGAGCTTGAAAGGATCCTTGTAATTAGGTATCGACCCACGGCTTGGAAGCCTGGTGTATTCACCTAAAACCCCGGGTTAACCTGCCTTCATCAAGTAAGCCACTCATATCCACGTAATCCTGGCATGACCCGTCGAACGTTTGACAGTTACTCTCATTGAGACCCCGAACTTGTCAAAGTTAAAACGATGATTGGTTAGTTGGAGGCCCATCTTAAAAGGCTTTGTCAAATGATTTAACTCAGCGGCCTGGCAGCCCATGAAAAGCCTCGAATTTGGGTCTGGCAGCCCTTGAAAAGCCTCGACTACACGGTTTTATTTGCCTTTGTCAAGATTTTTCTCTTTTGATAAATTTTATGTTGAACCGGTGTCTATTGACCCGGCATGACTATCAGTCATCAAATTAACCCGGTGTTCGTTAACCCGGCTCGACTTTCAACTACAAATTGTCAGTACATAATCACTTATAATCCGGTGTTTATTGACCCGGCCTGGCTTTGGACTATAAGTCGCCAGTATATATTTGGATTGCGCCATTGGAATTATGTGCTTATAAATCATTGGGTATATTATTCAAATAGCCAACATGGCTGGATTTTAATTATGGTTATCAATAACCAGTATTATGATTAAGGTTTTCAAAGTCGCTTTAGCGCAATGGCTATCATATTATCAATAGATATGATTTATTCTACAATTAAAGGAATAGTTCCGAGTTGCTGCAGGATTACGACCCGGTACTTGGGAGCTACATTATTTCAGTTGAAATTACATCAAATACACAAGTCTCATGTCGCTGCAAGCATGCACCATGACACTTGGGGGCTAATGCAAAGTCATTTTTTGCTCACCTTATTGAAGACCCGACTCATCACATTGTAATGAGCCAGCCCTTGGGGGCTACCAGTTGCTCATGTCAACAATTCAAGGTACACAGATTTTTCATCTATTATTGAACGATCCACTGCTCAGTTGGTAAAGCACAAGGCTCTTAACCTTGTGGACGTGGGTTCAAGCCCCATGACGGGGGTTACATCACATGATGTTATTTTCATTGAAGAATATATCAAAGTCCCGGCTCAATATTATCTTACTGAGCCGACCCTTGGGGGCTACACGTTGATGATCAAAGTTTACAAGATTATATTTACAAAGTCCCTGCTCATTATTGCATAATGACCCGGCCCTTAGGGGCTACACTGGTTGAAGTTTTATGAGAATAAGGCAATTTCAAGTCCCAGGTTGCTGCAAGCATGACAACCCGGCACTTGGGGGCTACATATGTAGAATACTCAATTCTGACTAGTGATTGATGAACAACCTGGATTTCTTCAAGATTGTGATATTCATATTGAAGCAAGTCTTAAGCTGTTGCTATGCTACCTTCTTAAGACTTGGGGGCTACAAGTGATAGGCATATAAGAGGTATATTTTCAAGCTTCATGTTAACTACAATTATGACCTGGTGCCATCAATATTTGTAAACCGGCAATGATAAACCGGCAAGTTCAAGTCTTAAACCGGCACAGTTCTACATTCTCAAACCGGCAAGTTCTACATTCTTAAACCGACTGAAGATCAAATGAGTATTTCAAAGGCCAATATTTTTGTTAAGCATTGGGAGCTGAAGTCAAAGGAGTTATTCTTCACAATATTTCTCTATGACAAACCGATGTCAGCAAATTGATTATGAAGCTGGTCTATTGACTCGGATTTTATAGAAGAAGGAAGTGACAAGGACTTAAGGATAATCAAGATCAGTTTAACATGGATAAATCCAAATTAAACTAGGGGCTAATGTCGGGGATATACCCCGCGGTATGACCCGGCTGGAGTTGTAAACCGGCTGGGACTTGGTAAACCGGCGGATGGTAAACCGGCGGAGAGTTAAGACATAGAGTCAAGACAGATGGCTAAGACAGACGGTAAACCGGCTGGTGTTAAACTGGCAGACAATGTTAAACTGGCAGACAATGTTAAACCGGCAGACAATGTTAAACCGGCAGACAATGTTAAACCGGCAGACGTTAAGAAGCCCAGAAAGGGAAGTCAAAATAGTTTAAGTTAACGTCCGAGTTGGACTCCACATGTAACCCGCCCCTTCAACATATATAAGGAGGTGCGGGGCTCCTCAAAGGGGGAGAAAAAAGAGACAATCTCTAGGGCTAGACACAACTAGAGGAGAGCCGGTTTACGGCGACTCCCTCGTGATGATAATGAGATCTAGCCTCAAACAGCATGTAGGGTTGTTACCGGATAATGTTTCCCGGGGCCCAAAGCTGTCTAAATCCTTGTCTTGTGTTGCGTCTCTCGATTCCGCTCAACCCCTCTCAAGCTACCACATAGATGCGTTGGCCTCGCGACTAAGTCCTCACACTAAGGACATCTTACGTATTAATTCCACGACAATACGTCTCCGTCGTATCTACTTTTCCAAACACTTTTGCCCTTGTTTTGGATTCTAACTTGCATGATTTGAATGGAACTAACCCGGACTGACGCTGTTTTCAGCAGAATTACCATGGTATTATTTATGTGCAAAAACAAACGTTCTCGGAATGACCTGAAACTTCACGGAGCAACTTTTTGGAAAATATAAAAAATACCTGCAAAAGATGAAGGCCAGGGGGCCCACCACCTGTCCACGAGGGTGGGGGCGCGCCTGCCCCCCTAGGGCGCGCCCCCTACCTCGTGGGCCCCCTGGTGCCTCTCCGACTCCAACTCCAACTCTATATATTGTGTTTCGGGGAGAAAAAATCAGAGAGAAGAATTCATCGCGTTTTACGATACGGAGCCGCCGCCAAGCCCTAAAACCTCTCGGGAGGGCTGATCTGGAGTCCGTTCGGGGCTCCGGAGAGGGGAATTCGTCGCCATCGTCATCATCAACCATCCTCCATCACCAATTTCATGATGCTCACCGCCGTGCGTGAGTAATTCCATCGTAGGCTTGCTGGACGGTGATGGGTTGGATGGGATCTATCATGTAATCGAGTTAGTTTTGTTAGGGTTTGATCCCTAGTATCCACTATGTTCTGAGATTGATGTTGCTATGACTTTGCTATGCTTAATGCTTGTCACTAGGGCCCGAGTGCCATGATTTCAGATCTGAACCTATTATGTTTTCATCAATATATGAGTGTTCTTGATCCTATCTTGCAAGTCTATAGTCACCTATTATGTGTTATGATCCGTTAACCCCGAAGTGACAATAATCGGGATACTTACCGGTGATGACCGTAGTTTGAGGAGTTCATGTATTCACTATGTGTTAATGCTTTGTTCCGGTACTCTATTAAAAGGAGGCCTTAATATCCCTTAGTTTCCGTAAGGACCCCGCTGCCACGGGAGGGTAGGACAAAAGATGTCATGCAAGTTCTTTTCCATAAGCACGTATGACTATGTTCGGAATACATGCCTACATTATATCAATGAACTGGAGCTAGTTCTGTGTCACCCTAGGTTATGACTGTTACATGATGAACCGCATCCGACATAATTCTCCATCACTGATCCATTGCCTACGAGCTTTCCATATATTGTTCTTCGCTTATTTAGTTTCCCGTTGCTATTGCTATCATCACTACAAAATACCAAAAACATTACTTTTACTACTGTTACCTTTTGTTACTGTTACCACTGCTATCATATTACTTTGCTACTAAATACTTTGTTGCAGATACTAAGTTTCTAGGTGTGGTTGAATTGGCAACTCAGCTGCTAATATTTGAGAGTATTCTTTGGCTCCCCTTGTGTCGAATCAATAAATTTGGGTTGAATACTTTACCCTCGAAAACTGTTGTGATCCCCTATACTTGTGGGTTATCAAGACTATTTTCTGGCGCCATTGCCGGGGAGCATAGCTCTATTCTTTAAGTCACTTGGGATTTATATCTTCTTATCATTATGAAGAACTTGAAAGATCCAAGAACCAAGATTTATCCCTCAACTACGAGGGGAGGTAAGGAACTGCCATCTAGCTATGCGCTTGATTCACCTTCTGTTTTGAGTAAGCCCGTGACACCTAAAACTGCTTCTGCTGTTCGTTCTGATATGTCGCATGTTATTGATGATGCTACTTCTGCTATGCATGACACTTATGATGAAACTACTTCTATGCTTGATACTACCGTGCCACTTGGTGAATTTCTTGATGAACAACTTGCTAGGGCTAGAGAGATTGAAATATTGAATCTAATAATACTGATGAAAGTGATGATGAAGAATCACTTGTTATTCCTGAGGGTTATGTTTTTGATCAAGAAGCCTCTTTAGCTATTTTTGCTTGCAAAGATAGATACGAACTTAAGAGGTTATTAGCTAAATGGAACAAGCAATCTCTAAATACTAGAATGAAACCTGACCCTGCTTTTGCTACTTCACCTATTTGTGTTACCGATAAGGATTATGAATTCTCTGTTGATCCTGATATAATTACTTTGGTTGAATCTGATCCTTTTCATGGCTATGAATCGGAAATTGTTGTGGCACATCTTACTAAATTAAATGATATAGCCACCCTGTTCACTAATGATGAGAGAACTCGTTACTTTTATATCCTTAAAATATTTCCGTTCTCATTAAAGGGTGATGCTAAGATATGGTTTAATTCTCTTGATCCTGGTTGTGTGCGTAGTCCCCAGGATATGATTTATTACTTCTCTGCTAAATATTTCCCTGCTCATAAGAAACAAGCTGCTTTAAGGGATATATATAATTTTGTGTAAATTAAAGAAGAGAGTCTCCCACAAGCTTGGGGGAGGCTTCTCCAATTACTTAATGCTTTGCCTGATCATCCTCTTAAGAAAAATGAAATACTTGATATCTTTTATAATGGACTAACTGATGCTTCCAGAGATTACCTGGATAGTTGTGCTGGTTTTGTTTTCAGGGAAAGAACGCCGGATGAAGCTGAAATTCTATTGAATAATATGTTGACAAATGAAAATAATTGGACACCTCCGGTGCCAATTCCTGAGCCTATTCCTAAACCAACTCTGAAGAAGAGGGGTATTCTATTTCTCAGTCCTCAAGATATGCAAGAGGCAAAGAAATCTATTAAAGAAAAAGGTATTAAAGCTGAAGATGTTAAGAATTTACCTCCTATTGAAGAAATACACGATCTTAATTTACCGCCTGTTGAAGAAACATATGATCTTAATCCTTTACCTATTGAAGAAACTCATGGTCTTGATAACCCGACACAGGTAGTAAAGGTAAATTCTCTCTATAGATATGATAAAGCTGAAATCCCATTTACTAAGTTTGCTAGCCCATGCTTAGATGAGTTTGATAAATTTATGGCTAAGCAAGAAGACTTTAATGCTTATTTTGGTAGACAATTGAAATACAATTCAAATATGCTTGAACACTTGGGTGATTATATGGCTAATGTCAAAGGTGAACTTAAACTTATTAGTAAACATGCTTCTATGGTTACCACTCAAGTAGAACAAGTACTTAAAGCTCAAAATGATTTGCTCAATGAATTGAATAGTAAAGATAATGATAATGCTGTTAGAGTGGCTACTAGAACTGGTAAAATGACTTAGGAACCTTTGTATCCTGAAGGCCACCCAAAGAGAATTGAGCAAGATTCTCAGAGAAATAATATAGATGCACCTAGTCCTTCTAAAAGGAAGAAAAAGAAAAATGATAGGACTTTGCATGCTTCTAGTGAACCTGTTATTGAACCACCTGAGAATCCAAATGATATTTCTATTTCTGATGCTGAAACACAATCTGGTAATGAACCTGAAACTAATGATAATTCTAATAATAATGTTCATGATGATGCTCAACCTAGTAATGATAATGATATAGAAACTGAACCTGCTGTTGATCTTGATAACCCACAATCAAAGAATCAACGTTATGATAAGAAAGACTTTGTTGCTAGGAAACATGGTAAAGAAAGAGAACCATGGGTTCAGAAACCCATGCCTTTTCCTCCCAAACCATCCAAGAAAAAAGATGATGAGGATTTTGAGCGCTTTGCTGAAATGATTAGACCTATCTTTTTGCGTATGCGATTAACTGATATGCTCAAAATGAATCCTTATGCTAAGTATATGAAAGAAATTGTTACAAATAAAAGAAAGATACCGGAAGCTGAAATTTCCACCATGCTTGCTAATTATACTTTTAAGGGTGGAATACCAAAGAAACTTGGAGATCCAGGAGTACCCACTATACCATGCTCTATTAAAAGAAACTATGTTAAAACTGCTTTATGTGATCTTGGAGCCGGTGTTAGTGTTATGCCTCTCTCTTTATATCGTAGACTTGATTTGAATAAGTTGACACCTACTGAAATATCTTTGCAAATGGCTGATAAATCAACTGCTATACCTGTCGGTATTTGTGAGGATGTGCCTGTTGTAGTTGCAAACGTTACTATTTTAACGGACTTTGTTATTCTTGATATTCCCGAGGACGATAGTATGTCTATTATTCTTGGAAGACCCTTTTTGAATATTGCAGGGGCTGTTATTGATTGCACTAAAGGCAATGCCACTTTTCATGTTAATGGTAATGAGCACACGGTACACTTTTCGAGGAAACAACCTCAAGTTCATAGTATCAACTCTATTGGAAAAATTCTATCGATTATATTTGGAGCTTTTGAATTTCCTCTTCCTATTGTCAAGAAGAAATATGATATTCTTATTATTGGGGATGTGCATATCCCCGTTGAGGTAACATAGTGTTATTCGAAATTTCTCCGGTTCCATGTTATTCGGAATGGGTTCGTTAACAAGACTTGGTCAACCTTATTAGTGGATTCGTTTTGATGATCATGAGATGGATGAAATTAGAGAGCACAACCTTCTGTACCCCACTTTTACTTTCTGTTATTTATATTAAATAAAATAAAAATAAATATTTTTCTGTCTATTATCTGATTATCCATGCAATATAAAAATACCCCAAAAAAAATTCTCCAAATGCCCTGAAATTTAAATATGATTTTTTCTAGAATATTTGAGAATATTTGGCACTGAGAACACAGCAGGGGGGTCAACCACCTGCCCACAAGGGTGGAGGGCGCGCCCTACCCCCTAGGCGCGCCCCCTGCCTCGTGGGCCCACGGTGGCCCTCCTCCACTTATCCTTTCACCCACACACTCCTTCTTTCTCTCACAAACACGAATATCCAGCTCAAACCCGAGTCCAAGCTCGTTTTGCTGCCATTTTCGATCTCCTTGCTCAAAGCACCTCTCACAAAACTGTCTGGAGAGATTGTTCCTTGGTATGTGACTCCTCCGTTGGTCCAATTAGTTTTTGTTCTAGTGCTTTATTCATTGCAAATTTTTGCTGCTTAGGTGACCCTATTCTTGAGCTTGCATGTCAAATTTATATGGTCAAAAGTAGTTTTGATGCATGATATAGGATCTAGGCATTTGTAGGAGTAGTTGCTATCAATATTATTGAGTTTGGTTTACTTTTATTTTGAAGTTACTAAAAATTTCAGAATTTTTCAGAAAATGATGAAGAGACTTTTGAGGGGCTCATTGAGCCAAAGCTCGAAGGAAAATGCACCGAAGCCTAAGTATAATCGGCCTCGTACCGCGGAGGTTCGGTCGTGTGAATGGCCTTCCGATGATTTCTTGAGAGCAGCCAAGATTTATGAAGATTTTCATGAATTGGCTAAGAATGCAGGCCTCACCGCTTTCCTCCACGACCAGTGCGATCAGTATCTCTTACTCACAAATATCTTTGTGCAAAACTTTCATTTCCATTCTAGGAGCTCACCACCTACGGTGGAGTTTTATTTATATGATGAGCATAAGGAGATGTCACTTTATGATTTTTGTCGGGTTTGTTTGGTCCCGTTCGAGGGCAAGACAGAAGAACCACATCGCGAGGATGTGGACGGGTTTATTGATACTATCACTGTAGGGGAAACAAGGAAGGTTTCCGATGCACGAATCACTAGCATACATTTCCCTGTTTTACGCTATTTTGCATTATTTGCTAGTCGTTATTTAATTGGTCACAGAAACTGTGGAAACCTTAGTATCCCTGATATTATTATTTTGCCCCACGGTTTATACGGTGATAACTATGTTAGTATGGGCGGCATTATTGCTAAACGGTTAAGTCTGAACCATACCAAGGGCCCCATCTTTGGAGGCATCTATGCTTCACGCCTAGCTGCACATTTTAACATATCTATTAGGCATTATGAGAAGGAATAAAAAGTGTTGCCTCGTGTTTATTTAGATTATAAAAGTATGGTGGCACATGATTTTATTGTTAAGAATAGGGAAGGAGAGCTTAAATACAAATTATTCTTTGACAAACATCATTCTGAGACTATTACCTTGCCTGCTCCTTCTTTGTTTGATTTATCTGCAGGCGAGTACCTAGTTCTGTTAAAGGCTATTCACGCCTACCGGAACCCTGCACCAGCCATGGAGCCAGAGCCGGAACCACAAGTTGATCCTTCACGACAGTCTAATTACCAGTGGGATCCAGAGATGATTGCCAGCCAGTGGCAATCGGAGTCTTCTTCTTCTTCTCAGTACGACCCCAACTATTATTATGGATATCCGCCAGGCCAGCCATGGCCATAAACCAACTTAGGCCAAAAGCCTAAGCTTGGGGGATGACGTATTTCCCACCGACATTACATTTATGTTCACACACTCATTGCTAGATGTCGGTGCTCATACTTTTTCATTGTATCATCCATACTAGTTTATTTTCCTTTTTATGCTTTCTTCTTGTGTGTTTAGTAAACCTTAAGAAAAACAAAAAAAAAGTAGTTGTAGCTTTTAGTTAGTTTAATTTCCATGCTTGTAGTAGTAATTAAAAAGAAAAACCAAAAAGATCTCATGTTCTTCTTTTACTTGTTGGGAGCTCTCCCGTGTAAATAGTTTTATTTCTTTTCTTTGGGGGTCGATAGGAGAAAACCATAATTAAATTGTTGAAGTGGCTCTTGTATGCATACTTGTTGATCTGACAAAAGAGCCCATATTGCCTTGTCTTCTCTTGTTTATTGAATGCTTGCAGATTCCAGCTTAGTCCAATGCACGCGCACTATTATTATTATTCACATTGTTCGGTCGTGCAAGTGAAAGGCAATTATGACGATATATGATGAACTGACTGAGATGAGAAAAGCTGGTATGAACTCAACCTCTTTTTTTGTAAATATGATTAGTTCATCGTTCCTGATTCAACCTATTATGAATAAACATGTTTGCAATGACAACTAGAGATCCTAGTTCCTTGTGCCATGCTTGATTAGCTATGAGTCATAATGGTTTACCTTGTGTGCCAACATGCTATTGAGATGGTTATGATGTGGTATGATAGGGTGGTATCCTCCTCTGAATGATTTAAGTGACTTGACTTGGCGCATGTTCACGCATGTAGTTGAAACAAAATCAACATAGCCTTCACGATATTTATGTTCATGGTGGATTATATCCTACTCATGCTTGCATTTGGTGTTGATTAATTTTAATGCATGTTCATGACCGTTGTCACTCTCTAGCTGGTCGCTTCCCAGTCTTTTGCTAGCCTTCACCTGTACTAAGCAGGAATACTGCTTGTGCATCCAATCCCTTAAACCCTGAAGTTATTCCACATGAGTCCACTATACTTACCTATGTACGGTATCTACCTGCCGTTCCAAGTAAATTTGTATGTGCCATACTCTAAACCTTCAAATAAATATCCTGTTTTGTATGCTTGAATAGCTCATGTATCAACTAGGGTTGTCTGTATCTTCATGTTAGGCGGGTTATTCTCAAGAGGAGTGGACTCCGCTCCTCACTCACGAGATAAATGGCTAGTCACCGGGATGCCCAGTCCCATGCTTTATGCAAACTAAATCAAAATAATTGCAAACAAAACTCCCCCTGGGACTCTTGTTAGTTGGAGGCACTCATTGTTTTGAGCAAACCATGGATTGATGCTTGTTGGTGGAAGGGGGAGTATAAACTTTACCATTCTGTTTGGGAACCGCCTATAATGTGTGTAGCATGGAAGATATCGACATCTCTTGGTTGTTATGTTGACAATGAAAGTATACCACTCAAAATATTATTCACCTCTATTTCAAAACCGAGCTCTGGCACCTCTACAAATCCCTGCTTCCCTCTACGAAGGGCCTATCTATTTACTTTCATGCTGAGTCATCATCCTCTTATTAAAAAGCACCAGTTGGAGAGTACTGCTGTCATTTGCATTCATTACTGTTAGTTTACATTGAGTATGACTTGACTGGATCTCTCTTACCATGAATTACAATGTCTAGTCAGTCCTTGGTCTTTAAAGGTGCTCTGCATTTATGTTTTGCGGTCTCAGAAAGGGCTAGCGAGATACCATCTTCTTATATCATATTATGATTGTTTTGAGAAAGTGTTGTCATCCGAGATTTATTATTATTGCTCGCTAGTTGATTATGCCATTGATATGAGTAAAACTTGAGACCTAAGCGTTATTGCGAATGTGGTTAGTTATAATCTTTGCTGAAAACTTAAATGCTGGCTTTACATATTTACAACAACAAGAGCAAACAGAGTTTGTAAAAGTTTTTCTTTATCACTTTTAGTTTGTCAACTGAATTGCTTGAGGACAAGCAAAGGTTTAAGCTTGGGGGAGTTGATACGTCTCCGTCGTATCTACTTTTCCAAACACTTTTGCCCATGTTTTGGACTCTAACTTGCATGATTTGAATGGAACTAACCCGGACTGACGCTATTTTCAGCAGAATTACCATGGTGTTATTTATGTGCAGAAGCAAACGTTCTCGGAATGACCTGAAACTTCACGGGGCAACTTTTTGGAAAATATAAAAAATACCTGCAAAAGATGAAGGCCAGGGGGGCCCACCACCTGTCCATGAGGGTGGGGGGCGCGCCTGCCCCCCTAGGGCGCGCCCCCCTACCTCGTGGGCCCCCTGGTGCCTCTCCGACTCCAACTCCAACACTATATATTGTGTTTCAGGGAGAAAAAAATCAAGGATAAGAATTCATCGCGTCTTACGATACGGAGCCACCGTCAAGCCCTAAAACCTTTCGGGAGGGCTGATCTAGAGTCCGTTCGGGGCTCCGGAGAGGGGAATCCGTCGCCATCGTCATCGTCAACCATCCTCCATCACCAATTTCATGATGCTCACCGCCGTGCGTGAGTAATTCCATCGTAGGCTTGCTGGACGGTGATGGGTTGGATGGGATCTATCATGTAATCGAGTTAGTTTTGTTAGGATTTGATCCCTAGTATCCACTATGTTCTGAGATTGATGTCGCTATGACTTTTCTATGCTTAATGCTTGTCACTAGGGCCCGAGTGCCATGATTTCAGATCTGAACCTATTATGTTTTCATCAATATATGAGTGTTCTTGATCCTATCTTGCAAGTCTATAGTCACCTATTATGTGTTATGATCCATTAACCCCGAAGTGACAATAATCGGGATACTTACCGGTTATGACCGTAGTTTGAGGAGTTCATGTATTCACTATGTGTTAATGTTTTGTTTCGGTACTCTATTAAAAGGAGGCCTTAATATCCCTTAGTTTCAGTAAGGACCCCGCTGCCACTGGAGGGTAGGACAAAAGATGTCATGCAAGTTCTTTTCCATAAGCATGTATGACTATGTTCGGAATACATGCCTACATTACATCAATGAACTGGAGCTAGTTATGTGTCACCCTAGGTTATGACTGTTACATGATGAACCGCATCCGGCATAATTCTCCATCACTGATCCATTGCCTACGAGCTTTCCATATATTGTTCTTCGCTTATTTACTTTCCCGTTGCTATTGTTATCATCACTATAAAATACCAAAAACATTACTTTTACTACTGTTACATTTTGTTACCGTTACCACTGCTATCATATTACTTCGCTACTAAATACTTTGCTGCAGATACTAAGTGTCCAGGTGTGGTTGAATTGACAACTCAGCTGCTAATACTTGAGAGTATTCTTTGGATCCCCTTGTGTCGAATCAATAAATTTGGGTTGAATACTTTACCCTCGAAAACTGTTGCGATCCCCTATACTTGTGGGTTATCAATTCTCTACCTCACTCTGAAATTCCTTGAACTTTTCAAAGGTCTCAGACTTTTGTTTCATTAAGTAGACATACCCATATCTACTTAAGTCATCAGCGAGGGTGAGAACATAACGATAGCCATCGCGAGCCTCAAGGCTCATTGGACCGCACACATTGGTATGTATGATTTCCAATAAGTTGGTTGCTCGCTCCATTGTTCCGGAGAACGGAGTCTTGGTCATTTTACCCATAAGGCATGGTTCGCACGTGTCAAATGATTCATAATCAAGAGATTCCAAAAGTCCATCTGCATGGAGTTTCTTCATGCGCTTGACACCATGTGACCAAGGCGGCAGTGCCACAAGTATGTGGGACTATCATTATCAACCTTACACTTCTTGGCATTCACACTATGAATATGTGTAACACCACGTTCGAGATTAAACAAGAATAAACCATTGACCAGTGGGGCATGACCATAAAACATATCTCTCATATAAATGGAACAACCATTATTCTCGGATTTAAATGAGTAGCCATCTCGCATTAAACGAGATCCAGATACATTGTTCATGCTCAAAACTGGTACTAAATATCAATTATTGAGGTTTAAACTAATCCCGTAGGTAGATGTAGAGGGAGCGTGCCGACGATGATCACATCGACCTTGGAACCATTCCCGACGCGCATCATCACCTCGTCGTTCGCCAGTCTCTGCTTATTCCACAGCTCCTGTTTTGAGTTACAAATATGAGCAACCGCACCGGTATCAAATACCCAGCAGCTACTACAGCGTTGGTAAGGTACACATCAATAACATGTATATCACATATACCTTTGGCGTTGCCGGCCTTCTTATCCTCTAAGTACTTGGGGCAGTTCCGCTTCCATTGACCATTTCCCTTACAATAAAAGCACTGAGTCTCGGGCTTGGGTCCATTCTTTGGCTTCTTCCTAGCAACTGATTTACCGGGCGCGGCAACTCCCTTGTCGTCCTTCTTGAAGTTCTTCTTACCCTTGCCTTTCTTGAAACTAGTGGTTTTATTCACCATCAACACTTGATGTTCCTTTTTGATTTCCACCTCCGCTGATTTCAGCATTGAAAATAACTCGGGAATGGACTTCTCCATCCCTTGCATATTGTAGTTCATCACAAAGCTCTTATAGCTAGGTGGAAGCGACTGGAGGATCCTATCAATGACCGAGTCATCTGGAAGATTAACTCCCAGCTGAGACAAGCGGTTGTGCAACCCAGACATTTTGAGTATATGCTCGCTGACAGAACTGTTTTCCTCCATTTTACAATTGTAAAACTTGTTGGAGACTTCATATCTGTCGACCCGGGCATGAGCTTGGAAAACCATTTTCAGCTCTTAGAACGTCTCATATGCTCCGTGCTGCTCAAAATGCTTTTGGAGCCCCGATTCTAAGCTGTAAAGCATGCCGCACTGAACCAGGGAGTAATCACCACTACACGACTGCCAGGCGTTCATAACGTCTTGAGTTGCTGGGAAAATGGGTACATCACCTAGCGGTGCTTCAAGGACATGTGCTTTCTTGGCAGCTATGAGGATGATCCTCAGGTTACGGACCCAGTCCGTATAGTTGCTACCATCGTCTTTCAGCTTGGTTTTCTCTAGGAACGTGTTGAAGTTCAGGGCAACATTAGCGTGGGCCACTGGATCTACAAGATAGATTTGTAAAGATAATTTTAGACTAAGTTCATGATAATTAAGTTCATCTAAATTACTTAATGAACTCCCACTTAGATAAAACATCCCTCTGGTCATCTAAGTGATTCATGATCCAAATCGACTAGGTTGTGTCCGATCATCACGTGAGACGGACTAGTCATCAATGGTGAACATCTCCATGTTGATCGTATCTACTATACAACTCATGTTCGACCTTTCGGTCTCTCATGTTCCGAGGCCATGTCTGTACATGCTAGGCTCGTCAAGTCAACCTAAGTGTTTTGCATGTGTAAATCTGGCTTACACTCGTTGTATTCGAACATTAGAATCTATCACACCCGATCATCATGTGGTGCTTCGAAACAACGAACCTTCACAACGGTGCACAGTTAGGGGGAACACTTTCTTGAAATTTTAGCAAGGGATCATCTTATTTAAGCTACAGTCGTTCTAAGCAAATAAGATGTAAAAACATGATAAACATCACATGCAATCAAATAGTGACATGATATGGCCAATATCATTTTGCTCCTTATGATCTCCATCTTCGGGGCGCCATGATCATCATCGTCACCGGCATGACACCATGATCTCCATCATCGTGTCTTCATGAAGTTGTCTCTCCAACTGTTACTTCTACTACTATGGCTAACGGTTAGCAATAAAGTAAAGTAATTACATGGCGTTGATGTTGACTTGCAGGTCATGAATAAATTAAGACAACTCCTATGGCTCCTGCCAGTTGTCATACTCATCGACATGCAAGTTGTGATTCCTATTACAAGAACATGATCAATCTCATACATCACATATATATCATTCATCACATACTTTTGGCCATATCACATCATACGGCATATACTGCAAGAACAAGTTAGACGTCCTCTAATTGTTGTTGCAAGTTTTTACGTGGCTGCTATAGGTTTCTAGCAAGAACGTTTCTTACCTACGCCAAAACCACAACGTGATATGCCAATTTCTATTTACCCTTCATAAGGACCCTTTTCATCGAATCCGATCCGACTAAAGTGGGAGAGACAGACACCCTCTAGCCATATTATGCAACTAGTGCATGTCAGTCCGTGGAACCTATCTCACGTAAGCATACGTGTAAGGTCGGTCCGGGCCGCTTCATCCCACGATGCCGCCAAATCAAGATAAGACTAGTAACGCCAAGTAAATTGACAAAATCAACGCCCACAACAACTTGTGTTCTACTCGTGCATAGAAACTACGCATAGACCTAGCTCATGATGCCACTGTTGGGGATCGTTGCAGAAATTAAAATTTTCTACGCATCACTAAGATCAATCTATGGAGAGACCAACAACGAGAGAGAGGGGAGTGTATCTTCATACCCTTGAAGATCGCGATGCGGAAGCGTTACAAGAACGTGGTTGGAGGAGTCGCACACGCAGCGATTCAGATCGCGGTCGATTCCGGTCTAAGCGCCGAACAACGGTGCCTCCGTGTTCAACACACGCGCAGCCCGGTGACGTCTCCCGTTCCTTGATCCAGCAAGGAGGAGGGAGTGGTTGGGGAAGACAACTCCAGCAGCAGCACGACGGTGTGGTGGTGTTGGAGCAGCGTGGTTTCCAGCAGGGCTTCCCCAAGCACTACGAAGGATGAGGATGTAGAGAGGTAGGGCTACGCCGAGGGAGAGACAGACTCGTGTCCTTGGCAGCCCCAAAAGCCCCACTATATATAGGAGGAGGGGTGGTGACTACGCCCCCTCTAGGGTTCCCACCCTAGGGGGTGTGGCAACCCTAGATGGGATTGGAGGGGGCGGCCAAGAGGGGGAGAGGTGGGGCGCGCCCTATGGTGGGCCTTTACGCCCATCTGCGCCTAGGGTTTCCCCCTCTCCTCCTAGCTGTGCCTTGGGCCTTGGTGGGAGGCGCACCAGCCCACTCAGGGGATGTTCCCTTCCCACTCTTGGCCCATGCAAGCCTCTAGGGCTGATGGCCCCTCCCGGTGGACCCCCGGAACCCTTCCGGTGGTCCCGGTACATTACCGGGGACACCCGAAATACTTCTGGTGGCCAAAACCTCACTTCCTATATATTATTCTTTACCTCCGGACCATTTTGGAGCTCCTCGTGACGTCATGGATCTTAGCCGGGACTCCGAACAACATTCGGTAACCATGTACAAACTTTCCCTATAACCCTAGCGTCATCGAACCTTAAGTGCGTAGACCCTACGGGTTCAGGAGGCATGTAGACATGAACGAGACATCTCTCTGATCAACAACCAACAGCGGGATCTGGATACTCATGCTAGCTCCCACATGTTCCATGATGATCTCATCGGATGAACCACGATGTCGGGGATTCAATCAATCCCATATACAATTCCCTTTGTCCATCGGTATGTTACTTGCCCAAGATTCGATCGTCGGTATCCCAATACCTCGTTCAATCTCGTTACCAGCAAGTCACTTTACTCGTTTCGTAATGCATGATCCCGTGACCAACTCCTTAGTCACATTGAGCTCATTATGATGATGCATTACCGAGTGGGCCGAGAGATACCTCTCTGTCATACGGAGTGACAAATCCCAGTCTCGATTCGTGCCAACCCAACAGACACTTTCGGAGATACCTGTAGTGCACATTTATAGTGACCCAGGTACGTTGTGACGTTTGGTACACCCAAAGCATTCCTACGGTATCCGGGAGTTGCACAATCTCATGGGCTAAGGAAATGATACTTGACATTAGAAAAGCTTTAGCAAACGAACTACACGATCTTGTGCTACGCTTAAGATTGGGTCTTGTCCATCACATCATTCTCCTAATGATGTGATCCCGTTATCAACGACATCCAATGTCCATGGTTAGGAAACCATAACCATCTATTGATCAACGAGCTAGTCAACTAGAGGCTCACTAGGGACGTTTGTGGTCTATGTATTCACACATGTCTTACGGTCTCCGGTTAATACAATTATAGCATGAACAATAGACAATTATCATGAACAAGGAAATATAATAATAACCATTTTATTATTGCCTCTAGGGCATATTTCCAACACTCAGCCCACCTAAAGTGACCCTTGAGGGGGCTCCCGAAGAAGTACTCACTGATTAGTTGCTCTCTCAAGTAGGAGGTCTCACATATGACAACGTATAAGATGCAACCCGACATACCGGCCCACCTTACACGCCCACATGATTAGCCCAATATATAGTTGAATACAATGGTTACTCAAATCTCCGAACAAAATTTCTGAACTTTATTAAAGTTCACATATCAAATCCAGTTGAGATCTCCTCTTGAGTGACTGTTAGAGCTTAGACAGTCGGGCTTGAAAAATCTGACCCCTTAAATGCCCGCAGAGAGTCACCGGTCACCTCAAATTAGATTCTACAACCGGATACCTCAAATTCATATTATTACATGCAATGTAAAACAGTGTTTCAGCAGAGTTCGTCCGGCTCCATTGTGCCCATGTCCGGCGTCCGACAGCGCTCTCCAGATTGTTGGTCCGGATGCGGACAAGGAACAATAGGGGATGGGACACGAACCGGCTCATGGGACTCAAGGCGCCGCTCTCTCCCATTCCCTACTCTTCCCCGTTAGAGCCAGGAACCCGGACAGTGCCGGTGGACGTCATATTGATGATGGATTCGTCCTGGGACGAGCCAGCGACATCCACCACAATGTGGTTGTGAAGCCCGGAGTGGTGCACCATATGGAGCGCTGTAGAATGCGACTCCGTCTAGCCAACTTCCACCATCGTGAGGGCTGCCGCCACCTCCCGCGCATGTTGCCTCGCACGACGGGCATGCCGCAACATGTTTGCATGTGATGACGCCCATGGTGCTTCCATGGCCTCCGCGCGCTAACGGACACCGCATTCGGATGCTTGATGGACCACTGCCTCTAGTGAGGCAGTGATGGCACACCTAGCTCCGGATCCATGCGCCATTTGGGTGGACGCAATGGATTCCCGACGGAAGGAGGCCGAGCGCTGCGTTGTAAGGGCCTCCTCCCGGGAGCAGCGGAGCACAAGCCGGATCGCCATCTCCTGCTCGGGGCTGTGTGGGATGAGATCGAGGTGGATGGATCTGGAGATGTAGGACTCGGATCCGTTACCCACCATGCCATAGAAGGCTAGAGATTGCCGGACGGGAGCTTGGGTGGCAGAAGGGAGTGAGGGGAGTGGAGTGAAGTGGCTAGGGTTTGGTCCAACGAGCAGAAGAAGAAGAATATATATGGGGTCGGATGAGCCAGCATGGGCCGAGGACGACGTTGCGGATGCGCCCGCGCGCCTCATATTTGTCACAGATTTGGGCTAGATATGCGGGGTGGCGGTCAGCCTAGACGTTTGAGGCAAATCCTAAACGGCGCTCGTACCACTCGTTATAGCTTAATGGTACAGGGCGCACACCCCCTCCTCCCCGCGCCACGGGCTTTCAGCACAACACTCACTAACCACCCGAGCCGGTTGAGTTCTGTGATCATCTACAACTTCTTCTTTCTTTTATTCTATCTTTTCCCCCTTTTTCCTTTTTCCTTTTTGTTTTTCTTTCTTCTTTTCCTTTTTCCTTTGTCTTTCTTCTTTTTTTTATTTTTCTAATTTGATATAAAAAGTTCACCAGATTTTATGAACATTTTTTCAAATTTGATGAACTTTTTTAAAAAAAATTAGAGAATATTTTCAAATTTGATGAACTTTTTTCAAATTCGATGACCATTTTCCAAATTCGGTAATCCTTTTTGAAATTCAATGAACTTTTTCTCAAGTTTGATAAACTTTTTTTGAAGTTTTTGAACCTTTTTCAAATCTGATGAACTTTTTTGAAAGTTGGTGAACTTTTTTTTCAAATTCAATGAACTTTTTTCAAAATCGATGAATTTCTCAAAATCAATGATTTTTTTTATTTTGTGAGATTTTTAAAAATATATGATTTTTTTCCTAATTCATAAATAGTTTTGTATACATGAACTTTTTTCTATTTCGTGATTGTTTTAATATTTTGTTTGGATTTTTTTCCCAAAAAAATCATGTTTTTTTCTGAAATGTATGTGCAAGAAATAGCACAGCAAGTTTTAATTGTTTTGTAATGTAAATATTCACTAGCTCGTAGTAGCTCTAGTGGTTAGCTTGAATCCTGACGGTGGTAGCTTGAATCCTCATGGGAGCACATTTTTCATCGTACGACGGTTTCGTTTGGTGCCAGTTAGGAGCTCCTGACGTTTGAGGCGCTCGTTCGGATAAATTTTTTGTGACTGGTTAGTGAGCGGGCCGTTCGTCGAGACGTTTAAGACAGGTTTTGGGGATGAGTAGATGCTCTTGGTGCACTAGCGCTGGCACGCGAGGGGCACGGCCCAAAATGCTCGCTCGCTCTCATTAGGAGGATTGCTCGGGCACGATCTTGAAAAAAGGCACGCTCTACGCGAGTTATTACTGTTGCTCGCCTTGTTTGTGAAAAAATCAGCTTAGTAATAAAAACCGGTTTACAATTATTAAAAAAGTAAAAAGAAATGTTCACACATTGTTTTTAACTTTGGATAAATGTCAAGTATTTGAAAAAAAATCACAACTTGAATTTTTTTATGGATTTGAAAAAAGATCACAAATTTAGTGAATTCGAAAAAATGTTCATAAATTAAAAAATGCAGAAATTTTACAAATAGGTTCATGAATTTTAGAAATCTCATGAATTGTGAGAAAATAATCCGAATTAAAATAAAGAAAACAAGAAAATGTAAGAGGAAAAACAAAAAAACACCCTAAAAAGTATAGTATTTGGCCCATAACTGCCAAATAGGATTCTCCATTACCTTCTTTTTGCAAAAAAGATTTTTCAATACTATATTTGACGTTGGTAGAGTCAAATTGTTGCCAAAACGCAGGATGCTTTTCGAGCTCATCCAAGGAACGATTCTCGACAGATTTTTGCTAGTTCGTTTTTTCATGTCTATTTCTGTTCCATTTTCTTTTCAGTTTTGGTTTCCATTCTGTTTTTCTTTAGTTTTTAATGGGTTATTTTCTCCTTTGGTTTTTACTTTTTTTGTTTGGTTTTCTTATTCTCATTTTTTTCCATTTACAAATCTATTTTCTATACATGAATGTATGGTGGATAGTTTTTGTAAAACACGGTGAATATGTTTGTAATGCGTGATCGAATTTTTTCAAATATATGATGAACATTTTTCCCAAGTCCAAGCAGACTTGCACTAACGCCGGCCAGTTTCGTGGCTCGCCAGGCGGCAAGCCTGACGTTGGAAGGTTCGGACATTTGAATCACACAATGGGCTAGCCCAGGAAACTGCTGAATACAACAATTGGTCTCTAAAACCGTGATCAAGATTCAAACAACGGCGAGGAGGACGTATCGGTATGCCGGCTCGTAATGCACGTCAAGACTGAGGAGAGCTTGCGAGTCGCGACATGCTCCACGTACATACGGTCGCCGGAACGTCGACGCCGTTCGCAAATGATCTCACAAAACAATGCAAACGGCGCCGACGTTCCGACGACGAGGGCAAGCGCAATGATGTTCGGCTTGGTGGAGACGGACAGGCCAGGCTATGTACCGTGCGCTGATCATACAGGCCCGGCGTTCTCATCCTCAAAGGTCGGGTTCCAATTGCCAAAGCTTCTACCACGATCCCTCTAAATATAAAAATACGATGTCGGATTTTTAAAGTTTGCTCGTGGATTTCTGATTTTCGATGCAAAAGCAGATAAATTTGCCATGTTGTCGTTCAAGAATTCCTATGTTTTAAAGTAAGAACTGCCACGTAGTTTTAAAATTTGTTAGAAAGAAATATCATGCTACAACAAGCAATTACCATGCTTTCGATGGTGACCCGACGTATCTAATGGCATCGGAAATTTTTACACTAAACATCTTTTTCTCGAATATACACGAGTATGTATATCATATATTAAAGAAGAAAGACAAAAAACACGTCCACCGGTCATTTACAACGCATCGTGGTACAACTCACGAATACATGTACAACTCCACTCCACCCTACACGTAGGCTACTCCTCACCAATGCTCCACCGTATTAGACCTGCAAATACATAATCTTACGTTCCCTTTTATGAGTCCAGCCAATGACTAAGTTCTACTTTCCGATGAGATTTTGTGCAAAAGAGCACCAACTGATGGCGAGGCCCAGTCAAACACGACCGCATTCATGTGTTTCCACAGTTCCCACATCGTCAGTAGTAATAGCGTGTGGAGTGAATATCCAATTCTGAGCCCGGGCTCATCTGTACTCGGTCAAGAAATAATTCATAAAAAATTAAAAAAAAATCCAATTTTTTTGTGCGCGGTAGATAATGTAGTGCGTGAGGTGCGCTCCAAATTTCAGAGCATTTGGACATTTGAGTAGCTCTCAGCAAAAAAGACAAATTGGATGAAAACAGTATACAAACAGTACACTATTTAACAGATCTCAAATTTGTTTTTTTACCAAAAGCTACTCAGATGTCCAAATGATTTAAAATTTGAACCCGACATCAGGCACCAAATTATCTATCATGCCAAAAAATTGGATTTTTTTGAATTTCGCTAGTATTTGTTTTGATTATTTTATTTAGCGCAGATGCAGATGCTCCTAGAAGCCAAAATGCCTCACTCCGTGTGGAGGTCCTTTCTAGTTATGGTTGGAGAACGGTGATAGAGAGGACGGGCTCGCATGCTCCTGGAAGGCGTGCCAATGAGACAGCTCCGCGTGCGTCCGATCAATCAATACGATCATATGAAGATAGCGCATACGGCGAATGAACAGTGACGTACAGGAGCAACGTCGTTAAAAGGGGAGTTATCTTCACGGCTCCCCTTTGTTTGTTCTGTCGGTACATCATGTAAGGCGAACGGTACAGATACAGGCGAAAAGTAACGCCGTTCTTGTGCGACGAACGTCCAAAGTTGACGGCGTGGATTCGCTCCCTCGCCCCAACCACCCACGTCTTTACTCCAAGCGTAAAGAAAAGAAAAACAAATATATCACTTGGGCCGCCGCGCGCAACAGTTCTCCAGGAGCTCGAGGCTATGGCGACGGCGGACGCAGCTTCGGTGCCTTTAAGGCACCTGCCTTTGGGTCACTGACATGTGGACCAGCCACTTGTTGGGTCCACATATCAGTGACCCAAAGGCAGGTCCCTTAAGGCATCGAAGTATTGTCCGGCGACGGCGGAGGCGGGAGTCGACAGATTTGGGATTCTATCAGATCCGATTGACAGGTATGTTCGCTGCCATGGCTGTATCCTTTGTATTTGTGGGCGGTGTGCGTAGCAGAGCAGCCTATAAGTGCACTGTCTTGTTTGTCCATAGGTTTTCCCTGCCGGATCTAGCCGGCGGCAACTCCATGATGCGCATCGAACCCACTGATCCTCCGGACTGTACACCCTCCGAGTCCAGCATGAGCGATGCGGGTGACACAGCGTTGATAGTGGAAGTGGATTTACACAGTACTTGTGAGGGAGCGACCCTGACCCTGTCAGTGCCGAACTTAGAGCAGTCAATTGGCAAAGATGACCCCCAAGCCCCTGGCTGCACCAAGAGGTATGTGCATTTCAACCAATACCCCCGTAGATTAAAATATAACTTCAATTGTGTTTTGGAGCTTGTCTGATGTGAGGCGCGGGCATGGCATGTAGGAGCAGATTTAAAACAAAAATTCAGTGAACTAAGCAAAAGAATTTTGACTATGTATTACTAAAGAATTTTGACTATGTATTACTAAAAAATTCAGTGCTCACAGGTAAAGAAACAAAAAAAATATGTGCAAAAATTAAAATTCCAAATATCTTCGCAATCAGACACAAAGGAACTTGACATGGTCTCTCTCTCGAGACAACTAGTGTCTATATTTCGCATCGTTATTACCGTACACGGGTACACGGAATGATGTTCTATCTTTTTTAGAACACCCAATTCAGTGAAACTACTGAATGATGGACTCCATTTTGCAAATCAATGCACAACAATGGAGTTTGCGTTGGAAAAAGTGATGCCAGACACAACACACCGTTGGTGCAAATGGCATGTGCTGAAGAATGCAAAGGAACAGCTTGGTCCATATTACACAAAACGGAGCAAGTTCATATCTGAACTCCATAAAATAATCCAGCACATGTTGACAGTAGACGAGTTCGAGATGACATGGAAAGAACTGATAGAAGCCCATGGTTTACATAAGCATCCTTATTTAACGCATATCTACGAAACAAGGGAGAAGTGGGCAAAGCCACACTTCAATGGAAAATTCTGCGCAAAGATGTCAAGTACCCAACACAGTGAGAGTGCCAACCATATGTTGAAGGGTTACGTCCCAGACTCCCAGCAAGTTACCCGATGCATCTATTCGTCCGGCAATACATGAGACTTCTCTTCGACAGGGAAGCAAGTGAGAACTACGAAGAGAGGCGTACAAAGATAGTAAGATTGCTAAAGTTATTCTTATACTTTCAATGCGAAATACATGTGATATTACTAATGCATCTCCCCTGCGTGCAGACATCCCCAGTTATGGAAATGACCGTGCCACTCGAGTTACACGCGAGTGAAATCTACACCTGAGCTATGTTTGAAAAATTTGGCGAAGTAATATATGAATCTATGCAGTACAAGGTGGAGGAGACCACCAAGGGCAAAACCTATTTCGTAAGACGATATCATCCCGAGAAATATGAGAAGTGGTGCAGGGTTGTCTACAAAGTAAAAGTTGCCGAAGAAGGGAAAGAACTGAAGTGTGAGTGTGCTAATTTTGAGCACACGGGTTTGCTATGCTGCCATTCAGTTAAGGTACTGAGATTTAAAACGTATTTTGCCTTCGAATTCAAGATTGTATTGCGGAGACAAAAAACTAACTTAACAACTAAATAACTTGCAGGTCCACGATTGCCTCAGCATAGACTGTATACTGACAAAACATATTCTGAAAGGGTGGACAAAAGACGCAAGGGATGTACTCCCCAACCACCTATCACATCTTCGGAGGGACAACATCTCTTTGAATTCAGTAACTTGTAGGCACTCAAATTTGTACACCCATGCTCTTGAAGCTGTACGACTTGGGGATGCAAACACAGAAGCGTATAAATTGTGCCATGAATATCCTCAAGACAGCAATGGATACATTGACTCCTATAGCCGCTTTCACTATGCGCAACTCACAGCGGATGTGGGAGTGACGCAGAAGGTAGCACAATCGGTAATTTCGTCGGACTAAAAGCTCCAGGCTGGAAACGAAAGCCTGGTCAACCAACCAGCAGCAGGGATAAACCGTCATGTGATGATCATGGTGCAAAGAGCAGGAGGAACACCTCAGCCACAAATGCACAAGCTGGAACTGGGTGCGGGACAAGTAAGCGAACTCGCTTTTGTAGTATATGTCGAGAACAAGGGCACAAGAGCATGACATGCCTGAAAAGAGGTGACCTTCTTCAGAAAGAAAGGAAAGAGGGAAAATGCTCGAACTGTGGCGTCAGTGGTCACAGGAAGAACACCTGCAACAACCTTGAGGTCGTACTCCATGTTGTTGCAAATGCTACCATAGAGCAAAATGCAATGTGCGAGTGATTTGATTTTACTCAGTGTTTTTGTTCTAAGCTGCTCAACTTTATGTAACCGTTTAACTCAAACCGCAGTTGTCTTATAATAAGTGTTTGATAAGTACTGCATGATGTAGTTGCTGAAACTTGTCAGTGTGGTACCCATGTTTATTATTGTGAGAACAAAAAAAATAATTTTTGAGTTTGTGACTTGGCTACTGAATTCTGTTTATATTTTGCTGCCTTTGTTGATTCATACCTAAATCTAGTATGATGTATTCTGTGAGATGAAATTCAGATGAATTGGTGCAGCGGTGCGTGCTGGCACGAGTAATACAATACAGTGTGAGAGTGAAACGGAAACCATGGATCCATAAACCTCGGCTGGATCCTCGCAGGACTCGGTGGAAGGCAGGGCCGACGGCGCGTTGGTGGCGGATGAAGCTTGAGAGGGAGAGGCTGAAGTGCATTCCCGTTTTGCAGCGTTGGAACTTGGAAGAAGTCGGAGAATACGATCCAGAGAATGGAGGTTCCGCCAGCGGTGACAACTGCTCCGATATGGGTAGCTACGCGGAATCCATGACCAACCTTGTGTGCAAGCAGACGCCGCCGTCGATGGTGACAACCCACCCGCAAAGCGCCCAAATCTTGTGCAATGATCCAACGGCTCGCGTTACGACCGCCGTCTGAACCTCCAGTACACGTTGCTACAGGGCAATAACGCCGCCGCTGTTACTTGGATGGCAGTCGTCCTCACAATAGAAACGTCGTCTCCAACCCCTTCCATGCGTCTCATTAAATTACCCGTTTTCTACGTCCTAAAATACCACACACTGTCCACATCCCCACGGTATTCGACGCCCACCGATACCGTGAGCAGGCGAGCTCGGGCACGCCAACGAATTTTCGTGGTGGGTAACCCTTATTTACTGCAAAGCCAATGCTGGAGGGACTCTTGTGGAGTAGGTGTCCAGTCCAGCTTCTCCATTGTCTGGCATAACCCTGCCCACTAAACATCTGATGACAAATGTATATTGGGGGTTCCTCATGTAACCAGCTCTCACCGAACTTCCATACCGGCTATGCAGCACGCGCAAACATTTCAGCGTGTAAGTTTAGTTGCACATATAAAATGTCTCCCGCTTGATCATGAATCCATACGACCAAATTTCGTTGAAAATGATACAAATAAGTGAGCCGATGCTGCGCTTGCATAAGTCCCAATATCGTCGACGACACTAGCCTTTTTTGGACCCTTTGACACCCTCCTTCGTAGGACATTTCCAATGCAGACTATTAGAGCATCTACAGCCGGGTGTCTCAAATCTTGACTCAGACGGGCATCTCAAACGGCTCTTAAACGTCTGGGTTGACCGGCACCCTTCATATTTAGTTTAAATATGGGGCGGATATGGGACCCTCGGACGTGACCGGCACGCCTGTCATGTCAGACACGGCCCACGCTGGCCCACATATATTCCTCTCCATCCGCTCTCGGACCAAACTCTAGTCACTTCACTCCACTCCCCTCCGCCATCCAAGCTCGTCTCCACCGACGTCGGGTCATCTCCGGCATGGCGGGCAGCGGATCCGAGTCCTTCACCTCCAGGCCCGTCGAGCCCGAGCTCTTCCCACGCAGTCCCGAGGAGGAGATGGTCGTCCGGCTTGCGCTCCACCGCACCCGGGAGGAGGCCCGTGCACGGCAGCGCTCGAACTCCTTCTATTGGGAATCCATTGCGTCTATCCAAATGGTGCATGGATCCGGCGCTAGGGCAGCCGTCGCTGCCCATCGAAGACAGTGTGGTCCGTGTGGCGTCCAAACGCGGTGGCGGAAGCCACCTCTTGAGAACTGCATTGGTTTCCCTTGAAGAGGAAAGGGTGATGTAGCAAAGTAGCGTAAGTATTTCCCTCATTTTTTAAGAACCAAGGTACCAATCCAGTAAGAGGCCATGCACGAGTCCCTCGCACCTACACAAACAAATAAATCCTCGCAACCAACGCGATAAGGGGTTGTCAATCCCTACACGGTCACTTACGAGAGTGAGATGTGATAGATATGATAGGATTTTTTTTGGTATTTTTATGATAAAGAGAAATAAAAGATGCAAGTAAAATAAATGGCAAAGGAAATAACTAAGTACTGGAAGATTAATATGCTGGAAGATAGACCCGGGGGCCATAGGTTTCACTAGTGGCTTCTCTCAAGAGCATAAGTATTTACGGTGGGTGAACAAATTACTGTTGAGCAATTGACAGAATTGAGCATAGTTATGAGAATATCTAGATATGATCATGTATATAGGCATCACGTCGAGACAATTAGACTGACTCCTGCCTACATCTACTACTATTACTCCACACATCGACCGCTATCCAGCATGCATCTAGAGTATTTCCTTGTTCATGATAATTGTCTATTGTTCATGCTATAATTGTATTAACTGGAAACCGTAATACATGTGTGAATACATAGACCACAACATGTCCCTAGTAAGCCTCTAGTTGACTAGCTCGTTGATCAATAGATGGTTATGGTTTCCTAACCATGGACATTGGATGTCATTGATAACAGGATCACATCATTAAGAGAATAATGTGATGGACAAGACCCAATCCTAAGCATTGCACAAGATCGTGTAGTTCGTTTGCTAGAGCTTTTCTAATGTCAAGTATCATTTCCTTAGACCATGAGATTGTGCAACTCCCGGATACCGTAGGAGTGCTTTGGGTGTATCAGACGTCACAACGTAACTGGGTGACTATAAAGGTGCACTACAGGTATCTCCGAAAGTGTCTGTTGGGTTGGCACGAATCGAGACTGGGATTTGTCACTCCGTATGACGGAGAGGTATCTCTGGGCCCACTCGGTAATGCAACATCATAATGAGCTCAATGTGACTAAGCAGTTAGTCACGGTATCATGCATTACGGAACGAGTAAAGAGACTTGCCGGTAACAAGATTGAACGAGGTATGGGGATACCGACGATCGAATCTCGGGCAAGTAACATACCGATAGACAAAGGGAATTGTATACGGGATTGATTGAATCCCCGACATCGTGGTTCATCCGATGAGATCATCGTGGAACATGTGGGAGCCAATATGGGTATCTAGATCCCGCTATTGGTTATTGGCTGGAGAGGTGTCTCGGTCATGTCTGCATGGTTCCTGAACTTGCAGGGTCTACACACTTAAGGTTCGGTGACGCTAGAGTTGTTATGGGAAATAGTATGTGGTTACCGAAGGTAGTTCGGAGTCCCGGATGAGATCCCGGATGTCACGAGGAGTTCCGAAATGGTCCGGCGGTGAATATTGATATATTGGACGAAGGGTATTGGAGTCCGGAAGTGTTCTGGGGGTACCAGGCTATGGCCAGCATGATCGAAAGGTGTTTCGGGAGCCCCGACAAGTGTTGGAGGGCCTCATGGGCCAAAGGGGAAGGGGCAAACCAGCCCACTAAGGGGTGGTGCGCCCCCCACACCCTTTCCCATGTTACTTGTGAAGGTGGGGCGCCTCCACCTGGCTTGGGAGGCAAGCCTCCACCTGCTTGGCTTGGGGGGCAAGTCTCCCTAGGGAGATCCAATCTGCCTGGCCGCCGCCCCTAAGGGAAATCCTAGGGCGCCTCCCTCTCCCCTTGCCCCTAGATATAGTGGAGGGGTGGGAGGGTAGCCGCACCCCTTCCCTGGCGCAGCCCTCCCTCCTCCTACACCTCCTCCTCCTCCATAGTGCTTGGCGAAGCCCTGCTGGAGAACCACGAGCTCCATCGCCACCATGCCATCGTGCTGCTGGAGTTCTCGCTCAACTTCTCCTCTCCCCTTGCTGGATCAAGAAGGAGGAGACGTCCCCGGGCTTTACGTGTGTTGAACGCGGAGGCGTCGTCCGTTCGGCGCTAGATCGGATCTTCCGCGATTTGCATCGCCGCGAGTACGACTCCATCAACCGCGTTCTTGTAACGCTTCCGCTTAGCGATCTTCAAGGGTATGAAGATGCACTCCCTCTCTCTCGTTGCTAGATTACTCCATAGATTGATCTTGGTGATGCGTAGAAAATTTTAAATTTCTGCTACGATTCCCAACAGTGGTATCAGAGCTAGGTCTATGCGTAGATTCTATGCACGAGTAGAACACAAAGTAGTTGTGGGCGATGATTTGTTCAATTTGCTTGCTGTTACTAGTCTTATCTTGATTCGACGGCATTGTGGGATGAAGCGGCCCGGACCAACCTTACACGTACACTTGCGTGAGACATGTTCTACCGACTGACATGCACTTGATGCATAAGGTGGCTGGCGGGTGTCTGTCTCTCCCACTTTAGTCGGATCGGATTCGATGAAAAGGGTCCTTATGAAGGGTAAATAGCAATTGGCATATCACCGTTGTGGTTTTGCGTAGGTAAGAAACGTTCTTGCTAGAAACCCATAGCAGCCACGTAAAAACATGCAACAACAATTAGAGGACGTCTAACTTGTTTTTGCAGGGTATGCTATGTGATGTGATATGGCCAAAAGGATGTGATGAATGATCTATGTGATGTATGAGATTGATCATGTTCTTGTAATAGGAATCACGACTTGCATGTCGATGATTATGACAACCGGCAGGAGCCATAGGAGTTGTCTTAACTTATTTATGACCTACATGTCAATGAAAACGCCATGTAATTACTTTACTTTATTGCTAACCATCAGCCATAGTAGTAGAAGTAATAGTTGGCGAGGCAACTTCATGAATACACGATGATGGAGATCATGGTGTCATGCCGGTGACGATGGTGTTCATGCCGCGCCTCGAAGATGGAGATCAAAGGCGCAAGATGATATTGGCCAAATCATGTCACTTTATGATTTGCATGTGATGTTTGGCATGTTTACATCTTATTTGCTTAGAACGATGGTAGCATAAATAAGATGATCCATTGCAATAATTTCAAGAAAGTGTTCCCCCTAACTGTGCACCGTTGCTAAGGTCCGTTGTTCCGAAGCACCACGTGATGATCGGGTGTGATAGGTTCTAACGTTGACATACAATGGGTGTAAGCCAGATTTACACACGCAATACACTTAGGTTAACTTGACGAGCCTAGCATGTACAAACATGGCCTCGGAACACGGAAGACCGAAAGGTCGAACATGAGTCGTATAGTGGATACGATCAACATGAAGATGTTCACCGATGATGACTAGTCTGTCTCACGTGATGATCAGACACGGCCTAGTTGACTCAGATCATGTATTACTTAGATGACTAGAGGGATGTCTATCTAAGTGGGAGTTC
The DNA here is from genome assembly GCF_018294505.1 of Triticum aestivum. Taxonomy (NCBI): domain Eukaryota; kingdom Viridiplantae; phylum Streptophyta; class Magnoliopsida; order Poales; family Poaceae; genus Triticum; species Triticum aestivum. The sequence continues at coordinate 178,750,781 of NC_057812.1, forward strand.
ATTGAATAATTTGATTAGATGAACTTAATTATCTTGAACATAGTCAAAAGGTCTTTGCAAATTATGTCGCAGCTCACGCTTTGGTTCTACTGTTTTAGATATGTTCCTAGAGAAAATTTAGTTGAGAGTTGACAGTAGCAATTATGCAGACTGGGTCCGTGAACTGAGGATTGTCCTCATTGCTGCACAGAAGGGCTATGTCCTTAATGCACCGCTCAGTGTGTTGAACCTCGGGCATCGTCTGTAGATGTTGGGAAACATCTGACATACATATTTTGATGACTACGTGATAGTTAAGTACATAATACTAACGGTTTAGAATTATGGCACCAAAGACATTTTTGAAACGTCGCAGAACATATGAGATGTTCCAAAGACTGGAATTGGAATTTCAGACTAGTGCCACCGTCAAGAGGTATGAGACCTTTGACAAGTTTCTTAAGCCTGCAAACTAAGGGAGAAAAGCTCAATCATTGAGCATGTGCTCAGATTGTCTTCGTACTGCAATCGCTTGAATCGAGTGGGAGTTAATCTTCCAGATGAGATAGTGATGGTTCTCCATAGTCACTGCCACCAAGCTATTGGAGCTTCGTGATGAAATATAACATATCAGGGATAGACATGATGATCCTTGAGCAACTCGCGATGTTTGACACCGCGAAAGTAGAAATCAAGTAGGAGCATCAATTGTTGATGGTTAAACCACTAGTTTCAAGAAGGGCAAGGGAAAGAAGGGATACTTCATGAGACGGCAAATCAGTTGCTGCTCTAGTGAAGAAACCCAAGGTTGAACCAAACCCGAGACTAAGTGCTTCTATAATGAGGGGAACGGTCACTGAAGCAGAACTACCCTAGATACTTGGTAGATGAGAAGGCTGGCAAGGTCGACGAAAGTATTTTGGATATATGTCATATTATTGTGTACTTTACTAGTACTCCTAGTAGCACCAGGGTAATAAATACCGGTCCGGTTGCTAAGCGTTAGTAACTCGAAATAAAAGGCTGCGGAGACTAGCTAAAGGTGAGATGACGATATGTGTTGGAAGTGTTTCCAAGGTTGATGTGATCAAACATCGCACGCTCCCTCTACCATCGAGATTAGTGTTAAACCGAAATAATTGTTATTTGGTGTTTGCGTTGAGCATAGACATGATTGGATTATGTTTATCGCCACACGGTTATTCATTTAAGGAGAATAATGGTTACTCTGTTTATTTGAATAATACCTTCAATGGTCTTGCACCTAAAATGAATGGTTTATTGAATCTCGATCGTAGTGATACACATGTTCATGCCAAAAGATATAAGATAGTAATGATAGTACCACGTACTTGTGGCACTGCCATTTGAGTCATGTTGGTATAAAACGCATGAAGAAGCTCCATGTTGATGGATCTTTGGACTCACTCATTTTGAAAAATTTGAGACATGCGAACCATGTCTATTGGTAGATATGCATGAAGAAACTCCATGCAGATGGATCGTTTGGACTCACTTGATTTTGAATCACTTGAGACATGCAAATCATACCACATGGGCAAGATGACTGAAAGGCCTCGTTTTCAGTAAGATGGAATAAGAAAGCAACTTGTTGGAAGTAATACATTTTGATGTGTGCAGTCCAATGAGTGCTGAGGCACGCAGTGGATATCGTTATGTTCTTACTTCACAGATGATTTGAGTAGATGCTGAGTATATTTACTTGATGAAACACAAGTCTGAATTATTGAAAGGTTTAAGTAATTTCAGAGTGAAGTTGAAGATCTTCATGACAAGATGATAAGATGTCTATGATATGATCATAGAGATGAATATCTGAGTTACGAGTTTGGCACACAATTAAGACATTGTGGAAATTGTTTCACAACTAATACCGCCTGGACCACCATAGTGTGATGGTGTGTCCGAACATCACAACTGCACCCTATTGGATATGGTGCATACCATGATGTCTCTTATCGAATTACCACTATCGTTTATGGGTTAGGCATTAGAGACAACCGCACTCACTTTAAATAGGGCACCACACAATTCCGCTAAGACAACACCGTATGAACTATGGTTTAGAGAAACCTAAGTTGTCATTTCTTAAAAGCTTGGGGATACGATGTGAAAAAGTTTCAGGCTGATAAGCTCGAACCCAAAGCGGATAAATGCATCTTCATAGAATACCCAAAATAGTTGGGTATACCTCCTATTTCAAATCCGGAAGCAAAAGTGATTGTTTCTAAAAATGGGTCCTTTCTCGAGGAAAAGTTTCTCTCGAAAGAATTGAGTGGGAGGATGGTGGAGACTTGATGAGGTTATTGAACCATCACTTCAACTAGTGTGTAGCAGGGCACATGAAGTTGTTCCTGTGGCACCTACACCAATTGAAGTGGAAGCTTATGATAGTGATCATGAAACTTCGGATCAAGTCACTACCAAACCTCATAGGTCGACAAGGATGCATACTACTTCAGAGTGGTACGTAATCCTGTCTTGGAAGTCATGTTGCTAGACAACAATGAACCTACGAGCTATGGAGAAGTGATGGTGGGCCCAGATTCCGAAGAATGGCTCGAGGCGATAAAATCCGAGAGAGGATCCATGTATAAAAGAAAGTATAGACTTTGAAAGAACCACTTGATGGTCGTAAGGCTGTTGGGTGCAGATGGATTTTAAAAGGAAGACAGACAATGATGGTAAGTGTCACCATTAAGAAAGCTCAACTTGTCGTTAAGATGTTTCCCGACAAGTTTAAGGAGTTGATTACGATGAGACTTTCTCACCCCTAGCGATGCTAAGAGTCTGTTGGAATTATGTTAGCAGTTACTGCATTATTTATGAAATCTTGCAGATAGGATGTAAAAACCATTGTTTTCTCGAAATTTTTCTTGAGGAAAGGTTGTATGTGATACAACTAGAAGGTTTTGTCAATCCTGAAAGATGCTGACAAGTATGCAAAGCTCCAGCAATCCTTCTAAGGACTGGAGTAAGCATCTCAGAGTTGGAATGTACGCTTTGATGAAATGATCAAAGATTTTGGGTTTATACAAAGTTTATGAGAAACTTGTATTTCCAAAGAAGTGAGTGGGAGCACTATAGAATTTTTGATGAGTATATGTTGTTAACATATTGTTCATCAAAAATGATGTAGAATTTCTGTAAAGCATACAAGGTTATTTGAAAAGTGTTTTTCAATGGAAAACCTGGATTAAGCTACTTGAACATTGGGCATCAAGATCTATAAGGATAGATCAAAAACGCTTAATAGTACTTTCAAATGAATACACACCGTGACAAGATTTTGAAGGAGTTCAAAATAGATCAGCAAAGAAGGAGTTCTTGGATGTGTTATAAGGTGTGAGTATTGAGTAAGACTCAAGACCTGACCACGGCAGAAGAGAGAGAAAGGACAAAGGTCATCCTGTATGCTTTAGACGTAGGCTCTACAGTATGCTATGTTGTGTACCGCACCTGAAGTGTGCCTTGCCATGAGTCAATCAAGGGGTACAAGAGTGATCCACGAATGGATCACATGACAGTGGTCAAACTTATCCTTAGTAACTAGTGGACTAAGGAATTTTCTCGATTATGGAGGTGGTAAAAGAGTTCGCCGTAAAGGGTTACGTCGATGCAAACTTTAACACTAATCCGGATGACTCTAAGTAGTAAACCGGATTCGTATAGTAGAGCAGTTATTTGGAATAGCTCCAAGTAGCACGTGGTAGCTGCATCTACAAGATGACATAGAGATTTGTAAAGCACACATGGATCTGAGAGGTTCAGACCCGTTGACTAATAACCTCTCTCACAAGCGAGATATGAACAAACCCCATGGGTGTAAGATTCATTACAATCACATAGTGATGTGAACTAGATTATTGACTCTAGTGCAAGTGGGAGACTGTTGGAAATATGCCCTAGAGGCAATAATAAAATGGTTATTATTGTATTTCCGTGTTCATGATAATTGTCTATTGTTCATGCTATAATTGTATTAACTGGAAACCGTAATACATGTGTGAATACATAGACCACAACATGTCCCTAGTAAGCCTCTAGTTGACTAGCTCGTTGATCAATAGATGGTTATGGTTTCCTAACCATGGACATTGGATGTCATTGATAACGGGATCACATCATTAGGAGAATGATGTGATGGACAAGACCCAATCCTAAGCATAGCACAAGATCGTGTAGTTCGTTTGCTAGAGCTTTTCTAATGTCAAGTATCATTTCCTTAGACCATGAGATTGTGCAACTCCCGGATACCGTAGGAGTGCTTTGGGTGTATCAAACGTCACAACGTAACTAGGTGATTATAAAGGTGCACTACAGTTATCTCCGAAAGTGTCTGCCGGGTTGGCACGAATCGAGACTGGGATTTGTCACTCTGTATGACGGAGAGGTATCTCTGGGCCCACTCGGTAATGCATCATCATAATGAGCTCAATGTGACTAAGTAGTTAGTCACGGGATCATGTGTTACGGAACGAGTAAAGAGACTTGTCGGTAACAAGATTGAACGAGGTATGGGGATACCGACGATCGAATCTCGGGCAAGTAACATACCGATAGACAAAGGGAATTGTATACGGGATTGATTGAATCCCCGACATCGTGGTTCATCTGATGAGATCATCGTGGAACATGTGGGAGCCAATATGGGTATCCAGATCCTGCTATTGGTTATTGGTCGGAGAGGTGTCTTGGTCATGTCTGCATGGTTCCCAAACCCGTAGGGTCTACACACTTAAGGTTCGGTGACGCTAGAGTTGTTATGGGAAATAATATGTGGTTACCGAAGGTAGTTCGTAGTCCCGGATGAGATCCCGGATGTCACGAGGAGTTCCGGAATGGTCCGGCAGTGAAGATTGATATATTGGACGAAGGGTATTGGAGTCCGGAAGTGTTCTGGGGGTACCAGGCTATGACGAGCATGACCGAAAGGTGTTTCGGGAGCCCCGACAAGTGTTGGAGGGCCTCATGGGCCAAAGGGGAAGGGGCAAACCAGCCCACTAAGGGGTGGTGCGCCCCCCACACCCTTTCCCACGTTACTTGTGAAGGTGGGGCGCCTCCACCTGGCTTGGGAGGCAAGCCTCCACCTGCTTGGCTTGGGGGGCAAGTCTCCCTAGGATTTTCCCTAGGGAGATCCACTCTGCCTGGCCGCCGCCCCTAGGGGAAACCCTAGGGCGCCTCCCCCTTTCCCCTTGCCCCTATATATAGTGGAGGGGTGGGAGGGCAGCCGCACCCCTTCCCTGGTGCAGCCGTCCCTCCTCCTACATCTCCTCCTCCTCCATAGTGCTTGGAGAAGCCCTGCTAGAGAACCACGAGCTCCATCGCCACCATGTCGTCGTGCTGCTGGAGTTCTCCCTCAACCTCTCCTCTCCCCTTGCTGGATCAAGAAGGAGGAGACGTCCCCGGGCTGTACATGTGTTGAACGCGGAGGCGTCGTCCGTTCGGCGCTAGATCGGATCTTCCGCGATTTGCATCACCGCGAGTACAACTCCATCAACCGTGTTCTTGTAACGCTTCCGCTTAGCGATCTTCAAGGGTATGAAGATGCACTCCCTCTCTCTCATTGCTAGATTACTCCATAGACTGATCTTGGTGATGCGTAGAAAATTTTAAATTTCTGCTACGATCCCCAACAGATAACCAATCATACATAAAAGAATTCAGAGAAGATTCAAATATTGTTCATAGATAAACTTGATCATAAACCCACAATTCATCGGTCTCAACAAACACACCACAAAAGAAGATTACATCGAATAGGTCTCCACAAGAGAGGGGGAGAACTTTGTATTGAGATCCAAAAAGAGAGAAGAAGCCATCTAGCTAATAACTATGGACCCGTAGGTTTGAAGTAAACTACTCACACTTCATCGGAGGGGCTATGGTGTTGATGTAGAAGCCCTCCATGATCGATGCCCCCTCTGGAGGAGCTCCGAAAAAGGCCCCAAGATGGAATCTCGTGGATACAGAAAGTTACAGCGGTGGAATTAGGGTTTTGGCTCCGTATCTGGTAGTTTGGGAGTACGTAGGTATATATAGGACGAAGGAGTATGTCGGTGGAGCAATAGGAGGCCCACGAGGGTGGAGGGCACGCCTGGGGGGGGGGGGGTAGGCGCGCCCCCTACCTCGTGCCTTCCTCGTTGATTGCTTAACGTAGGGTCCAAGTCCTCTGGATCATGTTCGTTCCGAAAATCACGTTCCTGACGGTTTCATTCCGTTTGGACTCCGTTTGATATTCTTTTTCTGCGAAACCCTAAAATAGGCAAAAACAACAATTCTGGGCTGGGCCTCTGGTTAATAGGTTAGTCCCAAAAATAATATAAAAGTGTATAATAAAGCCCAATAATGTCCAAAACAGAATATAATATAGCATGGAACAATAAAAAATTATAGATACGTTGGAGACGTATCAAGCATCCCCAAGCTTAATTCCTGCTCGTCCTTGAGTAGGTAAATGATAAAAACAGAATTTTTGATGTGGAATGCTACTTGGCATAATTTCAATGTAATTCTTCATAATTGTGGTATGAATATTCAAATCCGAAAGATTCAAGACAAAAGTTCAATATTGACATAGAAATAATAATACTTCAAGCATACTAACTAAGCAATTATATCTCTTCAAAATAACATGGCCAAAGAAAGTTATCCCTACAAAATCATATAGTCTGGCTATGCTCTATCTTCACCACACAAAGTATTTAAATCATGCACAACCCCGATGACAAGCCAAGCAATTGTTTCATACTTTTGGTGTTCTCAAACTTTTTCAATCTTCACGCAATACATGAGCATGAGCCATGGACATAACACTTTAGGTGGAATAGAATGGTGGTGGTGGAGGAGACAAAAAAGGGGAAAGATAGTCTCACATCAACTAGGCATATCAATGGGCTATGGAGATGCCCATCAATAGATATCAATGTGTGTGAGTAGGGATTGCCATGCAACAGATGCACTGGAGCTATAAGTATATGAAAGCTCAACAAAAGGAACTAAGTGGGTGTGCATCCAACTCGCTTGCTCACGAAGACCTAGGGCATTTTGAGGAAGCCCATCATTGGAATATACAAGCCAAGTTCTATAATGAAAAATTCCCACTAGTATATGAAAGTGATATCATATGAGAGTCTCTATTATGAAGATCATGGTGCTACTTTGAAGCACAAGTGTGGTGAAAGAATAGTAGAATTGTCCCTTCTCTCTTTTTCTCTCATTTTTTTATTTGGGCCTTTTTTATGGCCTCTTTTTTTATTTTATTTTTCGTCCAGAGTCTCATCCCGACTTGTGGGGGAATCATAGTCTCCATCATCCTTTCCTCACTTGGGACAATGCTCTAAAAATAATGATCATCACACTTTTATTTACTTACAGCTCAACAATTACAACTCAATACTTAGAACAAAATATGACTCTATGTGAATGCCTCCGGCGGTGTACCGGGATATGCAATGAATCAAGAGTGACATGTATGAAAGAATTATAAACGGTGGCTTTGCCACAAATACAATGTCAACTAAATGATCATGCAAAGCAATATGACAATGATGGAGCATGTAACACCCTTGATGTGGCTATATCTCCCACGTGTCGAAGCACGACTTAGAGGCATAACCGCATTGAAAGCAATGTCGCAAGTGAGGTAATCTTCGCAAACAATCCATGTAATACATAAAGGGAAAGAGATACATAGTTGGCTTACACTCGCCACTTCACACAATTACATGAATAAAGCATTACATCAACCAGATACAATCAAGGTCCGACTACGGAACCAAAATAAAAGAAGACTACCCCAAAAGCTACACAGATCCCCAATCGACCCCAACTGGGCTCCACTACTGATCAACTGGAAACGGAACAACATAACATACACGATCTTCATCGAGCTCCTCCTTGAGCTCGGTTGCGTCACCTGCACAATATCATCGGCACCTGCATGCTGGTTTTGGAAGTATGTGTGAGTCACGGGGACTCAGCAATCTCACACCCTCGCGATCAAGACTATTTAAGCTTATAGGAAGGGTAAAGGTATGATGTGGAGTTGTAGCAAGCGACTAGCATATATGGTGGCTAACATACGCAAATGAGAGCGAGAAGAGAAGGCAAAGCATGTTTGAGAAGCTATGATCAAGAAGTGATCCTAGAACATCCTACGTCAAACATAACTCCAACACCGTGTTCACTTCCTGGACTCCGCCGGAAAGAGACCATCATGGTTACACACGCGGTTGATGTATTTTAATTAAGATCAACTTCAGGTTTTCTACAACCGGACATTAACAAATTCCCATCTACGCATAACCGCGGGCACGGCTTTCAAAAGTTCAAATCCCTGCAGGGGTGTCCCAACTTAGCCCATCACAAGCTCTCACGGTCAACGAAGGATATTCCTTCTCCCAAGACAATCCGATCAGACTCGGCATCCCGGTTACAAGACATCCTCGGCAATGGTAAAACAAGTCCAGCAAAGCCACCCAGATGTGCCGACAAATCCCGATAGGAGCTGCACATATCTCGTTCTCAGGGCACACCAGATGAGCAAGACGTCGGGTGGGCCAGCCCAAAGTTGCCCCTGGTAGCTCCGGACATCGCTCAGTTTTGGACCAACACTTAGACAAGCACTGGCCCGGGGGGGGGGGTTAAAATAAAGATGACCCTTGGGCTGGCCTAACCCAAGGGAAAAAGGCTAGGTGGAAAATGGTAAAACCAATGTTGGGCCTTGCTGGAGGAGTTTTATTCAAAGCGAACTGTCAAGGGGTTCCCATTATAACCCAACCGTGTAAGGAACGCAAAATCCGGGAACATAACACCGATATGACGGAAACTAGGGCGGCAAGAGTGGAACAAAACACCAGGCATAAGGCCGAGCCTTCCACCCTTTACCAAGTATATATATGCATTAATTAAATAAGAGATATTGTGATATCCCGACAAAATATCCATGTTCCAACAAGGAACAAACTCCAATCTTCACCTGTAACTAACAACGCTATAAGAGGGGCTTAGCAAAGTGGTAACATAGCCAAACAATGGTTTGCTAGGACAAGGTGGTTAGAGGCTTTGGCTTAACAATATGGGAGGCATGATAAGCAAGTGGTAGGTATCGCAGCATAGGCATAGCAAAAGAGCGAGCAACCAGCAAGCAAAGATAGAAGTGATTTCGAGGGTATGGTCATCTTGCCCGAGATCCCGCAAGGAAGAAGAACGAGTCCATGAAGAAGATAAACGGCCGTAGTCGAACGAATCCTCACAAATGCAATGTTATCGGAACCAACCCAAAGAAGCAACACCGGAAACAAGCAAACAACATAGTAAACGACCAACACATGAACATGGCATGATGCACAATCAAGTATGATGCATGTCCGGTTTAATGAAGCATGGCATGGCAAGTGCAACAAACAACACTACAAATTAAGTGGAGCTCAATATGCAACGGAGTTGCATATTGAAGAAAACACCACATGACTTATTTAGTTTTCTCTCGTTTAAGTACTCAACAATATTAAATGTTGGTTAGCATGGCAAGAGGTGAAGCAAATGAAAACTACCTATCTAGGCAAGTTTAAATGAGGCCGGAATAACAAGCAACAAGTCCGGAAACTCCTCATGTGCAATATTTTTGGTTTGGTACTGTTCTGCCCTAAACCATATTTTATTGTTGTTAAACATGCAAAGAGATGCCACCATGTTAAACTATGCATTTTTCTACCCCATTTCATATACAAATTGTTTAAAACCGAGCTACGGTTATTTAGTTATGAAAGAATTCATTTTAACATGTTATTTAAGCAAATTAATGCAAACATCAGTTTAAACATTTTAAACATAGATGAAAATAGTATATTATGAAACTAGACAAAATTTTAGGCATTTTTCATATATAAAGCATTTTAATCCAATGCACGGTTTAGAAGTTATTAAATGCATGATCCCGAAGGGGTTTTCTGCAAAACTAGAAACTCTGGAATAAATAGCTAAAACATTCTGCGAAAAAAATACACGGTACGGGCCGGATCTGGTTGGCCCATCAGTGGGAGGGGGCGCAGCAGTGAGGCTCACCCATGGGCTTGGCCCGTTCGGTGGTGCTGTTAGGATCTAGCAACGGCTGGGCTAGGCCTTCTTGGATCGATCGGAAGGGTCAACGCGTCGCTCACGTTCTGACGAAGCCGGCGGGACTTGCAGCAACAGGTTCATTGCAGGGGTGAAGCAGGGAACTTAACGGGCAACGCAGGCAACCTCCGACAAGGGACTTGGCGCGATCTCGACAATGCGAACAAGGTGAGGAGGAGCGGATCCAGGCGGGGACGTCCGAGAAAAGGGGCACGGGCGCGGACCCGACGGAGACAACGGGGACATGGCGGCGCTTGGCGGCGAGATTGAGGCATCGGCCACGGGAGCTCTGGCGAGTCCCTGAGGAGAAGGAGAGCAGGCGGGGATGCAGGACCCGGGCGCGGGGCGGCAGCGTCTTGGGCTCCTAGTGGCCGAGCGGCTGTGGATCTTCGAGGCAGCCATGGCGGTCTCCTGATATAGAGAAAAGAGAGAGACGGGGTGAGGGAAGAACCAGAGACCTGAGTGACAAGGAGAGGAGATAGAGATGGAGAGACAGGGGCTCGGCCTGGTGCCCGCTGGAGATCGAGGAAACGGGGACGAGTTGCTCGTGATCCCCTCGGGATCGAGCAGAGGAGGTGGCCTCGGGCATGAGCAAGGGATCGAGCGAGGACACGTTGACTTTCTGCCAAAAAACAAGGAGAAGTGGGAGGCGGCGATGGATCCGAATGGAGGCTAGTGGTTTGGATCGGGAGGGATCCCGAGAAAGAGTGTGGCGGCGGTGCGAGGGACAAGGCTCCTAGATTTTAGGGTTAGGTTGAATCGGTAGGTGGTGGTCTTATATAAAACAAGTAGATTTGTGATAGGGGCATTTGATACCTTCGATTTTAATCGGACGGACCCGGATAAAAAAGGTTAGGGAGCCCAAATAAGAAAACGGAGACGTTTTGTAGATGTTTGGGGATGATCCGGACGCAACGGTGATGACTGTCCGGGTCGGGTCTGGGACAGCTTTCGGACGCGCGCGAGGGGGGGCCGCGGGCTGACGAGAGAGATTAGGTTGGGCCTGGCAATAGGTAGTGGACTGTGCGGAAGGCCTCAAGCTGAGAAAAGAGAAGAGAGAAGGCCCGGCGACTGTTTTCGAAGACCGAAAACGTCCGACATTAGACCGACTATATTGTCGCTATAGTTTAATGGTTGGGCTATCAAACGAACTCCAAATGCGATGAAACTTGACAGACGGTCTATCTACACTATAATAAGACCACACGCCAACTTTCATCCCATTCCGAGAACATTTTCCGGCCACTTATAAAATAATATTTCGGACGTGTCGCGGGCGCGTGCAAGTGTGTTTGGACTCAGAACGGACAACGGAAGGAACGAGGAGACCGGACAGATGCATGTTTCGAAAACATGATGATGCAATGCACTTTATGACATGACAAGATGCAACACTCAAGCGAAAGACATGGCAACGACAACGAATAACTGGAAGACACCTGGCGCGTCGGTCTCGGGGCGTCACAGAGCGTGTCATAGTAAACGGAACGGTGGAAAGTTGCATGGCAATATATCTCGTAATGGCTATGGAAATGCCATGATAGGTAGGTATGGTGGCTGTTTTGAGGAAGGTATATGGTGGGTGTATGATACCGGCGAAAGGTGCGCGGTATTAGAGAGGCTAGCAATGGTGGAAGGAAGAAAAGTGTGTATGATCCATGGACTCAAGCTTAGTCATAAAGAACTCATATACTTATTGCAAAAATCTACAAGTTATCAGAGCAAAGTATTACATGGATGCTCCTAGGGAGATAGATTGGTAGGAAAAGACCATCGCTCGTCCCCGACCGACACTCATAAGGAAGACAATCAATAAATAAATCATGCTCCGACTTCATCACATAACGGTTCACCATACGTGCATGCTACGGGAATCACAAACTTTAACACAAGTATTTCTCAAATTCACAACTACTCGACTAGCATGACTCTAATATTACCATCTCCATATCTCAAAATAATTATCAAGTATCAAACTTCTCATAGTATTCAACACACTCATAAGAATTTTTTTATTAATCTTGAATGCCTAACATAATTAAAGCAAATTACCATGTTGTTTTGTAGGACTCTCAAAATAATATACGTGAAGCTTGAGAGAACAATAGTTTCTATAAAACAAATCCACCGACGTGCTCTAAAAGATATAAGTGAAGCACTAGAGCAAAAACTATATAACTCAAAAGATATAAGTGAAGCACATAGAGTATTCTAACAATTTCCGAATCATGTGTGTATCTTTAAAAAGGTGTGTACAGCAAGGATGATTGTGGAAAACTAACAAATAAAGACTCAAATAATACAAGACACTCCAAGCAAAACACATATCATGTGGTAAATAAAAATATAGCTCCAAGTAAAGTTACCGATGGAAGTAGACGAAGAGGGGATGCCTTCCGGGGCATCCCAAAGCTTTGGCTTTTAGGTGTCCATAGATTATCTTGGGGTTCCATGGGCATCCCCAAGCTTAGGCTCTTTTCACTCCTTGTTCCATAATCCATCAAATCTTTTACCCAAAACTTGAAAACTTCACAACACAAAACTTAAAGTAGAAAATCTCGTGAGCTCCGTTAGCGAAAGAAAACAAAACACCACTTCAAGGTACTGTAATGAACTCATTCTTTATTTATATTGGTGTTAAACCTACTGTATTCCAACTTCTCTATAGTTCATAAACTATTTTACTAGCCATAGATTCATTAAAATAAGCAAACAACACACGAAAAACAGAATCTGTCAAAAACAGAACAGTCTGTAGTAATCTGTAGCTAACGCAAGATATGGATCCCAAAAAATTCTAAAATAAATTTTTGTACGTGAGGAATTTATCTATTAGTCATCTGTAAAAAGAATTAACTAAATAGCACTTTCCAAGTAAAAATGGCAGCAATTCTCGTGAGTGCTAAAGTTTCTGTTTTTTACAGCAAGATTAAAAAGACTTTCCCCAAGTCTCCCCAACGGTTCTACTTGGCACAAACACTAATTAAACACAACCAAAACAGAGGCTAGATAAATTATTTATTACTAAACAGGATCAACAAGCAAGTAATAAAAAAATTGGGTTGCCTCCCAACAAGTGCTATCGTTTAACGCCCCTAGCTAGGCATAATATTTCAATGATGCTCACATGAAAGACAAGAATTGAAGCACAAAGAGAGCAACATAAAACACGTGACAAACACATCTAAGTAACATACTTCCTATTCATAGGCATCTTATAGGCAAATAAATTATCAAGGCAGGCAAAAACTAGCATATACAAGGAAGCGGAAAGAAACAATAGCAATCTCAACATAACAAGAGATAATTTAGTAACATGAAAAATTCTACCACCATATTTTCCTCTCTCATAATAATTACATGTAGGATCATAAGCAAATTCAACAAAATAGCTATCACATAAAATATTTTCAACATGATCCACATGCATGCAAAGTTGACACTCTTCCAAAATAGTGGGATTAACATTAACTAAAGTCATGACCTCTCCAAACCCACTCTTATCAAAAACTTTATAAGATTGAACATTATCCAAATATGTGGGATCTAAAGTTGACACTCTTCCGAACCCACTTTCAATAATATTTCAAACACTATTATCAATCTCATATTCATCATGGGGCTTAAATAAATTTTCAAGATCAAAAGAAGAATCACCCCAATCATGATCATTGCAACAAATAGTAGTCATAGCAAAACTAGCATCCCCAAGCTTAGGGTTTTGCATATCATTAACACAATTGACATTAAGAGAATTTATAATAACATCATTGCAATCATGCTTTTCATCGAAGGAACTATTAACTATGGGTGCAATAGCAACGATCTCATGTTTAACATAAGGAACTATAGCAAATTCATCTTCATAAATATTGGCATCATGGCCACAAGAATAGCAAGGATCATGTTCACCAAGGGATATTTCAATCAAATCATCGGAATCATAATTATCTATAGATTCATGCATATCATTAATTTCTTCCGAAGCAACGGTCATTCTTTCAATAAATTCTTTGACATAGACATTATGAGCATAGTTTTCATAGCAATATTTAAGTATGTAAAAATTTTCAGATTCGTAGAGAGTAATATCATATTTTTCAATCAAAGAAGCAACTTCATAAGCACCCTTAAAAGCAACAAATTCTTCAATTCGTTTGATATCGTAGTAACTATAAACACCCTTTGCATAACAAGATAAGATTTCAATATCATTAAACTCGCATAGGTAGGGGGTGTTTTTTAGGGTTCTTAGAGCAACAAGTAAAATCACAAATTTCACAAAGATTCCAAACATAACACAGTAATTTGTTTATTTGATTCCATAAGAGTCTCCCTTTTTCAGACAAACGGTGACGCACAAAATGAGCATGCTCATCTAAAGATTTCCCATCAACTAGGCTAGTTGGGGTATCAGCACGAGCGCATAAGGATCGAAGATGATCTAAGTAGAACACTTTTAGTGGATCCATATCAATAGATTTTTAGCAAGCAAATAGAAGGCACATGGAAACACAAACAAGGATACGTACGGGAAGAAGGCAAACAAAAGAAGAGGCAAATAGGGAAAGAGAAGGAGGACGGAGAGAGAGGGCGAATAAAACGGCAAGGGTGAAGTGGGGGAGAGGAAAACGAGAGGCAAATGGCAAATAATGTAATGCGGGTGATAAGGGTTTGTGATGGGTACTTGGTATGTATTGACTTGCAACGGCGCCACAAGTGACTCGTTGTCGGGAGCCAAATCTTGACTTGTCTTGCGCGAACCTCCCCGGCAACGGCGCCATAAATCCTTCTTGCTACCTCTTGAGCACTGCGTTGGTTTTCCCTTGAAGAGGAAAGGGTGATGCAGCAAAGTAGCATAAGTATTTCCCTCAGTTTTTGAGAACCAAGGTATCAATCCAGTAGGAGGCCGCGCACGAGTCCCTCGTGCTGGGGATCGTAGCAGAAATTTAAAATTTTCTATGCATCACCAATATCAGTCTATGGAGTCATCTAGCAACGAGAGGGAGAGGAGTGCATCTACATACCCTTGTAGATCGCGAGCGGAAGCGTTCAAGAGAACGGAGTTGATGGAGTCGTACTCGACGTGATCCAAATCACCGATGATCCTAGCTCCGAACGGACGGCACCTCCGCGTTCAACACACGTACGGAGTGGAGACGTCTCTCGCGCCTTGATCCAGCAAGGAGGAGGGAGAGGTTGAGGAAGAGAGCTCCAGCAGCAGCACGACGGCTTGGTGGTGGTGGAGCGGTAGTACTCCGGCAGGGCTTCGCCGAGCTCTTAACGGAGGAGGAGAGGTGTTGGGGAGGGGAGGGGCTGCGCCTTTGATGTGGTGTGCAGCCCTCCCCTTGCCCCTCTATTTATAGGGGAAGGAGGAAGGGGCCCGCCCCCTCTAGATGAGATCTAGAGGGGGGCGGCCAAGGGGGTGGTTTGCCCCCAAGCAAGGGGGGGGGGCGCCCCCTCTAGGGTTTCCCCCTGTGACGCCCGGATAATTAAGCTATAGTGATCCCCGCTAATGATGCTACGTCACCTCGGTTACTGTGGATAAACTCGCGTTAGTTCGAAACCTAGTCTGAATTTCAAATGTAAAATAAAGGCAAACCATAAAAGTTTTCAAATATTAAAACTAAATGTTCGGGTGGATACAAATAAATCATCGATAATTATGATGGAGAAACCACATTTTTATAAAAGGTTTAAATGCACTTAAGTAACTAAAACAGTAGGTAAAACAATTAAACAAATGCGTTTTGGATTTTATAAAATACTATTCTATTTTGTTCAGGGATAAAACCTTTTGTGGTAGTAGTTATAATTGTAACTCTATTTTAGGTAGGGTTTCACTTTTTGTAAAACTATAAAATATAAAATAGTAAAAGAAAGATAAATAAAAAGTGAAGAAACAAACTAAATAAAAAATGAAATGAAATGAAAAAAAGAAAGAAAGAAAAAGAGAGAGAACCCCCGGCCCAACCGGGCCATTTCCCAGCCAGGCCGGCCCAGCTCCCCCTTGGCCCAACCGGCCTCCCTTATCCACCCACAGCAGGAAACCCTAACCCCACTTCCCCCACGACCTCCCCCCCTTCTGGACCGCGCCCCCGCGCGCCTCGACCCAGCCGGCTCGCCTTTGCGCCCCATCCCCGACCTCCCCGTCGCTGGAGCCCTTCCCCAGCCGGCTCCTCGCCATCCACGCCGCGTTCGCCACTGCTCCCCGTGGCCCCGGCGAGCACGGCCGCGCCCGTGGATTGCGCCTTTGCCCCGCAACTTCTTGCGCGCTCGCGCCGCGCCTGCAGCACCACCGGTCGTTGCCGTCATCGACATGCCCCGCCGAAGCTCGCCACCACTCCTCGTGCCGCGACGTCCTCCTCGTCACCCCGTGCTGAGGCCGTCGACCCCGCGCCACAACCCCTCAAGCCCTCTGCTCTGCCTCGCGCCTGCCGGCCCGTCCGGCCACTGGACCTCGACGGCAGGGTTCCTCCGGCCTCCCCAAGCTCTCATCTGCAACGATGTGAGCATCCGTCTCCCCCTGGCCTCTTCCCTCTCTTCCACGTCCCCCGTAGACGCCTGGCCGACGAGGCCGTGCCTCTGCTGCTGCTCGCCGCCGACATGGTGGTCGATTTCGACCGTCCCCGCGCCTACGGTTTGTCCCAGTGAGTGCGCGGCGAGGCCCTCGACCGGTCCGTGCCAACCGCCGCTCCAACGGTCGCCGGAGGCGAGTGCACGACCGTCGCCATTGCGCTCCGCCTCGCCATCGTTTCCCTGCTGATGTGGAACATCATTAACCCCAAATCACCCCCTGGTGCCACTAACCTATGGGCCCACTAGCTAATTAGATTAGTTCATAGCTAAATAAGTCTGTTAAATAACGGTTCAATTAAAATATGACACCGACAGTGGGGTCCCACCTAGCTAATTAATTTAGCTAACTAATTTAGATTAACATCAGAGTATGACAGATGGTCCCCCACCGGTCAGACTTGACTAGTCAGCGTTGACCTAGTAAACTGCTGACTGGACCCTCTGGCCCACATCTCAGCCTCTGCTGATAGGCTGGTTGACCAAGTCAACTGGGCCCACTGTCAGCCTTTGTACTGAATAGCTGGGTACAATTCTGGGCACCCCTAGCATTTTATTCTTTTAATTTCGAATTAAATTAAATCCAGAAATTAGAAAAAAACATTTAAAACTTTGAAAATTAATATAAAATAATTAGTAACTCGGATGAAAATACTTTCTACATGAAAGTTGCTCAGAACGACGAGACGAATCCAGATACGCAGCCCATTCGTCCACCACGCATCCCTAGCATAGCGAACACGCAAATTTCCCCCTCCGGTTCATCTGTCCGAAAACGCGAAACACCGGGGATATTTTCCCGGATGTTTCCCCCCTTCACGGTATCACCTCGTACCGCGTCAGGTCACCCATAGCACAGCGTAATGCCGCATTT
Organism: Triticum aestivum; assembly: GCF_018294505.1. Classification (NCBI taxonomy): domain Eukaryota; kingdom Viridiplantae; phylum Streptophyta; class Magnoliopsida; order Poales; family Poaceae; genus Triticum; species Triticum aestivum. The sequence continues at coordinate 178,768,350 of NC_057812.1, forward strand.
TGCTTTTTGTTACATTGATTGCTCTGTTATTTATTGTGTTCCCCCTCCGTTACTTCTTTCAAGTAGACCCCGAGACTGCCGGAGACTCCCAGTACGACTACGGTGTTGATGACCCCTCTCTCTTGCCAGAGCAACCAGGCAAGCCCCCCCTTTGATCACCAGATATCGCCTACTCTTCTCTATACTGCTTGCATTAGAGTAGTATAGCACCTTACTGCTTTCCGTTAATCCTATCCTGATGCATAGCATGTCCTTGCTACTACTGTTGCTACCTTTACCTGCAATCCTAATGTTTAGTATAGGATGCTAGTTTATCATCAGTGGCCCTACATTCTTGTCCGTCTGCCATGCTATACAATCGGGCCGTGATCACTTTGGAAGGTGATCACGGGCATATGCTATATACTTTATACTGTTACATTACTTATGATACTGTTCGGAGATGGGAGCTGAAGGGGCAGGTGGCTCCATCCAGGTAGTGGTGGGCCTGGGTTCCCGACGGCCCCCGACTGTTACTTTGTGGCGGAGCGACAGGGCAGGTTGAGACTACCTAGGAGAGAGGTGGGCCTGGCCCTGGTCGGCGTCCGTGGTTACTTCAGAATAACACGCTTAACGAGATCTTCGTATTTGATCTGAGTCTGGCTACTGGCCTATACGCACTAACCATCTACGCGGGGACAATTATGGGCACTCGACGTCGTGGTATCAGCCGAAGCCTTCGTGACGTCAGCGACTGAGTGGCGCGCGCCGGATTGGACCGTAAGCCTGCTCTTGTATTAAGGGGGCTAGTTCTGCTTCCGGCCGCGTACGCAACGTGCAGGTGTGCAATGGGCGATGGGCCCAGACCCCTGCGCCATAGGATTTAGACCGGCGTGCTGACCTCTTTGTTGTGCCTAGGTAGGGCTGCGACGTGTTGATCTTCCGAGGCCGGGCATGACCCAGGAAAGTGTGTCCGGCCAAATGGGATCGAGCGTGTTGGGATATGTGGTGCACCCCTGCAGGGAAGTTAATCTATTCGAATAGCCATGATCTTCGATAACAGGACGACTTGGAGTTGTACCTTGACCTTATGACAACTGGAACTGGATACTTAATAAAACACACCCTTCCAAGTGCCAGATACAACCGGTGATCACTCTCTCACAAGGCGACGAGGGGAGGATCATCGGTTAGGTTTATGCTATGCGATGCTACTTCGAGGACTTCAGTCTACTCTCTTCTACATGCTGCAAGACAGAGGCCGCCAAAAGGGTAGTCTTCGACAGGACTAGCTATCCCCCTCTTATTCCGGCATTCTGCAGTTCAGTCCATATATGATCCCCTTATTCCCTTTGATACCAATGCATACATATGTAGTGTAGCTCCTTGCTTGCGAGTACTTTGGATCAGTACTCACGGTTGCTTTTCTCCCCGTTTTCCCCTTTCCTATAGCCAATTGCTGCAACCAGACGATGGAGCCCAGGAGCAAGACGCCACTGTTGACAACGACTCCTACTACACCGGAGATGTCTACTACTACGTGCAGGCCGCTAATGATGACCAGGAGTAGTTTAGGAGGATCCCAGGCAGGAGGCCTGCACCTCTTTCGATCTGTATCCCAGTTTGTGCTAGCCTTCTTAAGGAAAATTTGTTAAAATTATGTCTGTACTCAGACATTGTTGCTTCCGCTGACTCATCTATGATCGAGCTCTTGTATTCGAGCCCTCGAGGCCCCTGGCTTGTAATATTATGCTTGTATGACTTATTTTATTTGTAGAGTTGTGTTGTGATATCTTCCCATGAGTCCCTGATCTTGATCGTACACGTTTGCGTGTATGATTAGTGTACGGTCAAATCGGGGGTGTCACACCCCCCAACCCTAGGCGCATGGGCCTAAGGGGGGGGGTGCGCCCAGCCCACTTGGGGCTGGTTCCCTTTCCTCTACGGCCCATGAGGCCCTCCGAGAGAGGTGGCCCTTCCCAGTGGACCCCGAAACCCCTCCGGTGGCCCCGGTACAATACCGATATGCCCCCGAACCTTTCCGGTGACCGTATGACAACTTCCTATATATAAATCTTCACCTCCAGACCATTCTGGAACTCCTCGTGACGTCTGGGATCTCATCCGGGACTCCGAACAACATTCGGTAATCACATACAAGTCTTCCTAATAACCCTAGCGTCATCGAACCTTAAGTGTGTAGACCCTACGGGTTCGGGAACCATGCAGACATGACCGAGACAACTCTCCGGCCAATAACCAACAGCGGGATCTGGATACCCATGTTGGCTCCCACATGTTCCACGATGATCTCATCGGATGAACCACGATGTCGAGGATTCACGTAATCTCATATACAATTCCCTTTGTCAATCGGTACGTTACTTGCCCGAGATTCGATCGTCGGTATCCCAATACCTCGTTCAATCTCGTTACTGGCAAGTCACTTTACTTGTTCCGTAACACATCATCCCGTGAACAACCCTTAGTCACATTGAGCTCATTACGATGATGTCTTACCGAGTGGGCCCAGAGATACCTCTCCGTCATACGGAGTGACAAATCCCAGTCTCGATTCGTGCCAACCCAACAGACACTTTCGGAGATATCCGTAGTGCACCTTTATAGTCACGCAGTTACGTTGTGATGTTTGGCACACCCAAAGTATTCCTACAGTATCCGGAAGTTGCACAATCTCATGGTCCAAGGAAAAGATACTTGACAATAGAAAAGCTTTAGTAGACGAACTACACGATCTTGCACTATGCTTAGGATTGGGTCTTGTCCATCACATCATTCTCATAATGATGTGATCCCGTTATCAATGACATCCAATGTCCATGGTCAGGAAACCATGACCATCTATTGATCAACGAGCTAGTCAACTAGAGGCTCACTAGGGACATGTTGTGGTCTATGTATTCACACATGTATTACGATTTCCGGATAACACAATTATAGCATGAACAATAGACAATTATCATGAACAAGGAAATATAATAATAACCATTTTATTATTGCCTCTAGGGCATATTTCCAACAGTCTCCCACTTGCACTAGAGTCAATAATCTAGTTACATTGTGATGAATCGAACACCCATAGAGTTCTGGTGTTGATCATGTTTTGCTCGAGGAAGAGGTTTAGTCAACGGATCTGCGACATTCAGGTCCGTATGCACTTTACAAATATCTATGTCTCCATTTTGAACATTCTCAGGAATGGAGTTGAAGTGACGCTTGATATGCCTGGTCTTCCTGTGAAACCTGGGCTCCTTGGCAAGGGCAATAGCTCTAGTGTTGTCACAGAAGAGAGTCATCGGGCCCGACGCATTGGGAATAACTCCTAGGTCGGTAATGAACTCCTTTATCCAGATTTCTTCTTGTGCTGCCTCCGAGGCTGCCATGTACTCCGCTTCACATGTAGATCCCGCCATGATGCTTTGCTTGCAACTGCACCAGCTGACTGCCCCACCATTCAAAATATACACGTATCCGGTTTGTGACTTAGAGTCATCCAGATCTGTGACGAAGCTAGCATCGACGTAACCCTTTACGGCGAGCTCTTCGTCACCTCCATAAACGAGAAACATATCCTTAGTCCTCTTCAGGTACTTCAGGATATTCTTGACCGCTGTCCAGTGTTCCATGTCGGGATTACTTTGGTACCTTCCTACCAAACTTACGGCAAGGTTTACATCAGGTTTGGTACACAACATGGCAAACATGATAGACCCTATGGCCGAGGCATAGGGGACGATACTCATCTTTTCTCTATCTTCTGCCGTGGTCGGGCATTGAGCGGTGCTCAATCTCATACCTTCCAATATAGGCAAGAACCCCTTCTTGGACTGATCCATATTGAACTTCTTCAATATCTTGTCAAGGTACGTACTTTGTGAAAGACCAATGAGGCGTCTCGATCTATCTCTATAGATCTTGATGCCTAATATATAAGCAGCTTCTCCAAGGTCCTTCATTGAAAAACACTTGTTCAAGTAGGCCTTTATGCTTTCCAAGAATTCTATATCATTTCCCTCAATAGTATGTCATCCACATATAATATGAGAAATGCTACAGAGTTCCCACTCACTTTCTTGTAAACACAGGCTTCTCCATAAGTCTGCGTAAACCCAAACGCTTTGATCATCTCATCAAATCGAATGTTCCAACTCCGAGATGCTTGCACCAGCCCATAGATTGAGCGTTGGAGCTTGCACACCTTGACATAAGCATCGCATCCCCAAACTTTCAGAAACGACAGCTTAGGTTTCTTACCAAACAACAATTCATACGGTGTTGTCTCAACGGATTTCGACGGAGCCCTATTTAAAGTGAATGTTGCAGTCTCTATAGCATAACCCCAAAATGATAGCGGTAGATCGGTAAGAGACATCATAGATCGCACCATATCCAATAGGGTGCGATTACGATGTTCGGACACACCATTACACTATGGTGTTCCAGGCGGCGTGAGTTGTGAAACTATTCCACATTTCCTTAAGTGCGTGCCAAATTCGTGACTCAAGTATTCTCCTCCACGATCTGATCGTAAAAACTTTATTTTCTTGTCACGTTGATTCTGAACCTCACTCTAAAATTCCTTGAAATTTTCAAAGGTCTCAGACTTGTGTTTCATTAAGTAGACATACCCATATCTACTCAAGTCATTAGTGAGGGTGAGAACATAACGATAGCCACCGCGAGCCTCAACACTCATTGGACCGCACACATCAGTATGTATGATTTCCAATAAGTTGGTTGCTCGCTCCATTGTTCCAGAGAACGGAGTCTTGGTCATTTTGCCCATGAGGCATGGTTCGCACGTGTCAAATGATTCATAATCAAGAGACTCCAAAAGTCCATCTGCATGGAGTTTCTTCATGCGTTTGACACCAATGTGACCAAGGCGGCAGTGCCACAAGTATGTGGGACTATCATTATCAACCTTACACCTTTTGGCATTCACACTATGAATATGTGTAACATCATGTTCGAGATTAAATAAGAATAAACCATTGACCAGCGGGGCATGACCATAAAACATGTCTCTCATATAAATAGAACAACCATTATTCTTAGATTTAAATGAGTAGCCATCTCGCATTAAACGAGATCTAGATACAATGTTCATGCTCAAAGTTGGTACTAAATAACAATTATTGAGGTTTAAAACTAATCCCGTAGGTAAATGTAGAGGTAGCGTGCCGACCGCAATCACATCGACCTTGGAACCATTCTCGACGCGCATCATCACCTCGTCCTTCGCCAGTCTCAGTTTATTCCGCAGTTCCTGTTTTGAGTTACAAATATGAGCAACTGCACCGGTATCAAATACCCAGGAGCTACTACAAGCGCTGGTTAGGTACACATCAATAACATGTATATCACATATACCTTTGGCATTGCCGGCCTTCTTATCTGCTAAGTACTTGGGGCAGTTCCGCTTCCAGTGACCATTTCGCTTGCAATAAAAGCACTGAGTCTCAGGCTTGGGTCCATTCTTTGGCTTCTTCCCGACAGCTTGCTTACCGGGCGCGACAACTCCCTTGCCGTCCTTCTTGAAGTTCTTTTTACCCTTGCCTTTCTTGAACTTAGTGGTTTTATTCACCATCAACACTTGATGTTCCTTTTTGATTTCCACCTCCGCTGATTTCAGCATTGAATATACCCCGGGAATGGTCTTTTACATCCCCTGCATATTGAAGTTCATCACAAAGCTCTTGTAGCTAGGTGGGAGCGACTGAAGGATTCTGTCAACGACCGCATCATCCGGGAGATTAACTCCCAGCTGAGACAAGCGGTTGTGCAACCCAGACATTTTGAGTATGTGCTCGCTGACAGAACTATTCTCCTCCATCTTACAACTGTAGAACTTGTCGGAGACTTCATATCTCTCAACCCGGGCATGAGCTTGGAAAACCATTTTCAGCTCTTGGAACATCTCATATGCTCGGTGTTGCTCAAAATGCTTTTGGAGCCCCGATTCTAAGCTGTAAAGCATGCCGCACTGAACCAGGGAGTAATCATCACTACGCGTCTGCCAAGCGTTCATAACGTCTTGTTCTGCTGGGAAAACAGGTGCTTCACCTAGCGGTGTATCAAGGACACATGCTTTCCTGGCAGCTATGAGGATAGTCCTCAGGTTACGGACCCAGTCCGTGTAGTTGCTGCCATCGTCTTTCAGCTTGGTTTTCTCTAGGAACGCGTTGAAGTTGAGGGCAACATTAGCATGGGCCATTTGATCTACAAGACATATTACAAAGATTTTTAGACTATGTTCATGATAATTAAGTTCATCTAATCAAATTATTTAATGAACTCCCACTCAGATAGACATCCCTCTAGTCATCTGAGTGATACATGATCCGAGTCAACTAGGCCGTGTCCGATCATCACGTGAGACGGACTAGTCATCATCGGTGAACATTTTCATGTTGATCGTATCTTCTATACGACTCATGTTCGACCTTTCGGTCTTCCGTGTTCCGAGGCCATGTCTGTACATGCTAGGCTCGTCAAGTCAACCTAAGTGTATTGCGTGTGTAAATCTGGCTTACACCCGTTGTATGCGAACGTTAGAACCTATCACACCCGATCATCATGTGGTGCTTTGGAACAACGGACCTTAGCAACGGTGCACAGTTAGGGGGAACACTTTCTTGAAATTATTGCGAGGGATCATCTTATTTATGCTACCGTCATTCTAAGCAAATAAGATGTAAAACATGATAAACATCACATGCAATCAAATAGTGACATGATATGGCCAATATCATTTTGCTCCTTTTGATCTCCATCTTCGGGGCACCATGATCATCATCGTCACCGGCATGACACCATGACCTCCATCATCATGATCTCCATCATCGTGTCTTCATGAAGTTGTCTCGCCAACTATTACTTCTACTACTATGGCTAACAGTTAGCGATAAAGTAAAGTAATTACATGACGTTTATGTTGACACGCAGCTCATAAATAAATTAAGACAACTCCTATGGCTCCTGCCGGTTGTCATACTCATCGACATGCAAGTCGTGATTCCTATTACAAGAACATGTTTAAACTCATACATCACATATATCATTCATCACATCCTTTTGGCCATATCACATCACATGGCACATGCTGCAAAAACAAGTTAGACGTCCTCTAATTGTTGTTGCAAGTTTTACGTGTCTGCTGTAGGTTTCTGGCAAGAACGTTTCTTACCTACGCCAAAACCACAACGTGATATGCCAATTTCTATTTACCCTTCATAAGGACCCTTTTCATCGAATCTGATCCAACTAAAGTGGGAGAGACAGACACCCGCTAGCCACCTTATGCAACTAGTGCATGTCAGTTGGTGGAACCAGTCTCACGTAAGCGTACGTGTAAGGTCGGTCCGGGCCGCTTCATCCCACGATGCCGCTGAATCAAGATAATACTAGTAAGGCAAGTAAATTGACAAAATCGATGCCCACAACAACTTGTGTTCTACTCGTGCATAGAAACTACGCATAGACCTAGCTCATGATGCCACTGTTGGGGATCGTAGCAGAAATTTAAAATTTTCTACGCATCACCAAGATCAATCTATGGAGTCATCTAGCAACAAGAGGGAGAGGAGTGCATCTACATACCCTTGTAGATCGCGAGCGGAAGCGTTCAAGAGAACGGGGTTGATGGAGTCATACTCGACGTGATCCAAATCACAAATGATCCTAGCGCCGAATGGACGACACCTCCGCGTTCAACACATGTACGGAGCGGAGACGTCTCCCGCACCTTGATCCAGTAAGGAGGAGGGAGAGGTTGAGGAAGAGAGCTCCAACAGCAGCACGATGGCGTGGTGGTGGTGGAGCGGCAGTACTCCGGCAGGGCTTCGCCGAGCTCTTAACGGAGGACGAGAGGTGTTGGGGAGGGGAGGGCTTGCGCCTTTGATGTGGTGTGCAGCCCTCCCCTTGTCCCTCTATTTATAGGGGAAGGAGGAAGGGGGCCGGCACCCTCTAGATGAGATCTAGAGGGGGGCGGCGGCCAAGGGGGTGGCTTGCCCCCCAAGCAAGGGGGGGGGGCCTCTAGGGTTTCCCCCCCCCAACCCTAGGCGCATGGGCCCAAGGGGGGTGCGCCCAGCCCACTTGGGGCTGGTTCCCTTTCCTCTATGGCCCATGAGGCCCTCCGAGAGAGGTGGCCCCTCCTGGTGGACCCTGGAACCCCTCCGGTGGCCCCGGTACAATACCGATATGCCCCTGAACCTTTCCGGTGACCGTATGACAACTTCCTATATATAAATCTTCACCTCCGGACCATTCCGGAACTCCTCGTGACTTCCGGGATCTCATCCGGGACTCCAAAAAACTTTCGGTAATCACATAAAAGTCTTCCTAATAACCCTAGCGTCATCGAACCTTAAGTGTGTAGACCCTACGGGTTCGGGAACCATGCAGACATGATCGAGACAACTCTCCGGCCAATAACCAACAACGGGATCTGGATACCCATGTTGGCTTCCACATGTTCCATGATGATCTCATTGGATGAACCACGATGTCGAGGATTCAAGTAATCCCGTATACAATTCCCTTTGTCAATCGATACGTTACTTGCCCGAGATTCGATCGTCGATATCCCAATACCTCGTTCAATCTCGTTACCGGCAAGTCACTCTACTCGTTCCGTAACACATCATACCGTGAACAACCCTTAGTCACATTGAGCTCATTACGATGATGTCTTACCGAGTGGGCCTAGAGATACCTCTCCGTCATACGGAGTGACAAATCCCAGTCACGATTTGTGCCAACCCAACAGACACTTTCGGAGATACCCGTAGTGCACCTTTATAGTCACCGAGTTATGTTGTGACGTTTGGCACACCCAAAGTATTCCTACAGTATCCGGGAGTTGCACAATCTCGTGGTCCAAGGAAAAGATAATTGACATTAGAAAAAGCTTTAGCAGATGAACTACACGATCTTGCGCTATGCTTAGGATTGGGTCTTGTCCATCACATCATTCTCCTAATGATGTGATCCCGTTATCAATGACATCCAATGTCCATGGTCCGGAAACCGTAACCATCTATTGATCAACAAGCTAATCAACTAGAGGCTCACTAGGGACATGTTGTGGTCTATGTATTCACACATGTATTACGATTTTCGGATAACACAATTATAGCATGAATAATAGACAATTATCATGAACAAGGAAATATAATAATAACCATTTGCCCTAGGGCATATTTCCAACACCTCGCACCTACACAAACAAATAAATCCTCGCAACCAACGCGATAAGGGGTTGTTAATCCCTACACGGTCACTTACGAGAGTGAGATCTGATAGATATGATAGGATAATTTTTTTTGGTATTTTTATGATAAAGAGAAATAAAAGATGCAAGTAAAATAAATGGCAAAGAAATAACTAAGTATTGGAAGATTAATATGATGGAAGATAGAGCCGGGGGCCATAGGTTTCACTAGTGGCTTCTCTCAAGAGCATAAGTGTCGGTGTCAAAACCGGCGGATCTCGCGTAGGGGGTCCCGAACTGTTCATCTAGGCCGGATGGTAACAGGAGGCAAGGGACACGAAGTTTTACCCAGGTTCGGGCCCTCTTGATGGAGGTAAAACCCTACGTCCTGCTTGATTAATATTGATTATATGGGTAGTACAAGAGTAGATCTACCACGAGATCAGAGAGGCTAAACCCTAGAAGCTAGCCTATGGTATGATTGTTGTTGTCTATGTTGTCCTACGGACTAAAACCCTCCGGTTTATATAGACACCGGAGAGGGTTAGGGTTACACAAAGTCGGTTACAATGGTAGGAGATCTGAATATCCGTATCGCCAAGCTTGCCTTCCACGCCAAGGAAAGTCCCTTCCGGACACGGGACGAAGTCTTCAATCTTGTATCTTCATAGTCCAGGAGTCCGGCTGAAGGTATAGTCCAGCCATCCGGACACCCCCTAATCCAGAACTCCCTCAGTAGCCCCTGAACCAAGCTTCAATGACGACGAGTCCGGCACGCAGATTGTCTTTGGCATTGCAAGGCGGGTTCCTCCTCCAAGTACTTCGTAGAATATTTTGAACACAAAGACAGTGTCCGGCTCTGCAAAATAAGTTTCCGCATATCGCCATAGAGAGAATAATATTTACACAAATCTAATCTGCTGACGTATTCCGTAGCGTGACACACCACGGCCAAGACTTTATCCGAGTCATTTCATTATCCCACCTCAGCGAGTCATGCGAGGCGGTTTCCGTGGCACGTCTTGTCAAAGTAGAGATCGTGTCCCCTTATTCCGGGATTCTCATAAATACGGGCGTGGGTAACCCAACCGCTTCTAGGACTCCTAGATCATAGGCAAGTCCAAACGGACATGGAGAGGACGCTTGATATTCACCCTCTTTATAAAGGGACAAGGCTTTTATTTTTCCCTCCCGTGCTCAATCGAATCCTTCCCCTGCCTCAAGCTCAAATGCCCAAAGCTCAGGTCAGGTGCTCCGAATCTTCAGTCATGTCCGGATCTAGCCTTCAAGGCCAATGGGTGCCTTCCCCCGTCACGGAAGAAGACATCAAAAAGTTGAGGGAGGCCAGATATCTGACCGCCGAGATTTTGCATCGGGTGCCTCCCCGGGGGCAGGCCGTCCCCTCCCGTGAACCCAACGAGAGCGTCGTGTTCGTCTCCCACTTCCTCCGAGGTCTAGGCCTTGCTTTGGATCCTTTCTTCAGGGGCTTGATTGTAACGCCCTCGATGTGGCTATATCTCCCACGTGTCGAAGCACGACTTAGAGGCATAACCGCATTGAAAGCAATGTCGCAAGTGAGGTAATCTTCGCAAACAACCCATGTAATACAATAAGGGAAAAGAGATACATAGTTGGCTTACAATCGCCACTTCACACAATACATGAATAAAGCATTACATCATCCAGTTACACACAAGGTCCGACTACGGAACCAAAATAAAACAAGACTACCCCAAATGCTACACAGATCCCCGATCGTCCCGACTGGGCTCCACTACTGATCAACTAGAACGAAACAACACGAAGGACAAGATCTTCATCGAGCTCCTCCTTGAGCTTGGTTGCGTCGTCTGCACGGACTCATCGGCACCTGCAAGCTGGTTTTGGAAGTATCTGTGAGTCACGGGGACTCATCAATCTCGCACCCTCGCGATCAAGACTATTTAAGCTTATCGGAAAGGTAAAGGTATGAGGTGGAGCTGCAGCAAACGACTAGCATATATGGTGGCTAAACATACGCAAATGAGAGCGAGAAGAGAAGGCAAAGCACGATCGATAAACTATGATCAAGAAGTGATCCTAGAACAACCTACGTCAATCATAACTCCAACACCGTGTTCACTTCCCGGACTCCGCCGGAAAGAGACCATCATGGTTACACACGCGGTTGATGTATTTAATTAAGGTCAACTTCAGGTTTTCTACAACCGGACATTAACAAATTCCCATCTGCCCATAACCGCGGGCACGGCTTTCGAAAGTTCAAATCCCTGCAGGGGTGTCCCAACTTAGCCCATCACAAGATCTCACGGTCAACGAAGGAATAGACCTCCTCCCGAGACATTACGATCAGACTTGGTATCCCGGTTCTACAAGACATCCTCGACAATGGTAAAACAAGTCCAGCAAAGCCGCCCGATGCGCCGACATCCTGATGGGAGCTGCACATATCTCGTTCTCAGGGCAACACCGGATGAGACATCCTACGTGTAAAACCAGCCCTCAAGTTTCCCCGAGGTGGCCCCGCAGTCTAATCAGTTCAGACCAACACTTAGACAAGCACTGGCCCGGGGGGGTTTAAAAATAAAGATGACCCTTGGGCTGGCCTAACCCAAGGGAAAAAGAGGCTAGGTGGCAAATGGCAAAACCAAGGTTGGGCCTTGCTGGAGGAGTTTTATTCAAAGCGAACTGTCAAGGGGTTCCCATTATAACCCAACCGCGTAAGGAACGCAAAATCCGGGAACATAACACCAATATGACGGAAACTAGGGCGGCAAGAGTGGAACAAAATACCAGGCATAAACCCCGCAGCGTAAACCGGCCGGAACTTTAACCCGGCCGGACTTGGCGGTTTACTTGAGACCCGGCTGAAACTTGACGATTCACTGGTGACCCGTTTGGACCTGGCGGTTTATGATTCATTGGTAATCCGGCAGGCGGGTCAGAGGAGCGACAAGACCCGGTGGCCCAACGGGCGGTTCATGAAGGCCGGTTCATACTATGGTGGGCCGGTTTAAGGAGAAAGGCATGACGAATATTTACCTTACAAGGAGTTAAGACCAGGACTTGTATCCAGTTTATATTAGAGATAGACTAGTCCTAATCCTAATAGGACTCCACATGTAACCCACCCCTTCAACATATATAAGGAGGGGCAGGGCTCCCAAAAGAGGATGGGCTACAAGCAAGAAACAATCTTAGGGCTAGACACAAAGAGGATGCCGGTTTACGACGACTCCCTCGTGATGATAATGAGACCTAGCCTCAAACAGCATGTAGGGTTGTTACCGGATGATGTTTCCCGGGGCCCGAAACTGTCTAAATCCCTGTCTTGTGTTGCGTCTCTCGATTCCGCTCAACCCCTCTCAAGCTACCACATAGATGCGTTGGCCTCGCGACTAAGTCCTGACACTAAGGACATCTGCCGTGACAATTCCATGATAGTTGGCGCCCACCGTGGGGCCCGCGCACGGTGGTGATGAGTTCTTGAAGGGATCTCTTCAAAGGATCGAGAAATTAACGATCTGCCAGATCAGGAAGAACCGGCTCGAAAGTACATTGACTATGAGTTCATCAATCAAGATTGAAAGGTTAAACTTTAGTGGCAGTCACGATGACGTGAACAAGTTTTAAGTTCGATGGGATCTAGGGTTTTGATATTCTTCGGCTTATCGATACGACCCGTTTCGTCAAATCCGAATAAAGATCGGTTTTATGTGCTATTATTACGTGTCGCCAAGACCAAGATGAAGCTTTCCACTACAGTTTTTCTTTCTCGCATTGCGGGACGGATATACCAAGGCCGACTCGAAGCAGTCCTGCGCTATGGTCAATTCGCCGTAGTCCTTTATATTTCTCCAGCAGGCCAAGCTAGGCATGTGTACAGGGGCCGGTCCTGCTGCGGTGTCTTCACGAGAAGCCTGAAGACGCCTCTGTTCGTACGAGGCAACAGTGACAATCAAACTGCTTCAATTAGTACTTTGCCACGCATTGGTTAGGTTGTTCTACAACTCCAAATTCTTTACTTACCAAAAGCTGTTGCATGGGGAGGCAACCAAGACAATCCATCATGGTGCTGGATTAGTAAAGTCAGATGATGGGATTTGATCTTCACAGTCTCGCCTTACCACCCGCTTCAGACCGTAAGGCCTCAAGTCTCTGTCTCGTTTTCTATGCCAAGTCGCCGCCGTTTGTCATCTCACCGAGCTACCGAAGAGCGATTTGTTTGTCCGTAGTCTCAACTCGGCCCCCTGTTGCCACTGAGCCGCCTCGGCTGTCCCTGCGAGACCCTGCTGGGTTGCTTCCGGTTGTGTCCGGCCACGGGCCGCCCTGCTCTAGGCCCGCGCCGGTCGACGGCGTCGCTCCCGCACTACTCCTCTGTGCGCCCAAATCCGCTCACCCACGGGCCTACGGATCTCCGAGGCGGCTCGTTAGCGTGAGCTTTGACTCGGCTTCGCTGCCTCTACCTGAGCTGCTGTTCCTGCGCCTGTGACTCGTCGTCACTGAGCCGGCCAGTTTCGTCAAGTCACCGCCATCACGCCCGTGAGCGGCCCTGAGTGCGTCCGCTACTGGGTCCGAGAACCACCGCTGCTCATCTCCCAATTCCAAGCCGCCGCCGGACCGGTGCCGGGCCGCCCCGGACTCGTCTTTGTTGCCCTGAGACGCCTTGCTCCTCCGAGCCACCTCGAGTCGCTGTATACGCGGCCAAACCACCCCGGCCTCGCTCAAACCGGCTTCACCTTCACCTCCACCGTTGGGCCGCATGCTCGTCACTTAGCTGTCGCGCGCCGAACCACCATTGCGCTGCTGCTTTGAACCAGATGACAAATCCGAGACAGTTGGCCTAGCCCTTCCTCCGGGCTACTGCCGTGGATCGACGGCCGGTTCGACCCCCGCTTGGCCTCTGTTTCTGGGTCGTCGCTGCAGCTTCAAAGCGCCTCTGTGGCTGCTATTCCTTCAAGCCACCTCGGTTCCGGGTCACTTTGCCTCCACACAGTGCTGCTAGTCGTCGTCATCGTCTTCATCTCCGAGCTGCCCTGGTCGCGCCTCGCGATTTGGTAGCGCTGCCTCTCCTGCGCCGCCTCGCGCGGTTCTGCACCGCCGGGTCACGACCCGTGGCTCTCTCCATAAGCCGGTCATCTAGCAAAAACATCAGGTGATACCCATCTTATCTGTTTCATCTGTATACAGTATCTGTCTGTGAAACAGTTACTCTGTCTTGTAGTATTTTACGCAGGACAAAATCCACTACAAAGTGGTATTATGCCACGGAGATGGAGGCATGCGACATCATTTCAGTACAGCTGGTTGTTGTTACTCAACGGACTCCCGCACCGGTTTACAACACCGTGGCCATCACTCGCGACCGCACCGGTTTACAAACGCCGTGGCCGTCTGCTGCGGCTGACTCGGCCATGATTGATTTCAGCTTCACGACGGTGATCATCAACTCCATGGTGGATAACCCCTGGCATGATATATCAGGTGAAACCTATCCAATATATTTTATATTGCCTTCTTTAAAAGAGCAATTACTCCGGTTTGCAAAGTTGTTTAATGCAGGACATTAAACCACCATATTGGTGCAAATTTAAAGGCCGTCAGAAAATTTCCGGCTGAAAATGAAGATTCTGGTTTAAAATCCGCTTCAAGGGAAAGATGTCTCCCACAAAGTTTTGAAGCTCTCAATATCCGGTTCAAGATCCCGGTTCAAGAAGAATTTATCTCTTGCAAAAAGTTAAAAATTGCCAAAGAGGACCTACTGCCATGATGCGCGGTTCAAACATGGGTATCATGCCTTATTGGCTTATCATATTATTGATCACTTGGGGGCTTGGTTGTATCCGAACCATAGTCACACCTTTTGATCGGTTCAAAGCCAAATCAATCTGGGGCCAAAGAGAGTGTTGTAAAACAACAACTCAAACATAGGCACCCAATGAGCACAGCTCAAAACGTTACTTGGGGATTCTTTGCTATCGAAATGAACTTAGAATCTACACTTGTAATGGGCTATCAAGCCATGGCTTGGAAGCCTGGTGTATACACCTAAAACCCTGGGTTAACCTGCCTATTTAAGTAAGTCACTCCGCCCAAGTAAACCTGGTATGACCCTTCAAACTTTGACAAGTTACTCTAAAATGAAGACCCTGAACTTGTCAAGTTAAAACGATGATTGGTTAAGGATTGAGGACCATCTTAAAAGGCTTTGCAAAAATGGTTTAACTCAGTGGCCTGGCAGCCCATGAAAAGCCTCGAATTTGGGGCCTGGCAGCCCGTGAAAAGCCTCGACTACAACGGTTTTATTTGCTTTTTGCTAAGTTTTGCTTTCTTTTGATAAGATTTGTGATGCTTTCAAACCGGCATTTATCAACCCGGTTAGGCTGTCAACTACAAGTTGTCAGTACACGATCAAGTTATAATCTGGAGACTATCAACCCGGTCTGGTTTGACTACGAGTCGCCAGTATTATATGTGGTTAAACCGGTGTTTATCACAACCCGGTACGGTTTTATCTTAAACCAGCACAATATGGAAGGAGTTATCAGTACTCAAGATTGGGGTTATCACCTTTACTACAAAAAAGTTGGTAAAACCAACAATGTGATTCAATGTCACAAGTATGATATATTTCATATTTGATTATTCTTAAGTGCAGCCTTGGGTATAAACCCGGGGTATATGTTGGGCCTTATGACCCGTCCGGCGGTAAACCGCCAGGACACTTTAAACTTGTTGTATGCAGAAACAGGTTTGTTAAACCGGCCTGGCTTTGGACTATAAGTCGCCAGTATATATATTTGGATTGCGCCATTGGAATTATGCTCTTATGAATCATTGGGTTATATTATTCAAATAGCCAAACTTGGCTGAATTTTCATTATGATATTGAATGAATAAGGTTTTCATACCAGATTATATTATCTTGAATAGCCAACATGGCTGGATTTTTATGGTTATTAATAACCGGTATTATTGAATTTTCAAAGTCGCTTTAGCGCAATGGCTATTATTTTATCAAAGGATATGATTTATTCTACAATGGAAGGAATAGTCCCGAGTCGCTGCAGGCTTACAACCCGGCACTTGGGGGCTACATTATTCAAACTGAGATTACATGCAAGTCTCATGTCGCTGCAAGCATGCACCATGACACTTCGGGGCTAATGCAAAGTCATTTTTACTAGTCTTATTGAAGACCCGACTCATCATATTATAATGAGCCGGCCCTTGGGGGCTACCAATTGCTCCTGTCAACAATTCAAGGTACACAAGTTTTCGTCCATAATATTGAAGGATCCATTGCTCAGTTGGTAAAACACAAAGCTCTTAACCTTGTGGACGTGGGTTCAAGCCCTACGATGGAAGCTACATTATCATATGTTATTTTCATTGAAGTATATATCAAGTCCCGGTTCATTATTATCTTACTAAGCCGGCCCTTGGGGGCTACACTGATTGAAGTTTTTATAAGCAATTGCAAGTCCCAGGTTGCTGCAAGCATGACAACCCGGCACTTGGGGGCTACATATATGGAGTCTTTAGTTTTCACTAGTGACTGAGATGAGCAACATGGATTTCTTCAAAGTGGCAGTAATTATATGGAAGCAAGTCTCAAATCATCACTTTGTTTCGTTCAAAACTTGGGGGCTACAGGTAATATGGATATAAGGGGGAAATATCTTCTAAATTTCAGTTTTGAGCTAACCAGATTGACCTGGTGTCTGCAACAATCATGAACCGGCGTTGGCAACAATCATGAACCGACGTTGGAAACAATCATGACCCGAAATTATCAGTTTTTATAACCCGACAATTTTGGTAATATTAAACTGGCAAGTTTTAGATCTTCAAACCGGCTGAATACCAGATGAGTATTTCAAGACCTATATTTCTTAAACCGGCGCTTTGGAAGCCGACTCAAGTGGATTATTCTTCACAATATTTTCCTATGAGAAACCAACGTCAGCAATTTGAGTATGAGGCTGGTTATTGATCCGGATTTTCTAGAAGGAGAAAATGACAAGGATTTAAGGATGATCAGGTGCCGGTCTACAAGAATTCTTAATCCGGAGCACAACCTGTCAAGTTGGTTCTTGTGTTTATTTTGCAGCATAAGTTTACCATGGATAAATCCAAGCTAAACTTGGGGGCTAATGTCGGGGATATACCCCGCGGCGTAAACCGGCCGGAACTTTAACCCGGCCGGACTTGGCAGTTTACTTGAGACCCGGCTGAAACTTGACGATTCACTGGTGACCCGTTTGGACCTGGTGGTTTATGATTCATTGGTAATCCGGCATGCGGGTCAGAGGAGCGACAAGACCCGGTGGCCCAACGGGCGGTTCATGAAGGCCGGTTCATACTATGGTGGGCCGGTTTAAGGAGAAAGGCATGACGAATATTTACCTTACAAGGAGTTAAGACCAGGACTTGTATCCGGTTTATATTAGAGATAGACTAGTCCTAATCCTAATAGGACTCCACATGTAACCCGCCCCTTCAACATATATAAGGAGGGGCAGGGCTCCCAAAAGAGGACGGGCTACAAGCAAGAAACAATCTTAGGGCTAGACATAAAGAGGATGTTGGTTTACGGCGACTCCCTCGTGATGATAATGAGACCTAGCCTCAAACAGCATGTAGGGTTTTTACCGGATGATGTTTCCCGGGGCCTGAAGCTGTCTAAATCCCTATCTTGTGTTGCGTCTCTTGATTCCGCTCAACCCCTCTCAAGCTACCACATAGATGTGTTGGCCTCGCGACTAAGTCCTGACACTAAGGACATCTGCCGTGACAATTCCACGACACTTGGGCTGGCCTAACCCAAGGGAAAAAGAGGCTAGGTGGCAAATGGCAAAACCAAGGTTGGGCCTTGCTGGAGGAGTTTTATTCAAAGCGAACTATCAAGGGGTTCCCATTATAACCCAACCGCGTAAGGAACGCAAAATCCGGGAACATAACACCGATATGACGGAAACTAGGGCGGCAAGAGTGGAACAAAACACCAGGCATAAGGCCGAGCCTTCCACCCTTTACCAAGTATATAGATGCATTAATTAAATAAGATATATAGTGATATCCCAACAAGTAAACATGTTCCAACAAGGAACAACATCTCCATGTTCCAACAAGGAACAAACTTCAATCTTCACCTGCAACTAACAACGCTATAAGAGGGGCTGAGCAAAGCGGTAACATAGCCAATCAACGGTTTGCTAGGACAAGGTGGGTTAGAGGCTTGGTTCAACAATATGGGAGGCATATAAGCAAGTGGTAGGTATCGCAGCATAGGCATAGCAAAAGAGCGAGCAACTAAGCAAGCAAAGATAGAAGTGATTTCGAGGGTATGATCATCTTGCCTGAAATCCCGCAAGGAAGAAGAACGAGTCCATGAAGAAGACAAACGGACATAGACGAACGGGTCCTCACAAACGCGACATAACCGAACCAACCCGAAGAAGCAAACACCGGAAAGAAGCACACAACATAGTAAACAACCAACACATGAACATGGTATGATATGCGGGATGTGGTATGTGATGCATATGCATGATTTGCAAGGGAATGAATGAACCTGGGCTCAACTTGGAAATCCAAGTGTGCCACTGGAAAGGTGAGAAGAAATCGCTTGAAAACGATATAAAGATGACCGGAGTCGGAGTTACGGTTTGGAAATGGCAAGCGATTCAAATATGGCACCGGTCTGCGATATACCGCAAGTGACCATCTAAATGCAACAAGAAGAACATGCTACAGCACTCAAACATGGCAACAAAATGCATGACAGGGATCCATTCATGATGCTTAACAAAAGTCTAGCACTGAGCTACGGCCAATGCATCCATTAACAGGTTCAAACAAGCATGGCAAAAATGCATATGGTAAACAGATTTCAGACTTAGTGAAATTAACACTTGTCTGGAATTTCAGATCAGGTAGCACTCTTCGGAGTATGAAAACTATATGCTACAGGACCTGAACATGGCAAAGTAAAGAATGGAATGGAGCTACTCAAAGAGATTAACAAAAGTCCCTTAGTGACCTTGAGCCAAAAGGGATCAAAAAATACATTTGCAAGCATGTGAACATGGCAAAAACATAATCAGATCACAGACTTAGTGAAAACTGGAGCATGCTGAAACAGATATCAAGTAGGCATGTTTACGAGCTCGATGCACTCACTACAGAGCATGTCATGATAATCTAAACATACACCCATCAATAATACACAAAATACAAGCTATGCATGGCAAGAACAATAGCATAGCATGCATGGATCAACTACAACATCCTCGGCAAAATCGCTAACAAGTAGATAATCTGCCCAGATTCACGAAGTAGGAAAAGTAGAGCTCGATTGACTCAAGCTAGGGTGCTCCATAATTGCAAACAAAGACATGGATGGATAGAGCACTACAAGATTAAAAAAACATCCTTACTGATCATCCTCAAAAGAGGCACGGACCACTAGGAAACAACATGAACATATGGCATAATGAGATAAACAGGTCAAGGACTTAGTGGAAATGCTAAGTCCCTGAAATCAGCATTATCAAGTGCCTCACTTGGCAAGCTTGTGCTAGTCACCACACACATCACAAAAATACATGGGTTGCACCTCTGGAGAGATGGAAAAACTCTTAACAAAACATATGTAGAGCTCATGGACATATCATGCACACATTAAACATGGCAAAAATGACAAATATCTAAATGGAGCAGCAGATCTGACAAATATCTCAAGTAGCACTCTTATAACAGCATTTCGGGCATCAAGATGAGCCCAAATTAAAATGATGCAATGATATGAAATGATGTGCTCTCTGAGACGAACACTTTGATATGCTATATGCATGAATCGGAGCTACGGAGCAAAGTTGTGACACGATGAACATGGGCAAAAAATTAGGGTTCGGGGAAAAAGTCAACCGACTCGTTTGGATCTGGATCTGGATCCAGATCCGGTACTGTAGCAGTGCACGATTTCCGAGGATGGTCGGCCGGAGTTGTTCGTCGAGGGAGCGCCGGAGTAGTGGAGGAGACCGGGGAAGGTGCGCCGGCGAGGGAGGAAGAGGCGGCGGCCTCGGACGGCGCCTGCCGGCGAGGGACAAGACGGCGGGGCGGCGGATGTCAGCGCCGGACGGCATGGGAGCTCGCCGGAGTCCGGCTCTCTCCGGCGAGAGGTGTGGCGGTCGTCGCGGAGCGCTGCGGCGGCGCGGCAGTGCGTCCGTTGAGCGAGGCGGCGCGGGTGGGGAACCTGGCGGCGGGGCGCGATGGGCCGGGGAGGGCCCGGTGCGGGCTTTGCTGGGCCGGCGGCAGGGAAGGCGGCGCGATGACAAGTGGCGGCGGCGGATTCATCGGAGGCGGTGGTTGGACATGTCCGGGCGGTGGGGATCTTTGTCCGGTGCGCGAGGTAGGGGAAGGCTAGGGTTAGACCGTAAATTTCGGAGGAGAGCACATATTTATAGGTAGAGGGAGCTAGGAGAGTCCAAATGAGGTGCGGTTTTCAGCCACGCGATCGTGATCGAACGACCGAGATGATGGAGGAGGTTTAAGTGGGTTTTGGTCCACTTTGGAAGGGTGTTAGGCTTCAACACACACGAGGCCTTTTCGGTCCCTCGGTTAACCGTTGGAGCATCAAACGAAGTCCAAATGGTACGAAACTTGACAGGCGGTCTATCGGTAGTAAACCAAGGCCGCTTGGCAAGTCTCGGTCCAATCCGGAAATGTTTAATCCCCACACATGAAAGGAAGGTATAAATGACCACCGGAGGAGAACGGAGCGCCGGAATGCAAGACGGACAACGGGGAAAATGCTCGGATGCATGAGACGAACATGTATGCAAATGAAATGCACATGATGACATGATATGCAATGCATGACACGCAAGCAATGGCATGGCACAACAACGAATAACTGGACGACACCTGGCACATCGGTCTCGAGGCGTCACATTGATGTTTTACTACGGGCTAGATTTCCATGATCTAGCTTCGGACTCCTTTCTTCATATCACGACATTTATTGTCATGTGCGAGGCCTTCCTCTGGGTTACCCCTCACTTTGGCCTATGGCTCAAGACCTTTGAAGTAAAGCCAAAGATGATCGAGGGGCAACATGCGGCGTGTGGAGGTGCCTCAATACGCAAGATGGCAGGAGCTCCGTGGCCCAAAGGTTCCATCCCAGAGGTGTCTGAACTGTGGCAACAGGAGTGGTTCTACATCACGGCTCCTAGAAGTGCCAAGTGGGCGGCCGCCCCCGTTTTCAACCCAGGCCCTTCACCACAACTGATGTCATGGATTAGCAGAGGACTGAGCTGGGGTCCAGCCAGGGACGTGCCTATACTGCAAAGCCGCATTCGAGATCTCTTCAATGGAGATTTCAGTTTGATTGCAGTAATACAAGTATGTTGGTTCGTCAAGTCCAACCTTGCAAACGCCGGCCTCTTCGCCTGTGGGAGTTCAATCCCGAGGGACCGCCTGTCATTCAAAATTTTCTCGGCCCGACGCACGAGGAGATGTACAAGTCATTCTTCGGACCTCAAGTGGAGTGTCCGGAAATCATCGAGGATGTGGGCCTGATTAGTAATCGCGCCGCCGATCAGGTAAGGCATCTTCCGGCCGAACATACTATCTCTCCTTTGTTACGAAGTTATTTCTGAGAGTTCGTTTTTTGACCAGGACTGTCTAACAAAGGCGAAGTTGATTCGGTGTTCGGCCCCCCTCCCTGAGGGTTTGGAAAACCCGGTATTGGAAAAGATGCTCCAGACCGCACCTTGCCCGGAGCCCTTGAAGGAAGATACTGTGGAGGATAATACGGGCGGACGCGGGCCCCCAACGCTGCCCATTCTAACCGAGGGAGCAAGCGTCTCCATGAAGGAAGATGACCAGAAGAGGAAAAGGACTGCGCCCGGGGATTCGGGAGCCGAAGTTTCCAAACGGGAGAAGAAATCTCCCACAGGGGGTCCTACCTTGGGGGACGTTGTTGCCGCACAAAGTCCGCGGGGGGATCAATTCTCCCGTGAGTCGTAAGTGACCCGAAAATACTTTAATAGTATAGATACGCCATCTTTTTCTTCTAAGAAAATAACCACCGCATATTTTTTTGCAGTTCGGGCCTTAGCCCCTCTCAAATGAGCTCGTCTTCGGGGGATCTTCTTCCAGAGATGATGGAGAGCGAAACGCCTCCTCCAGACTCCTCCGCTCCGGAAGCGGGCGACCCTGAAGTGTCGTCGCGGAGGGCCTCTCCGAGTCCGGTGAGGCCAGAAGATAATCCTATTGACTCTCGAAGCTCCCAGTGTCGGGCTCCCGAAGAGAGCAGACAAAAGAGTCCGGCACCGTCTAGTGTGCGATCGGATGTTCTGAGGGAGTTGGTGGGGCGAGCGGCCATCTCAGATGAACACCGTATGCTGATGGATACGGTGGTGGAGAGAATCGCGTCCGCCTAAAGCGGATTGCATGAAGCTTTTATGAGTCCACTGACAGGCTTTGAGGTACGTAAAAATAATGTATGATAGTCCTGCACATGCTAGGTGTGCCCCGTGTAGATAGTAGCCCCTGAGACTCTGGTTGTCATCGGAAACGATGACGAACAGAGGATCGTATTCCCAGGTAATAACCGCACTGCCTTTATGTGCAGGTGATGGAAACTCCGGTGGCTGGCCGGACTGGCGAGTTTGCCCATTTAAAACGGCAGTTGGATGCGGCAGACGCCGACATCGAGCTTGTTAACAAAAGGCTTGACGAGGCACAGGGTAAGCGTCATTATCTGGTAAACGCCACATAGGAAGAGCAGCATGATGCCAGTATCTTTAACATGTTGTGACTGCAGATGGAGCTGCCACTGTTGAAGCCTTGCAGGCAGAACTTGCCCGAGCCAAGGAACAAGCGAGGTTAGGGGGTGTTCGGGTAGCCGGACTATACCTTCAGCCGGACTCCAGGACTATGAAGATACAAGATTGAAGACTTCGTCCCGTGTCCGGATGGGACTTTCCTTGGCGTGGAAGGCAAGCTTGCCGATGCGGATATTCAAGATCTCCTACCATTATAACCGACTTTGTGTAACCCTAACCCTCTCCGGTGTCTATATAAACCGGAGGGTTTTAGTCCGTAGGACAACTTCATCATACAACAATCATACCATAGGCTAGCTTCTAGGGTTTAGCCTCCTTGATCTCGTGGTAGATCTACTCTTGTACTACCCATATCATCAATATTAATCAAGCAGGACGTAGGGTTTTACCTCCATCAAGAGGGCCCGAACCTGGGTAAAACATCGTGTTCCTTGCCTCCTGTTACCATCCGGCCTAGACGCACAGTTCGGGACCCCCTACCCGAGATCCGCCTGTTTTGACACCGACATTGGTGCTTTCATTGAGAGTTCCTCTGTGTCATCGCTTTTAGGCCCGATGGCTCCTTCGATCATCAACAATGATGCGGTCCAGGGTGAGACTTTTCTCCCCGGACAGATCTTCGTCTTCGGCGGCTTCGAACTGCGGGCCAATTCGCTTGGCCACCTTGAGCAGATCGAAAGCTACGCCCCTGGCCATCAGGTCAGGTTTGGAAGCCTAAACTACATGGCTGACATCTGCGGGGACTTGATCTTCGACGGATTCGAGCCACAGCCAAGCGTGCCGCACTGTCTCGATGGGCATGATATAGCTCTGCCGCCGAACAGTGCCTTGGAGGCCACACACGCATCGGTTCCGACCATTGATTCGGAGCCTACTGCGCCGATCGAGGATCAGCGGTTGGACGCTACCTCAGGGGCTACGATCTCAGAGGCGATCGAGCCGAACTCTAGCCCCGCACTCCGCATGGCCCCGTGACTCTGAGGAGCCGGATTCCTTTCCGAACTCCGAGCCCCCCATGCCCCTGCCGATCGAATCCGATTGGGTGCCGATAATGGAGTTCACCGCCGCAGACATCTTTCAGCACTCGCCCTTCGGCGACATCCTGAATTCGCTAAAGTCTCTCTCTTTATCAGGAGAGCCCTGGCCGGACTACGGTCAGCAAGGATGGGATTCAGATGATGAAGAAATTCAAAACCCACCCACCACCCACTTCGTAGCCACTGTCGACGACTTAACCGACATGCTCAACTTCGACTCCGAAGACATCGACGGTATGGACGACGATGCAGGAGACAACCAAGAACCAACGCCTATAGGGCATCGGACAGCCACCTCATCTCACGATGTGTACATGGTGGATACCCCTAAAGGAAGCAACAACGAGGAAAACAGGGATGGAAAGAGGGATTGATCTCTCGAAAAACAATCAAAGCGTCAAGGTAAACGCCGACCCAAGCCCCGCCTCGATAAAGACCCAGCCATAGAGCAGGATGAGCCGGTAGACGACGAGCATGCCTTAGAGCAACCGTCCCAACAGGACAACCCGGATAGAGAAACCGAACATCCCTCCCCCGGCGAAAATGGCATTCCGGACGACCCTACGCCGGACAAGCCCACGAAGCAGAAGAACCTCCACAAACGGCTCGTTGCAACCGCACGCAGCCTGAAAAAGCAGAAGCGGAAGCTAAAAACTGCGGAAAATGCACTCAGGATCAGACGGAGTAAAGTAATCAATACCGCAGACAAATACGGCGACAGTCGCCGCACTAAAAGCTATCTGAAGAGAAAGCTACTGCCTGAATTCGACGAGGAGGCCTTAGAGCCCTCGCATTCCAAAAGTGAGAAAGCCACACGGTCGGATAGACGACCCCATGGCCAGCATAAAGCGGCAAGCAGCGCCGCACTTAAGCCGGCATGCGACCCACTTAAGAATTCGCATCATGGCCCAGCTAGGTCCATTTACGGGCCAAGAAAGCAAGCTCTCGTAAGCAATGCAATAAAGCCATTATCAGAATCCGGCACACCCAAATATAGGGGTGCCACACACCCCCTATGTTTCACCGATGAGCTCCTGGATTATGAATTTCCAGCGGGATTCAAACCCGTAAACATAGAGGCATATGATGGAACAACAGACCCTGGAGTCTGGATCTAGGATTATATCCTCCACATACATATGGCTAGAGGAGATGACCTCCACGCCATAAAATACTTACCCCTCAAGCTTAAAGGGCCAGCCCGGCATTGGCTCAAAAGCCTTCCTGAAAACACAATCGGAAGTTGGGAAGAGCTCGAGGACGCTTTCCGAGCAAATTTTCAAGGGACCTATGTCCGCCCTCCGGATGCAGACGATCTTAGTCACATAACTCAATAGCCCGGAGAGTCAGCTCGGCAATTCTGGAATAGATTTCTTACTAAAAAGAATCAGATAGTCGACTATACGGACGCTGGAGCCTTAGCGGCTTTCAGGCATAATGTCCGAGATGAATGGCTCGCCAGACACCTCGGCCAAGAAAAGCCAAGAACAATGGCCGCACTAACAAGCCTCATGACCCGCTTTTGCGCAGGAGAGGACAGCTGGTTGGCAAGATGCAGCACCGGTGACCCAAGTACATCCGAAACTAGGGATGGAAACGGAAAACCGTGACGCAATAAGGACCGTCGCCGGACTAAGGAAAAAATTCTGAAGAGCACGGCAGTCAACGCCGAATTCAAAAGCTCGCGACAGAATCAGAAAAAGCCGCCCCTCCAAGATAACAGGGACGACCTATCCAACCTAAACAAAATCTTGGATAGGATATGTCAAATACACAGCACTCCCGGAAAGCCTGCCAACCATACCCACAGAGATTGTTGGGTTTTCAAACAATCCGGCAGACTCAACGCCGAACACAAGGGGCTCAACACACCAAGCGAAGACGAGGACGAACCCCAAAAGCAGAGTACCAGGAAACAAAAGAATTTCCCACAAGAAGTAAAAACAGTAAACTTACTCCACATAACAAAACGTGCGGCGCCCATAAAGGTACGCGCCCCACGGCCTATCCCAAAGGAATCCCGCCACTGGTTGTCAAAACCAATCATCTTCGATCATCTGGATTATTCTAGAAGTATCAGGAACCCAGGCTGGACTGCCCTGGTACTCGATCCAATAATTGGCGGACTCCAGTTTTCAAATGTCCTTATGGACGGTGGCAGCGGACTCAACCTGATATATCCGGACTCAATCCGCCACATGGGGATCGACCCAAAAAGAATTCGCCACAGCAAAACCTCCTTTCAAGGAGTAACGCCAGGTCCGGACACCCATTGCATGGGTTTTCTCCGGCTAGAGGTTATTTTCGGCTCTGCCGATAACTTCCGTCGCGAAAAGCTGACTTTCCACATCGCCCCATTCTCAACTCGCTACCAAGCACTACTCGGACGCGAAGCTTTCGCCCACTTTAACGCAATACCGCATTATGCATCTCTTACGCTTAAGATGCCCGGTCCACGCGGCATCATCTCCTTAAAGGGGAAGCAGTGAGAACACCTCCCCCAAGCGGAGGATTGTGCAGCCGCTTTAACAGCCCCACAATACAATGGCTTCACCAGCCAGAACATCGGAACAAGTCATTAAGACCACGGACACGGATAGACGAGTCTGGCACAAAAGTATCGTTGATAAAGGCTTAGTGGCCATATACCCCTGCACTAGGGGCTTCACACGTATAAAATAAGAGACAATAACGCTCAATTTTTCATATTTTACTTTACACTTTGTTTATTTCATATAACTTTTGTTCGGCACGCCCCTTTTTCAACTTAGTTGCTCTCTTTTTACAGATGAACGTCGTGATGCGCCCGTCCAGGATACGGCACAACGGAGATACAGGCGCAGACGTGCAGTAGGGACCCGTTCCAAGGATTCTTTTTAGATTAAGACCCTGCGTAAACCATTTTTACTGTCTCTTGTTGATACACATCCCCTGGTTCTATGACCAAGGAGGAGGCTGGCATCTTGGCATGTGGCCATGTCAGAATTCTTGCGCATACCTGGACACTAGGGGCTTATACGTCAGAGTGTTACCTCGCCCGCTCTCATAAAGACCGAATACCTTAGGGAGTGTTCGGCATCGCGAGTTTGGCCTTATATGCATCAGCTCCGAGTCATGATTTTGGTCAAATGTTGGGTTGCCCGGCTCCTGTGTTCGGCCGCCTTACGTTCTGCTCTATCGGCTAAGGCGGCACCAGGAGAACTACTGCGATTGTGCCCTGGTTCGGCCAGGCGAGCACCTCAGTAGAGAAAGCCGAAAACCGACTGTCATGATATGGCATGAGACTGGTCAACCACTCGATGACTCTCCGGAATCTGTAGGATTCCTCCGCATTAACGAAGGGCCGTTTCCCGGCCGGGCACATGCGCGCCCCGAATTCGGGCGAGCGCAGTCGCCACCAGGGGCTACCTGAATAGTCCCATTGTCAAGCTCCTATGGCTAAGTGAAAGTATTAAAGCATTATAGTCTGGTTGCCTAGCTCGCTGCGCTATCACCTCCTTTGTAGGACTAAGACGTTGGATTAAGTGTGAAAAAGCGCCTTCTGCGAGCACCCCCGCACTATGTGCGTGGGGGCTGAAGCCAACGACTGCAATCTTTCAGATTTTGTATATATATCTTAAAACGGCCGCACAGGAGGTGTTCCAAATACTTGAAGGCACAAGTATAAAAGGCTACTACAATTCATCAAAATATTGCTTTTATAATTACATATGCTATCAGAACATAGCACCCTTCGAGCACTGCGCCTCTATTACACAAGCGCCTTCAAGGACTTCCTGAAAATAGTGTTCGGAGGGTACTCGGCTTTTGTCCGAATCTCGGGATGCAACAACGGTGGTCTCCATCTCTGCCCAATATGTCTTGACACGGGCAAGAGCCATCCGTGCGCCCTCTATGCATGTTGACCTCTTCATCGCATTGATACGTGGCACCGCGTCAAGGAATTGTTGCACCAAGCTAAAATAACTTTTCGGCTCCGATCTCCTCGGCCACAGATGACCCATGACGTACTTCATGGCGAGTCCAGACAATCTATTCAGTTCGGCCCATTGAGCCAGACGATCATCCACTGCCAGTGGACGCTCTGGATTCTGGAACTGCGACCAGAAAAGCCTTTCCACTTCGCGATCTTCTTGATCTCGAAAGTATTCGGTCGCATCAGCGGCACTCGCTGCCAAATCCAGATAGGTGTCCTCCGCACTCCACATCCGGTCCAACGGAGCAAACTTTGGATCGCAAAACTTCCTCCGCGGCATAAAGGGCTTTCCAGCCGCAATTTGTCTGGCCTAACGCAGCTCCTCCTTCGCAGCTCCTCCTTCGCAGCTCTCATCGCAGAGCGAGCGTCCTTGGCATCAGCAACGGCCTTCTCTAAGTCCGCCTGTCTCGCCCGGTCTTCTTTCTCAAGAAACTTGCAACGGTCAGCAGCACTTTTTAACTTCATGGCCATCTTGGCCATCGCCTTATTGCTTCGGCAGTGAGCAGCTTGTTCGGCTCTCAGCTCATCAAGGGCCTTGTCGGCAGCCGCGTCACTTTTCCTGGCTTGTTCCTTAGCTCGGGCAAGTTCTGCCCGAAGACTCTCCACGGCGGCCGCACCATCTGCGTCAAGCACACACATTGTAAGATACTGGCATAAAGCTCCTCTTACCAGATGCCGCCCAAGGAATTGCATACCTTGAGCCTCATCAAGCCGCTCATTAACGAGCGCGATGTCGGCATCTGCCACGTCAAGTTGTCGCTTTAGTTCGGCAAAATCATCACTTCGACTCGATTCCAGACACTTCGCCACCTGTATACAAAGGCGACATTTTAGACCTGGGATTATGATCCTCTGCGCGCCATCAATTTTGACAATGCACAGAGTCTCAGGGGCTACTATCTACACAGGGCGCATCTTGTTTATGCGCAACTGACAAAGAAGTACATTATCAAACGTACCTCAAAACCCGTCAGCAAACTTTTGACGGCCTCATGCAATCCACTTTCCGCGGACGAAATCCTTCCAATCACCGTACCCATCAATGCACGGTGCTCCTCTGAGATAGAAGCTCGCCCCAGCAGAATCATCAGCTCCTCCGACCGCGCATCGGACGGTGCCGGACTCGTCCTATGACCTCCATCGAAGGCCGGACGTGGAGAACCTTGGGGGGACATATGGCTACCTTCCACCCCTGCCGGATTCAGAGAAACCCTCTGTGACGACACCTCAGGGTCGCCCGCCTCGCCAGGCGATACGGCAGGGGGAGGCATTCCACTCTCATCGTCTACGGAAGAAGATCCCCCGAAGATGAGCTCTGCTGAGAAGGGCTAAGGTCTGAGCTACAAAGTAAAATTTCGGTTAATCTTCTCAGATAAAAAGCAAGGATTTCTCTCATCCCTCTAAAGGAAAATCTTTCTCTACTTACGGCTCGCTGGAGGGCTGATCCCTTTGAGGGCGTAGTTCGGCCGAGGATCTCCCCGACGTCGGACCCTCTGACGAGGACTTTTTCCCTCGCTTTGAGGCCATGGTCTCCGGGTCGTCAGAGGCGGCCCTCTTCTTCCCCTTAGGAGAGGAATTGTCGGTTCCTCCCTTCGGAGCTGCCTCCTTCGAGGAGGCCAGAGTTTCCTTGTCCTCCCCCCGACTTCCCTCCAAAGGCACAATCTTCAACATCCTGACTAGCACGGGATCCGGCATGGTCTCAGGAAGGGGAGCCGGACACCTGATCAACTTTGCCTTCGCTATCCACTCCTATTTAAAAGGACAGCTCTTTTAGGGGCGAATTTATGACAATTTTACGGATAGCGAGTCCGGGCACAAGGTTACTTACTTGAGTATCCGTGCGATTGCAGCTTAAACCTGCGTCCTCGGTCAAATCCGGACACATTGCTTGTGATCCGAAGAACATTTTATACATCTCCACGGGCGTTGCGCCCATAAAATGCTGGAGAGCTCGTGGTCCCTCCGTATTAAACTCCCACAGACGAAGGGAGCGACGTTTGCCGGGTAGTGTTCGGTGAATCAGCATGACCTGCGTCACCTTGACCAGGTTGAGGTCTCTTTCTAAGAGATCCCTAATGCGGCCCTGCAACAAGGGCACGTCTTTGGATAACCCCCAATCTAATCCTTTGTTGACCCATGACGCTAGCTGTGGTTGGGGACCCGAGCGAAAGGCAGGAGGCGCCACCCACTTGGCGCTCCTGGGAGTGGTGATATAGAACCACTCTCGTTGCCACAAGCCGAGCTCCTCTTGAAAGGAGCCCTCGGGCCATCGAGCATCAACATTCTTACTTATGACAGCGCCTTCGCACTCTGCGTGCCGTCCCTCGATCATCTTCGGCTCCACTCCAAAAGTCTTGAGCCATAACCCGAAGTGAGGAGTAACACGGAGGAACGCTTCGCACACAACGATGAATGAGGACATGTGGAGGATGGACTCCGGAGCTAAGTCATGAAATTCCAGCCCATAATAGAACATCATCCCCCTCACGAAGGGATCCATCGGGAAGCCTAACCCCCGAAGGAAGTGAGACATGAACGCTACGCTCTCACCGGGCTGGGGACTAGGAATAGCCTGCCTTTGAGCAGGCAACCTATGTGAAATTTCGGCGGTCAAGAACTTAGCCTCTCTCAACTTTAGCACGTCGCCCTCTGTGACGGAGGAGGGCATCCATCAGCCTCGAAGGTCGGAACCGGACATTGTCGAAGGTCCGAAGCACCTGGAATCTGGAGCCTAGGGTGTTGGAACTCGAGGCGACGGGCGAACTTGTTTTGAGATTGGACAACCCTGGTCTCTTTATAAGAGGTTGAGTACCAGGATCCCTCCCCGTAACCGTTTGGGACTCGCCTTTAATCGAGAAGACATGCTAACGGGCACGATTGGGTTACCCACGTCCGTATTGATGAGAATCCCGTAAATAAAGGGGACACGATCTCTGCTTTGACAAGACGTGCCAAGGAAACCGCCTCACAAAACACGCTGAGGTGGAGAAGTGAAAACGATTCGAATAAAGGCTTGGCCGTAGTGTGATGTCACGCTGCGGAATACGTCAGCAGATTAGATTTGTGTTAATATTATTCTCTCTGTGGAAATACGTGGAAACTTATTTTGCAGAGCCGGACACTACTCTTGGTGTTTACAAACTTTTATGAAGAATTTCGAGGAGGAACCCGCCTTGCAATGCCGAACACAATCTACGCGTCGGACTCGTCGTCATTGAAGCCTGGTTCAGGGGCTACTGAGGGAGTCCTGGATTAGGGGGTGTTCGGGTAGCCGGACTATACCTTCAGCCGGACTCCAGGACTATGAAGATATAAGATTGAAGACTTTGTCCCGTGTCCAGATGGGACTTTCCTTGGCGTGGAAGGCAAGCTTGGTGATGCAGATATTCAAGATCTCCTACCATTGTAACCGACTTTGTGTAACCCTAACCCTCTCTGGTGTCTATATAAACCGGAGGGTTTTAGTCCGTGGGACAACTTCATCATACAACAATCATACCATAGGCTAGCTTCTAGGGTTTAGCCTCCTTGATCTCGTGGTAGATCTACTCTTGTACTACCCATATCATCAATATTAATCAAGCAGGACGTAGGGTTTTACCTCCATCAAGAGGGCCCGAACCTGGGTAAAACATCATGTTCCCTGCCTCCTGTTACCATCCAGCCTAGACGCACAGTTCGGGACCCCCTACCCAAGATCCGTCGGTTTTGACACCGACATTGGGTAATGCGGCTGCTTTGAAGGCGGCCGAAGAGTTGCGAGCCGAGAAGGCCGCGCATGGCAAGAGCTGAGATAAGATGTCCAAAATGGCTATAGAATTAAAAGCCGCTGCCGACCGTTGCCGGGTTCTCGAAAAGGAAAACCAGGCGAAGGCATCGGACCTTGAGAAGGCTGCGGCGACGAGAAAAGACCTCCGCTCTGCTATGAGGGCAAAGAAGGAGGAGCTACGGGAAGCCGGGGATATTGTAGCTGGGAAATCCTTTGTGTTGCGGAGGAAGTTCGGAGATCCACGGTATGCCCCTCTGGATCAGCTGTGGAGTTCGGAGGATGTGTATATGGATTTGGCAGCGAGCGCTGCCGATGCGGCCAAGTACTTCCGGGGTCAGACGGACCGTGAAGTAGACCAGCTGTTTTGGAGACAATTCCATTCTCCCGAGTGTCCGCTTTCATTGACTGATCAATTAGCCGAATGGGCCGAACTAAATAGGTTGTCTGGACTCTCCATGAGGTCTGTTGTGGATCAGCTATGGCCGGAAGGGTCAAAACCGAACAGTTATTTCAGCTTGGTGCAGCAGTTCCTTGACGTGGTGCCGCACATTGATGCGATGAAGAGGTCAAAGGGCTGCTGAGCACTACTTTGAAGAAGTTCTTGAGGGTGCTCGTTTGATAGAGACCCAGTGCTCAAAAAATATTATGTTTGAGTGATATGTAATCTCATTGTAAGCGAAATGCTTTTATAAATTTTCATAAGGCTATTTTTATACTTTTGCCTGAAAGTAATATGATGCCTCTTGGGCGGCCGTTTATGTATACATGTCTATAACCTGAAAGATTGCAGTCGTCGGCTTCGACCCCCACGCATATAATGCGGAGGTGTTCGCAGAAACACGCGTTCACACTTAACCCAACGTCTTGGTCCTATTAAGGAGGTGATAGCGGAGCGAGCGAGGCAACCGGACTATAACGCTTTAACACTTTCACTTAGCCATAGGAGTTTGACAGTGGGGCTACTAGATAGCCCCTGGTGGCTCCGCACTCTCCCGATCCCGAGGTGCGTACATGCCTGGCCGGAAAACGGCCCTTCGTTAAGGCGGAGGAATTCTAACATTCCCATAGGTCATCGAGTGGTTGACCAGTCTCACGCTATATCATGACAGTCAGTTTTTGGCTTTCTCTACTGAGGTGCTCGTCCGGATGAACCAGGGCACAATCGCAGTAGTTCTCCTGGTGCTACCTTAGCCGGTAAAGCGGAATGTAAGGCACCAAAACACAGGAGCCGGGCAAACCCAACATTTGACCAAAGACAATGATTCGGAGCAGATTAGATTTGTGTAAATGTTATTCTCTCTCTGGCAATATGTGGAAACTTATTTTGCAGGACCGCTCCTGACGTGACAACGGCAAAAACATCCACCACATGGATGTGCATTTTTCCATAATGAAGGACAATAAAGATGAGAGGTACAATCTCATGTTGGGCGCACAAAAAATGATATATCAGGATCGGGAGAGGGTGAACCACAAGTTGCAACTTGAGAGGGAGAAGATAGAGTTAGAGAAGACGGAGTTAGAGAAGAAAGAGACGTGTCTAAATGGGAGCTTGAGAAGGCCCAGACTTTTGGATCAATAGGATTGAGAGGAGAAGTTGCAACTTGATCGAGACACAGAGGATTTAAAAATAATGTTAGCGGATGCAAGCCTTTTGGATGTAGAAGGCAAGAAGTGACTTGAGAGAAGGAAGAAGTTGAACAACATGAGTAAAGAGTATGAGGCCGCGGACGCGACATGGTTGACGGCAGAGCGACAACACGGATGGTTTCCGATGAGTGATTCATCATGTTCTCTAGCCGTGTCCAGGGCATTGAATTTTATTTTTTCCATGCCCGGATTGTTGAATTGTGAACAATTTATGCTATATGATCCATGTGCACGGATTGCATGGATTTGAGCATTTAGGCCAACTCCAATGCAAGACCCCAGATGGATGTCGGTTTCGTTCGATTTTCGTTCATTTGGGGGTGACAATGGGGCCGCGTCCGCCCAGATTTGTGGATGCGTTGGCCGTGGCCGCATCTATTCATTCGAGATCAACATGCATACTAAAAATGAAGCACGGTTTTGAATAGTTTAAATCAAACATGCAAATAGTTTGACATCCGAAATAGTCTTACAACCAAATCAAAATAAAACAATATCAAATAGTCTTTACAACCCAATCAAAATTTGTTTGCGTGACAAAGAAATTAAACCGATAGATCTACTGGTTTCTAATGTGAGTCCACATGTACTCAACCAAGTCATCCTGGAGCTGGACATGAGTAAGCCAATCATGCAATTTCACGATGAAAATGGACAAATTGTTTGAAGGTTGCAGGCAGTGGATGCTCATGCTCAACATTTTCACCTAGGAAATCAAACCCTTGGTCGTAGATGATATCATCACGCTCATCCTTCATGATCATGTTTTGCATGATCACATAAGTAGTCATCACCTCCCAAAGCTTCTGAGTGCTCCATGTCAGTGCAGGGTTTCGAATGATACCCCATCGAGACTGAAGCACACTGAAATCACGCTCCACATCCTTCCTAGCACTCTCCTGCATTTGGGCAAACCTCTATCTCTTCTCCCATTCTAGATTGGGTATGGTCTTCACGAGAGTGGACCACTGTGGGTAGATACCATCAGCAAGGTAATACCCCTTTTTGTACTGATGGCCATTGACCACAAAGTTGACCTCCGGGCAGTGGCCTTCTGCAAGCCTTGCAAACACTTGAGAACGCTGAATAATACTGATATCATTGTGAGAACCAGCCATGCCAAAGAAAGAATGTCATATTTACAGATCTTGTGAAGCCACCACTTCAAGTATGACAGTAGCACCTTTCACATGCCCCTTATACTGCCCCTGCCAAGCAAATTGACAGTTCTTTCACTTCTAGTGCATACAATCAACACTACCAAGCATGCCCGGAAAGCCCCTCTCGGCATTGATCGCTAACAACCTCTCTGTATCAGCGGCATTTGGCTCTCTCAGGTACTCAGAGTCGAACACTGCCTCCAGGGCCTTGCAGAGACTATACATTGAGAGGAGACATGTGGACTCACTCATACGAAAATACTCATCCACAAGATCACCAGGAATTCCATACGCAAGCATGTGGATAGCCTCAGTGCATTTCTGGTAAGAAGAAAAGCCAACCTTGCCAAGGGCATCCTCTTTGCACACAAATTATGGGTCATATGCTACCACTCCCTCCCAAATACGATTGACCACATGTCTCGCCATATGGAAGCAGCGGCGTAATTTTGTGTGGTTTGAAGAGTGCGCTATTCTCAAAGTAATCGACATAGAGAAGGGTGTGGCCTCTCTCCTTATTGCGGTTCAAGGCCAAAACATAGCCGAGGATTGATCCCCTGAACCGAGGCCGTTTCCTATTAATGTGGTCATGGACGACCAATGCAGCCACCACAAGATCTTCATCATCCGATGAACAAATGAAGTTGTGAAAGAAAACTCATCCCCGCTATCCATGATACCTCATGAGCAACACGTCGGACACCTTGCGGTCGTGGTGGAGACGCGGCCGGAAAGAGCAAGTCGATGAAGCGAAGTAAGGTTGGTGCTGGTGGGGTGAGCGCCCTGCGGTAATGCAGCGCCTGCCGGAAGTTGTTGGGGGTCGACGGTTGGCGCCAGCGGCCGTAGCTTCTCTCCCACCGGCAACAAGGAACCACGAACGCCGGCAAAAAGCTCTACCAAAACGCGGGCGTGGGACGGCTATGACATGGCGTGGTTGTGGGATGGATGGCCTTGATGGAAGGCAACGCGGCCGGGATAAGGGTCAGCGATGGCGGGGGCGGAGGGCGGAGGAAAGAGAAGGGGAAGAGAAAAGTGGGTGCGTCCTTGACGGGCGGGCCAGGGGGACTAGGACGCGCGCCACGCTGGTCCGCGCGTGTCCGTTCGGCCGCAAATGTGGCTCAAAGTTGGACCGAGAATGGGTCAAAAGCGGACAAAAAACAAACAACTGTTCGTTTGCTCCCGCGCGTTGGACGATCTGTTCTGTCCGTTTACTCTCAAACAGATGCGGCTGTACCATTTAGGGTCGTGAGTTGGAGTTGGCCTTAGATATTGTAACGCCCCGAGACCGATGTGCCAGGTGTCGTCCAGTTATTCGCTCTTGTTGCCTTGTCATTGCTTGCGTGTCATGCATCTCATATCATGTCATCATGTGCATTGCATTTGCATACGTGTTCATCTCATGCATTCGAGCATTTTCCCTGTTGTCCGTTTTGCATTCCGGCGCTTCGTTCTCCTCCGGTGGTCATTTCTACCTTTCTTGCGTGTGTGGGGATTAAACATTTCCGGATTGGACCGAGACTTGCCAAGCGGCCTTGGTTTACTACCGGTAGACCGCCTATCAAGTTTCGTACCATTTGGACTTCGTTTGATGCTCCAACGGTTAACCGAGGGACCGAAAAGGCCTCGTGTGTGTTGCATCCCAACACCCTTCCAAAGTGGCCCAAAACCCACTTGAACCTTCTCCATCCTCTCGGTCGTTCGATCACGATCGCGTGGCCGAAAACCGCACCTCATTTGGACTCTCCTAGCTCCCTCTACCTATAAATATGTGCTCCCTTCCCGAATTTCGCGGATGAAACCCTAACTTCGTCCTCTCCGCGTCGCCGGACACTTCTCCACCGGCCGGACATGTCCACCCCGCCGCCACGTCGCCCGGACCAATCCGGAGCCGCCACCTCAGCACGCCGCCTGCCCGAGCCAACCGCGGGGCGCCACGTCACCGCCGCCAGCGCCCCACATCGCCGCCGCCGCCCGGGGCCCAGATACGGCCCGCCCCGGGGCCGAACCGGACCGCGGCAGGCCCGCCCTCCACGTCGTCGCCTCGCACCTCGCCGCCCTTGCTCCGCCGCCTTCGCGCCGTCGCCGACAATCTCGTCCAGCGACCGGACCGTGCGCCAACCGCGCCGGGCCCGCCTCCGCACCACTGCGGGTCGCCGCACCGCTCGTCTTCCGCGGTGCCCGAGCCCCGCCACCCCTCGCGCGCCCCCGCGTCGAGCTCGCCGGCACCAGGAGCTCGCCGGAACCGCCGCCCGACCTCCTGCGAGCTCGCCGGAGCACGGGAGCCGCGACGCCGTCCGCTCTGCTCCTCCGTCTTCTCCGATGGGCGCCCGGCCTCCTCCGGGCAGATCCGGGGTAGGGATGGCCGGATCCGCCTCCTCCGGCGACTTCGTCGACCTCCGGCCGCCCCTTCTCCGGCGAACTCGTGCTTCTCCAGCGAACCTCGTAGTCCGTGCCATGGATCTGGATCTAGATCCATCCTCCTCGGTTGACTTTTATCCCTCAAACCCTAATTATATGCCCATGTTCATCATGTTGTATCTCCTCATCCGTAGCTCCGTTTTGGGCATATAGCATATCAAAATGTTCGCCTCAGAGAGTACATCATTTCATTCCATTGCATCATTTTCGTTGGAGTTAATCTTGATGCCCGAAATGCTGTTAGAAGAGTGCTACTTGAGTTAATTGTCGGATCTGCTGCTCCATTTAGATATTTGTCATTTTTGCCATGATTATTATGTGTATGATATGCCCATGAGCTCTACATATGTTTTGTTAAGGGTTTTTCCATCTTTCCAGAGGTGCAACCCATGTATTTTTGTGATGTGTGTGGTGACTAGCACAAGCTTGCAAAGTGAGGCACTTGGTAATGCTGATTTCAGAGACTTAGCATTTCCACCAAGTCCTTGGCCTGTTTATCTCATTATGCCATATGTTCATGTTGTTTCCTAGTGATCCGTGCCTCTTTTGAGGATGATCAGTAAGGGTGTTTTCTTAATCCGTGCCTCTATCCATCCATGTATTTGTTTGCAATTATGGAGCTCCCTAGCTTGAGTCAATCGAGCTCTACTTTTGCTACTTCGTGAATCTGGGCAGATTGTCTACTTGTTAGCGATTTTGTCGATGATGTTGTAGTTGATCCGTGCATGATATGTTATTGTTCTTGCCATGTCTAACTTGTATTTTGTGTATTCTTGATGGGTGTATGCTTAGATTTTCATGACTTGCTTCGTAGTGAGTGCATCGAGCTCGTAAACATGCCTACTTGATATCTGTTTCAGCATGCTCCAGTTTTCACTAAGTCTGTGATCTGATTATGTTTTTGCCATGTTCACATGCTTGCAATTGTATTTTCTGATCCATTTTATCTCAAGGTCACTAAGGGACTTTTGTTAAGCTCTTTGAGTAGCTCCATGCCATACTTTAATTTGCCATGTTCAGGTCCTGTAGCATGTAGTTTTGTTGCTCCAAAGAGTGCTATCTAATCTGAAATTCCAGACAAGTGTTAATTTCACTAAGTCTGAGATCTGTTTGTCATATGCATTTTTGCCATGCTTGTTTGAACCTGTTATTGTATGAATTGGCCATGGCTCAGTGCTAGACTTTTGTTAAGCATCATGAATGCATCCCTGCCATGTATTTTTATGCCATGTTTGAGTGTTGTAGCATGTTCGTCTTGTTGCATTTAGTTGGCTACTTGCTGTAAATCGCAGACCGGTGTCACATTTTAATTGCTTGCCATTTCCAAACCGTAACTCCGATTCCGGCGTTCTTTATATCGTTTTCAAGCGATTTCATCTCACCTTTCCAGTGGCACACTTGGATTTCCAAGTTGAGGCCAGGTTCATGCATTCCTTGTCAATTCTTGCATATGCATCGCATCCCGCATCCGCATATGTTGGTTGTTTACTATGTTGTGTGCTTCTTTCCGGTGTTTGCTTCTTCGGGTTGGTTCCGGTTACATCGCGTTTGTGAGGACCCGTTTGTCTACATCCGTTTGTCTTCTTCATGGACTCGTTCTTCTTCCTTGCGGGATTTCAGGCAAGATGATCATACCCTCGAAATCACTTCTATCTTTGCTTGCTTAGTTGCTCGCTCTTTTGCTATGCCTATGCTGCGATACCTACCACTTGCTTATCATGCCTCCCATATTATTGAACCAAGCCTCTAACCCACCTTGTCCTAGCAAACCGTTGATTGGCTATGTTACCGCTTTGCTCAGCCCCTCTTATAGCGTTGTTAGTTGCAGGTGAAGATTGAAGTTTGTTCCTTGTTGGAACATGGAGATGTTGTTCCTTGTTGGAACATGTTTACTTGTTGGGTTATCACAATATATCTTATTTAATTAATGCATCTATATACTTGGTAAAGGGTGGAAGGCTCGGCCGTATGCCTGGTGTTTTGTTCCACTCTTGCCGCCCTAGTTTCCGTCATATCGGTGTTATGTTCCCGAATTTTGCGTTCCTTATGCGGTTGGGCTATTATGGGAACCCCTTGACAGTTCGCCTTAAGTAAAGCTCTTCCAGCAATGCCCAACATTGGTTTTACCATTTGCCACCTAGCCTTTTCCTTTCCCTTGGGATTCGCGCTCCTGAGGGTCATCATTATTTTACCCCCTGGGCCAGTGCTCCTCTGAGTGTTGGTCCAAACTGTCAGCCGCCGGTGGCCACCAGGGGCAACTCTGGGCTGTCCTACCGGAAGTTTAGACAATCCGGTGTGCCCTGAGAAAGAGATATGTGCAGCTCCTATCGGGATTTGTTGGCACATTCGGGCGGTGTTGCTGGTTTAGTTTTACCCCGTCAAAATGTCTTGTTGTACCGGGGCGCCGAGTCTGATCAGAACGTCTCGGGAGGAGGTCTATTCCTTCGTTGACCGTGAGAGCTTGTCATGAGCTAAGTTGGTGAAGGAAATATGCCCTAGAGGCAATAATAAAGTTATTATTTATTTCCTTATATCATGATAAATGTTTATTATTCATGCTAGAATTGTATTATCCGGAAACATAATACATGTGTGAATACATAGACAAACAGAGTGTCACTAGTATGCCTCTACTTGACTAGCTCGTTAATCAAAGATGGTTATGTTTCCTAACCATGAACAAAGAGTTGTTATTTGATTAACGGGATCACATCATTAGGTGAATGATCTGATTGACATGACCCATTCCATTAGCTTAGCACCCGATCGTTTAGTATGTTGCTATTGCTTTCTTCATAACTTATACATGTTCCTATGACTATGAGATTATGCAACTCCCGTTTGCCGGAGGAACACTTTGTGTGCTACCAAACGTCACAACGTAAATGGGTGATTATAAAGGTCCTCTACAGGTGTCTCCAAAGTTACATGTTGGGTTGGCGTATTTCGAGATTAGGATTTGTCACTCCGATTGTCGTAGAGGTATCTCTGGGCCCTCTCGGTAATACACATCACATAAGCCTTGCAAGCATTGCAACTAATGAGTTAGTTGCGAGATGATGTATTACAGAACGAGTAAAGAGACTTGCCGGTAACGAGATTGAACTAGGTATTGAGATACCGACGATCAAATCTCGGGCAAGTAACATACAGATGACAAAGGGAACAACATATGTTGTTATGCGGTCTGACCGATAAAGATCTTCGTAGAATATGTAGGAGCCAATATGAGAATCCAGGTTCCGCTATTGGTTATTGACCGGAGACATGTCTCGGTCATGTATACATTGTTCTCGAACCCGTAGGGTCCGCACGCTTAAGGTTTCGATGACAGTTATATTATGAGTTTATGAGTTTTGATGTACCGAAGTTAGTTCGGAGTCCCGGATGTGATCACGGACATGACGAGGAGTCTCGAAATGGTCGAGACATAAAGATTGATATATTGGACGGCTATATTCGGACATCGGAAGTGTTCCACGTGATTTTGGAGAAAACCGGAGAGCCGGAGGGTTACCGGAACCCTACCGGGAGAAGTAATGGGCCTTATGGGCCTTAGTAGAGAGAGAGAGAGGGGCAGCCAGGATGGGTCGCGCGCCTCCTCCCCCCTGGTCCGAATTGGACTAGGAGAGGGGGGGCGGCGCCCCCCTTTCCCTCTCCCTCCCCACTTCCATCCCCCTCCTAGTAGGAGTCCTACTCCTACTAGGAGGAGGACTCCTCCTGGCGCGCCTATAGGGGCCGGCCAGCCTCCTCCCCTTGCTCCTTTATATACGGGGGCAGGGGGGCACCCCTAGACACAAGTTGATCCGTGTGATCATATTCTTAGCCGTGTGCGGTGCCCCTCTTCCACCATAGTCCTCGATAATATTGTAGCGGTGCTTAGGCGAAGCCTTGCGACGGTAGTACATCAAGATCGTCACCACGCCGTCGTGCTGACGGAACTCTTCCCCGACACTTTGCTGGATCGGAGTCCGGGGATCGTCATCGAGCTGAACGTGTGCTAGAACTCGAAGGTGCCGTAGTTTCGGTGCTTGATCGGTCGGGCCGTGGAGACGTACGACTACATCGACCAAACACTTCCGTTGTCGATCTACAAGGGTACGTAGATCACACTCTTCCCTCTCATTGCTATGCATCACCATGATCTTGCGTGTGCGTAGGAATTTTTTTGAAATTACTACATTCCCCAAAAGTGGCATCCGAGCCTAGGTTTTATATGTTGATGTTATATGCACGAGTAGAACACAACTGAGTTGTGGGCGATATAAGTCATACTGCTTTCCAGCATGTCATACTTTTGTTCGGCGGTATTGTTGGACGAAGCGGCCCGGACCGACATTACGCGTACGCTTACGCGAGACCGGTTCTCCCGACGTGCTTTGCACATAGGTGGCTTGCGGGTGACAGTTTCTCCAACTTTAGTTGAACTGAGTGTGGCTACACCCGGTCCTTGCGAAGGTTAAAACAGCACCAACTTGACAAACTATCGTTGTGGTTTTGATGCGTAGGTAAGATTGGTTCTTGCTTAAGCCCGTAGCAGCCACGTAAAACTTGCAACAACAAAGTAGAGGACGTCTAACTTGTTTTTGCAGGTCATGTTGTGATGTGATATGGTCAAGACATGATGCTGAATTTTATTGTATGAGATGATCATGTTTTGTAACCGAGTTATCGGCAACTGGCAGGAGCCATATGGGTGTCGCTTTATTGTATGCAATGCAATCGCGTTGTAATGCTTTACTTTATCACTAAGCGGTAGCGATAGTCATGGAAGCATAAGACTGGCGAGACGACAATGATGCTACGATGGAGATCAAGGTGTCGCGCCGGTGACGATGGTGATCACGATGGTGCTTCGAAGATGGAGATCACAAGCACAAGATGATGATGGGCATATCATATCACTTATATTGATTACATGTGATGTTTATCTTTTATGCATCTTATCTTGCTTTGATTGACGGTAGCATTATAAGATGATCTCTCACTAATTATCAAGAAGTGTTCTCCCTGAGTATGCACCGTTGCGAAAGTTCTTCGTGCTGAGACACCACGTGATGATCGGGTGTGATAGGCTCTACGTTCAAATACAATGGGTGCAAAATAGTTGCACACGCGGAATACTCAGGTTATACTTGACGAGCCAAGCATATACAGATATGGCCTCGGAACACGGAGACCGAAAGGTCGAGCGTGAATCATATAGTAGATATGATCAACATAATGATATTCACCAATGAAACTACTCCATCTCACGTGATGATCGAACATGGTTTAGTTGATTTGGATCACGTAATCACTTAGAGGATTAGAGGGATGTCTATCTAAGTGGGAGTTCTTTAAGTAAATTAATTGAACCTAAATTTATCATGAAACTTAGTACCTGATAGTATCTTGCTTGTTTATGCTTGATTGTAGATAGATGGCTCGTGCTGTTGTTCCGTTGAATTTTAATGCGTTCCTTGAGAAAGCAAAGTTGAAAGATGATGGTAGCAATTACACGGACTGGGTCCGTAACTTGAGGATTATCCTCATTGCTGCACAGAAGAATTACGTCCTGGAAGCACCGCTGGGTGCCAGGCCTGCTGCTGGAGCAACACCAGATGTTATGAATGTCTGGCAGAGCAAAGCTGATGACTACTCGATAGTTCAGTGTGCCATGCTTTACGGCTTAGAATCGGGACTTCAACGACGTTTTGAACGTCATGGAGCATATGAGATGTTCCAGGAGTTGAAGTTAATATTTCAAGCAAATGCCCGGATTGAGAGATATGAAGTCTCCAATAAGTTCTATAGCTGCAAGATGGAGGAGAACAGTTCTGTCAGTGAGCATATACTCAAAATGTCTGGGTATAATAATCACTTGATTCAATTGGGAGTTAATCTTCCAGATGATTGCGTCATTGACAGAATTCTCCAATCACTGCCACCAAGCTACAAGAGCTTCGTGATGAACTATAATATGCAAGGGATGAATAAGACTATTCCCGAGCTCTTCGCAATGCTGAAAGCTGCGGAGGTAGAAATCAAGAAGGAGCATCAAGTGTTGATGGTCAACAAGACCACTAGTTTCAAGAAAAAGGGCAAAGGGAAGAAGAAGGGGAACTTCAAAAAGAACAGCAAGCAAGTTGCTACTCAAGAGAAGAAACCCAAACCTGGACCTAAGCCTGAAACTGAGTGCTTCTACTGCAAGCAGACTGGTCACTGGAAGCGGAACTGCCCCAAGTATTTGGCGGATAAGAAGGATGGCAAGGTGAACAAAGGTATATGTGATATACATGTTATTGATGTGTACCTTACTAATGCTCGCAGTAGCACCTGGGTATTTGATACTGGTTCTGTTGCTAATATTTGCAACTCGAAACAGGGACTACGGATTAAGCGAAGATTGGCTAAGGACGAGGTGACGATGCGCGTGGGAAACGGTTCCAAAGTCGATGTGATCGCAGTCGGCACGCTACCTCTACATCTACCTTCGGGATTAATATTAGACCTAAATAATTGTTATTTGGTGCCAGCGTTAAGCATGAACATTATATCTGGATCTTGTTTGATGCGAGACGGTTATTCATTTAAATCTGAGAATAATGGTTGTTCTATTTATATGAGTAATATCTTTTATGGTCATGCACCCTTAAAGAGTGGTCTATTTTTATTGAATCTCGATAGTAGTGACACACATATTCATAGTGTTGAAGCCAAAAGATGCAGAGTTGATAATGATAGTGCAACTTATTTGTGGCACTGCCGTTTAGGTCATATCGGTGTAAAGCGCATGAAGAAACTCCATACTGATGGACTTTTGGAACCACTTGATTATGAATCACTTGGTACTTGCGAACCGTGCCTCATGGGCAAGATGACTAA
Source organism: Triticum aestivum (assembly GCF_018294505.1). Taxonomy (NCBI): domain Eukaryota; kingdom Viridiplantae; phylum Streptophyta; class Magnoliopsida; order Poales; family Poaceae; genus Triticum; species Triticum aestivum. The sequence goes on from NC_057812.1 coordinate 178,812,297, forward strand.
AACACCGTTCTCCGGTACTATGGAGAGAGCAACAGATTTGTTGGAAATCATACATACAGATGTATGTGGCCCGATGAATATTGAGGCTCGTGGCGGATATCGTTATTTTCTCACCTTCACAGATGACTTAAGCAGATATGGGTATATCTACTTAATGAAACATAAGTCTGAAACGTTTGAAAAGTTCAAAGAATTTCAGAGTGAAGTTGAAAATCATTGTAACAAGAAAATAAAGTTTCTACGATCTGATCGTAGAGGAGAATATTTGAGTTACGAGTTTGGTGTACATTTGAAACAATGCGGAATAGTTTCGCAACTCACGCCACCCAGAACACCACAGCGCAATGGTGTGTCCGAACGTCGTAATCGTACTTTACTAGATATGGTGTGATCTATGATGTCTCTTACTGATTTACCGCTATCGTTTTGGGGATATGCTCTAGAGACAGCCGCATTCACGTTAAATAGGGCACCATCAAAATCCGTTGAGACGACGCCTTATGAACTGTGGTTTGGCAAGAAACCAAAGTTGTCGTTTCTGAAAGTTTGGGGCTGCGATGCTTATGTGAAAAAGCTTCAATCTGATAAGCTCGAACCCAAATCGGAGAAATGTGTCTTCATAGGATATCCAAAGGAGACTATTGGATACACCTTCTATCACAGATCCGAAGGCAAGACTTTTGTTGCTAAGTTCAGAAACTTTCTGGAGAAGGAGTTTCTCTCGAAAGAAGTGAGTGGGAGGAAAGTAGAACTTGACGAGGTAACTGTACCTGCTCCCTTATTGGAAAGTAGTGCATCACAGAAAACTGTTTCAGTGACACCTACACCAGTTAGTGAGGAAGCTAATGATGATGATCATGAAACTTCAGAACAAGATACTACTGAACCTCGTAGATCAACCAGAGTGAGATCCGCGCCAGAGTGGTACGGTAATCCTGTTCTGGAAGTCATGCTACTAGATCATGATGAACCTACGAACTATGAAGAAGCGATGGTGAGCCCAGATTCCGCAAAATGGCTTGAAGCCATGAAATCTGAGATGGGATCCATGTATGAGAACAAAGTATGGACTTTGGTTGACTTGCCCGATGATCGGCAAGCAATTGAGAATAAATGGATCTTCAAGAAGAAGACTGACGCTGACGGTAATATTACTGTCTACAAAGCTCGACTTGTCGCAAAAGGTTTTCGGCAAGTTCAAGGGATTGACTACGATGAGACCTTCTCACCCGTAGTGATGCTTAAGTCTGTCCGAATCATGTTAGCAATTGCCGCATTTTATGATTATGAAATTTGGCAGATGGATGTCAAAACTGCATTCCTGAATGGATTTCTGGAAGAAGAGTTGTATATGATGCAACCAGAAGGTTTTGTCGATCCAAAGGGAGCTAACAAAGTGTGCAAGCTCCAGCGATCCATTTATGGACTGGTGCAAGCCTCTCGGAGTTGGAATAAACGTTTGATAGTGTGATCAAAGCATTTGGTTTTATACAGACTTTTGGAGAAGCCTGTATTTACAAGAAAGTGAGTGGGAGCTCTGTAGCATTTCTGATATTATATGTGGATGACATATTACTAATTGGAAATGATATAGAATTTCTGGATAGCATAAAGGGATACTTGAATAAGAGTTTTTCAATGAAAGACCTCGGTGAAGCTGCTTACATATTAGGCATTAAGATCTATAGAGATAGATCAAGACGCTTAATTGGACTTTCACAAACCACATACCTTGACAAAGTTTTGAAGAAGTTCAAAATGGATCAAGCAAAGAAAGGGTTCTTGCCTGTGTTACAAGGTGTGAAGTTGAGTAAGACTCAATGCCCGACCACTGCAGAAGATAGAGAGAATATGAAAGATGTTCCCTATGCTTCAGCCATAGGCTCTATCATGTATGCAATGCTGTGTACCAGACCTGATGTGTGCCTTGCTATAAGTCTAGCAGGGAGGTACCAAAGTAATCCAGGAGTGGATCACTGGACAGCGGTCAAGAACATCCTGAAATACCTGAAAAGGACTAAGGATATGTTTCTCATATATGGAGGTGACAAAGAGCTCATCGTAAAAGGTTACGTTGATGCAAGCTTTGACACTGATCCGGACGATTCTAAATCGCAAACCGGATACGTGTTTACATTAAACGGTGGAGCTGTAAGTTGGTGCAGTTCTAAACAAAGCGTTGTAGCGGGATCTACATGTGAAGCGGAGTACATAGCTGCTTCGGAAGCAGCAAATGAAGGAGTCTGGATGAAGGAGTTCATATCCGATCTAGGTGTCATACCTAGTGCATCGGGTCCAATGAAAATCTTTTGTGACAATACTGGTGCAATTGCCTTGGCAAAGGAATCCAGATTTCACAAGAGAACCAAGCACATCAAGAGACGCTTCAATTCCATCCGGGATCTAGTCCAGGTGGGAGACATAGAGATTTGCAAGATACATACGGATCTGAATGTTGCAGACCCGTTGACTAAGCCTCTTCCACGAGCAAAACATGATCAGCACCAAGGCTCCATGGGTGTTAGAATCATTACTGTGTAATCTAGATTATTGACTCTAGTGCAAGTGGGAGACTGAAGGAAATATGCCCTAGAGGCAATAATAAAGTTATTATTTATTTCCTTATATCATGATAAATGTTTATTATTCATGCTAGAATTGTATTAACCGGAAACATAATACATGTGTGAATACATAGACAAACAGAGTGTCACTAGTATGCCTCTACTTGACTAGCTCGTTAATCAAAGATGGTTATGTTTCCTAACCATGAACAAAGAGTTGTTATTTGATTAACGGGATCACATCATTAGGTGAATGATCTGATTGACATGACCCATTCCATTAGCTTAGCACCCAATCGTTTAGTATGTTGCTATTGCTTTCTTCATAACTTATACATGTTCCTGTGACTATGAGATTATGCAACTCCCGTTTGCCAGAGGAACACTTTGTGTGCTACCAAACGTCACAACGTAAATGGGTGATTATAAAGGTTCTCTACAGGTGTCTCCAAAGGTACATGTTGGGTTGGCGTATTTCGAGATTAGGATTTGTCACTCCGATTATCGAAGAGGTATCTCTGGGCCCTCTCGGTAATACACATCACATAAGCTTTGCAAGCATTGCAACTAATGAGTTAGTTGCGAGATGATGTATTACAGAACGAGTAAAGAGACTTGCCGGTAACGAGATTGAACTAGGTATTGAGATACCGACGATCGAATCTCGGGCAAGTAACATACCGATGACAAAGGGAACAACATATGTTGTTATGCGGTCTGACCAATAAAGATCTTCGTAGAATACGTAGGAGCCAATATGAGCATCCAGGTTCCGCTATTGGTTATTGATCGGAGACATGTCTCGGTCATGTCTACATTGTTCTCGAGCCCGTAGGGTCCGCACGCTTAAGGTTTCGATGACAGTTATATTATGAGTTTATGAGTTTTGATGTACCGAAATTAGTTCGGAGTCCCAGATGTGATCACGGACATGACGAGGAGTCTCGAAATGGTCGAGACATAAAGATTGATATATTGGACGGCTATATTCGGACACCGGAAGTGTTCCAGGTGATTTCGGAGAAAACCGGAGAGCCGGAGGGTTACCGGAACCCTACCGGGAGAAGTAATGGGCCTTATGGGCCTTAGTGGAGAGAGAGAGGGGCAGCCAGGATGGGCCGCACGCCTCCTCCCCCCTGGTCCGAATTGGACTAGGAGAGGGGGGCGGCGCCCCCCTTTCCCTCTCCCTCCCCACTTCCTTACCCCTCCTAGTAGGAGTCCTACTCCTACTAGGAGGAGGACTCCTCCTGGCGCGCCTATAGGGGCCGGCCGGCCTCCTCCCCTTGCTCCTTTATATACGGGGGCAGGGGGCACCCCTAGACACAAGTTGATCCGTGTGATCATATTCTTAGCCGTGTGCGGTGCCCCCCTTCCATCATAGTCCTCGATAATATTGTAGCGGTGCTTAGGCGAAGCCCTGCGACGGTAGTACATTAAGATCGTCACCATGCTGTTGTTCTGACGGAACTCTTCCCCGACACTTTGCTGGATCGGAGTCCGGGGATTGTCATCGAGCTGAACGTGTGCTAGAACTCGGAGGTGCCGTAGTTTCGGTGCTTGATCGGTCGGGCCGTGGAGACGTACGACTACATCAACCAAACGCTTCCGTTGTCGATCTACAAGGGTACGTAGATCACACTCTCCCCTCCCGTTTCTATGCATCACCATGATCTTGCGTGTGCGTAGATTTTTTTTTTGAAATTACTACGTTCCCCAACAGTTGGGACACCCCTGCAGGGATTTGAACTTTCGAAAGCCGTGCCCGCGGTTATGGGCAGATGGGAATTTGTTAATGTCCGGTTGTAGATAACTTGAACCTTAACTTAATTAAAATGAGTCAACTGCGTGTGTAACCGTGATGGTCTCTTTCCGGCGGAGTCCGGGAAGTGAACACGGTGTTGGAGTTATGCTTGACGTAGGTTGTTTTAGGATCACTTCTTGATCATACTTTTGTCGACCGTGCTTTGTTTTCTCTTCTCGCTCTCTTTTGCGTATGTTAGCCACCATATATGCTAGTCACTTGCTCAGCTCCACCTCATACCTTTACCTTACCCATAAGCTTAAATAGTCTTGATCGCGAGGGTGCGAGATTGCTGAGTCCCCGTAGCTCACAGATACTTTCAAAACCAGCTTGCAGGTGCCGATGAGTCCGTGCAGATGACGCAACCAAGCTCAAGGAGGAGCTCGGTGAAGATCTTGTCCTTTGTGTTGTTTCGTTCTAGTTGATCAGTAGTGGAGCCCAGTTGGGATCGATCGGGGACCTTGTCGCATTTGGGGTTCTTCTTTTATTTTGGTTCCGTAGTCGGACCTTGAGTGTATTTGGATGATGTAATGCTTTATTCATGTAACTGTGTGAAGTGGCGATTGTAAGCCAACTATGTATTTTTCCCTTATGTATTACATGGGTTGTGTGAAGATTACTCACTTGCGACATTGCTTTCAATGCGGTTATGCCTCTAAGTCGTGCTTCAACACATGGGAGATATAGCCGCATCGAGGACGTTACAAGTTGGTATCAGAGCCTTCCCCGACCTTAGGAGCCCCATTGCTTGATTGTTATTAGCGGCCGAGTTGTGTCTAGAAAAATATTTTTGAGTCATTTAGGAATTATATATCGAAGAGTTTAGGAATTCTTTTTACTTTCCAGTCTGCTCATCGCTCTGGTAAGGCATCCTGACGTAGAGTTTTGACTCTTCTCTTCTTAAATTTCACAGATACGAGGAATGTGACTGTTTAGGGGCTGTCAGAAGCTGTCCATGGATGTTTAGAATGGCGAATTTGTCGAGTCCGGCGTAGATGCTCTGAAGGCCTAATAAAATACCAATGGGTCGAGTGGGCACAATTGTTTAGTCGTCACGCCAACGGCACGTACAGAAACACACACCTCGTTAATTAACAGATCGAAGATCGCATCTACTCCTATCTAACTGCATCATACATAATGATCTAGATTCTTGATCACTTTACTTCCTCCTTTTCCCTGCCCAGCGGGGGTGCCTGACAAAATGTTTTCTTTATCTCCCTCTGTGATCTCCAGATTGCTGGAGGATAGCATTGTGTACGCCCAACTGTCCAAACCTTGGAATAAACGTACGTGCCACCACCCAAACTATATTGCGCCTGCGGTTCACGCTCGTACTTAACAACGGAGAAGTAACATGCGTGCAAGGCTGGAGCCCTGGAGGTCAACATGCAGCTTCTGTAGGAGGCTCTCTTCCTCGAGAGCTGGAGATCGCCCCATGTGACCGCACGATCCCGTTTCATTGTTAATGCGCGCTCATGAAAGGTCTGCCCGGTAGAATAATCGGCGACGCAACGACGACGAAGGATCCTGCAAATCGAGCCACCACATCCTAATCTAGCACAAACGGAAATGAAGAAAGAGACAGGGTCGCTCGAACGGCCTGACTTCGATCTTGCGAATTCGTTCGTTCAGATCTCGCTCTCATGGCTTCTGCGCTGCGCCAGTTGGTGACCGGCCTACAGATTGGACCGGAGAGCCCCCGGCTCGCTTTTCCGGCCGATCATCCGATGCGTATGATTGGCCCAGCGCATGTCTCGCGCCGTGTTCTTGCTCCGTGCTTGCGTCGATGATCGACCCTGCGGCGGAGCTATAGTGGATTCCTTGGGCGGGCCAGCCTAAAAAAAGCATAGAAAAGAGATAGGTCAGGCCACTTGGCAAGCTATTTAGGCAATGTTTCAGCTAGGCAGGGCGGGCAAGCACGGGTTAGCCCTAACGTAGCTTCGCCACTGCCTGCGTGGTTGTTTCTCCTGGCTTCCGTGTGGATCGGACGGGATGCTCAGCTCAGATTTGCTATTTCTAGCGCCTGTGGTCGAAACGCCGGCACTCTCTTTTCGTCCCATCTTTAACTAACCAATCACATAAATTATAAATCGACAAAAGTAACGAGCGAACGTTCTCACCTTGTCGATAGATCCGAACGAGTTCGATCGGCTCCAGCGCTCCACCTTCCGCCCGCTTTTCATTTTTCGTAAAAAAAATGAGCAGCGGTAGGAATCAATCCTTCCACCTGTTGCGCGCATTCTACTACCGGTAACCAGCCCAGCTAACGCTTTCATGTGGTTAAAGATATGTTACACTTGCTTTTATCATATTACTACTCCTTTGCATCTACAACCAAAAAACTAGAAAATAAATTTGATGTGTGTGTGTGGTGCCTTTGGACTCGGACTTGAGTCTCTCGTAACTAAGCTCCAGCCCATTAACCTGCTCACTTAATACTTTTTTTTATTGTCTTACCCCCTAATTTTATGCTTTTAAATAGCCCTTAGGTAACAGTAGGCAGTTGTATATGTAGTATTAAAAGCGCTATTGTCTCTCTCCATTATGGTAGTATGTCTCGTTGTCTTGCTTCCATTTTCACCTTGTCCGAGAAATATAAATAATGGGCTGAAAAAATTAAGAGCATTGAAATGAGAGCACACAATCCTTGCTTCCATTATGGTAGCATGTTTCTCTCCATTTAAAGACCAGAGCACACAACCAATGCATACCATCGGGCTCCTGGACTTGATAACTTAGGTACAGAAATCACGATAACTTTGCCCTCATGGATAAAAGTTGTTGAAAACCTACCACCGATAACTTCTTTGTAAATAGCATGATAATATACACTCCCGGACTTGATAACTTAGGAATAAACACCACGATAACTTTCACCCGTGAAAAAAACTTGTTGAAAACATACTCCGGTAACATTTGTGTAAATACATGGTAATATAGGCTCCCGGACCTGATAACTTAGATACAAATACCACGATAATTTTGACCCGCGAAAAAAAGTTGTTGAAAAAACACTCTGATAACTTTTGTGTGTGTAAATAGCATGATAATATCGGCTACCGGTCCTGATAACTTGGGTACAAACACCACGATAACTTTGATCCCATGAGAAAAATTGTTGAAAACATACAACCAATAACTTCTTTGTAAATAACATGATAATATACACTCTCAGACTTGATAACTAAGGTATAAACTCCACGATAACTTTGACCCGTAGAAAAAAGTTATTGAAAACATACTCCAGTAACATCTGTGTAAATAACATGGTAATATAGACTTTTCGGACCTGATAACTTAGGTACAAACACCACGATAATTTTGACCCATGAGAAAACTTCTTGAAAACATACTCTGATAACTTTTTGTGTAAATAGCATGACAATATAAGCTCCGGTCCTGATAACTTAGGTACAAACACCATGATAATTTGGACGTTTTTTTTTTGTTGAAAACATACCACTGATAACTTCTCGTATAAATAAAATGAGCTGATAACATAGAAAAATGTTGTTAAAAATACCCCCAATAACTAATGTGTAAACAACATGATAATACACACACATAAGAGCTGATAACTCATATACAAATCTCATGGTATTTTTTTGACCGAGGGAATGAAAATTGTTGAAAAAGATACCCTCGATAATCTTTGTGCAAGATAGTAATATACACAACAAAGCTGATAACTCGCTGCAAACATAATAATCATTTTTTGACCCCTGGGATAAAAGTTTGTTGAAAACATACCCCCCGAAACTTTTGTGTAAACGACACGGTAACTTAAGTATGACAGACGTGATAACTCACGTAGCCCGGATGTGGTAACTTTTGGTGCGAAAAAAAAGTCATCAGAACATATCAACACGGAATGTAGTTTCGAAGATCTCGTCGAGACGCTTTTTTTGTTGAAGAAGGTTTTTTAATCGGGGTGATGGTTTGAGCTACAAAACATTTTGAAGTTTGAAAAAAAGAAAGAATCTAGAATGACATCTGCTTTCGTCTTTTAATGAATATATGCATGTAATTAGAGGAAGGAGTGCACGTGAAAGGAAAATTAGTCATTCTAATGCATGCATGTATATAATTAGAGTGAAGTAAGAATTGTTCTTGCCTATTGCTAAAATCCAAACGTTTGGTAGTTATAAAAGTCCATTATAAATTATAGTGATGATCCTTCCTTGACCCGGAACCTCAATCCGACGCCGTGTCACGGTGTCAGCGATACGAGAGAGCTTTTTCACATACTGATGAGGATACGTGTTCGCACAGCGGTGAGAACGCATCTTCTCAAAAGCGACGGCAGGGCTGCACCATTAGCACACGGATACGATCGAATGAACGCAGAGAGCCACACCACAATGGATCATGCATGCGTGAGCCCGTGCGGCGCGGGCGCAGCGTTGGCGGCGCCTCCTGCTCCGCGCACCCCGCCAGGTTGCGTGAGCCACCTACCCAGCCCGGTACACACGTAGCCGGCCAAGAAGAGCAAGAAATATCGGACCATCTTTTTGCAGCTCCGGTGAATCAGTGATGGCTATAGGTTCGTTGGTTCAACACGTCCTTTCTGTTTCTGCCAACATTTCGGGGACGGGGGCGTCGCTGGCTGCTACCGCCGCAACACCACCGATCGGACGGTCGGAAGCACAGCGTGGAGCCGAGCGTCAGAACGACGATTTTTATCATCTTCTTCTTCGCGGGAGACGGCTGTTAACGCGGGGCCCGCTCGCCGCCCTGTTCCGCGCACCTCCGGAAAGGTTGCGAACTTCGATCCTCCGTGGCCGACGACGCTATGGTGCATCGTGCTGCCGACGCGCTGGTGTCCAGACTCGTACGTCGTACGTGATCGCATCGGCACCTTCACGGACGCGCACGGCACGGGGGAGGAGCGTGCACATTTTTCTCCCATGTGTGCGCAAAAAATGCACGCCGTCCCGTAATGCTTTCAACAGCCTGGGAAGTCTACAGTCTGCACGTGCACTGACTAACCTAGCCTGACATTAAAGTCCCTTCTGTCTAAGGCCTCCTTTGGTTTGAAGGATTTTTATAAAAATTTCATAGGATTAATTTTTATAGGAATTTTTTTTAAAGCCCTTCGGTTTGAAGGAATGGAATCATATTCCTATGAAAAAATTCTTCCTATCCTTTACATTTCATAAGAAAATAAACATTAGTCTAGACTCAATAAAAAAATCCTATGAAGTGAATCAAAGGACATCTTCTTTCTTATTTCTACTCATAGGATTTGAGATGCATGTATCTTATTTTCTATGACTTTTTTATTTCTATAATTTTTCTATTCTATGAACCAAAAGAGGCCTAGAGTGTCATCCAGTTCAAAGGAACCACAAAATTACCTAGCCAACCCATCCACCCATTTTTACGGGAAAAAGACCAATCATTCGTTCTCACTTGCGCACAGGAATTTTCTTTCCTCGCTGGAACCCCTCCTACCCACCACAAAAAAGAAAAAAACAGAAGTGCCCCTATTATATTCTCCCAAAGTCCACATCCGAGCCTATTAAACCCCCTCGCTCTCGTCTCAGGAGCAACCCAAATCCCAGCCGCCACCATCACTGCTCCCCCTCTCTCCTCAGTCCCCACTACTCTTCCCACGCAGCTGGGGACGCCCTCCCATTTACTGAGCCAAGAGGAGGAGGGGAAGAAGAATTGATTGCCGATCCGGCGCAGACCAATAAATTGTTCCCGCCTCCGCCGCGAGATCATCATGGCTGCTGCCGCCACGAGGAGGGCCGCCTCCTCGCTCGCCTCCCGCTGCCTGCTCGCCAGGCCCGCAGCGTCGCCCGCCGCTGTCCCCTCCGCGCTCCGCAGGGCAGGTGCGTGAATTCATTGCTCCAGGTCCGTGATTATTCCCTCCGTATCTGCAGACTGCAGCGGCACCAGTAGGATTCTGTGACTGGTTTGGTGCCCGTAGTCCCTCCTTTCGCGTTCTTGGCATGGCCGTGTTTCAGATCGAGGCACGCAGGCTCACCCGATGATCCGAATCTCAGGGAGCTCTTCTGTGGCGCCTGCTTTCTGCCCCCTCCGATAATTGTCACTAGTTTAACGATACCCACGCTTAGCTACTCGTGGCACCACCAGTTAGTAAATTAGTATTCTTTCATGTCTGCTGATTGAAAGGTCTCAAATACAGTATTTAACAACTGTTCCTTGGTTGGTTCATCCGGAGGAAACAATGATCTTGTGGCGTATCGCATCCGAATGCGATTTTAGCAGTCCCCGTCTTCAGGGAGAAAAAGCGAATGCGTATCCTCCTAGCTCTTGAATCAAATGTGACGTCCGCTCTGCGCCACCTATTTCTCGGCTAATGGAGCCTTTTGCGCTTGCGTCCAAGTAGCGCGCGTGTTCCTTTGGCTCGCTCGCTGTCATCAGTGGGCCGAGTTGTGGGCAGCGGTTTGGACTTTTCTGTCTATCGTTTTTCCTTTGGAGATACTCCCTCCGTTCCAAAATATAGCGCGTCCTCGGTTTCCGTGCTTCAACTTTGACCATTAATTTAATCAACAAGACCGACTGCGGCGGGCGAAAAAATTATACCAATGAATTCGTATTCAAAAAAAGTTTTTAATTATATAATTTTTGATCCCGCCGCAGTCGGTCTCGTGGGTTAAATTTATGGTCAAAGTTGAACCTCGAAAAGCGTGAGCGCGCTATATTTTGGAACGGAGGGAGTAAGATTTTGCCCGACATGATAGGATGTCTGCTTGTTTTTCTCCCGGTCGTTATCGGAGCAGTGGAAAACTGAGGTCATGATCTTCTGTCCATTTTCTGTGCTGCTCCTTCGCCGTAGATAAAAATCTGTGATGCATTTTTCAAGGAGCTAGAAGAATTCGCCAGAAAATGCAGCCGGACTGTAGTATTTTTCCACGGTATTATTATTTTTCTGGTCATACATTACCGGGAGGAAAAAATATATTTTTGTTAACTAGATAAGTAAAAACCACAGGTGATAATGACAAGTGCAAACTTGTTTTCCACAATTATGAACATAAGGGCTAAAACATGACATTTTGCTCGTCGCCAAACCTGATACCAAATCTGCATTCACCACGCCATCTTCAGTTTTACATTTGTTTTGGCACCAGATCAGATCCAACCATAATATGTGGACATGAGTGAATATAGTTGTTTATCAGGAAATCACCTCATCTGTTCCCACATTTCTCAAACTGCCACTTACTGTATGTGCATTATTAACTCTGGCTGCAGATGGTGCACGTGGATTGTTGCCAGGACTCCTTCAGAGGTTCGGCACTGCGGCAGCAGCAGAGGAGCCCATTTCGCCTTCTGTCCAAGTGGGCGAGACACAGCTCCTTATCAACGGCAAATTCGTTGATGCTGCATCTGGTAAGCTATTTCAGCTGAGCTGCTAATGAGGCTGGGCCCATGGGGCCAGTTCGGTGAGCTTCAGCTCTGCTTGAGCAGTATAGGCCCATAAACTGGAACCCTATAGGCTTCAGTTTTTGTTTTCTCATGCTTTTTTTCACGCACCATCATGTTTTTGTATGAGCTCAGTCAACTGACAATGTGCATCTGCATGTAATCAGGTAAAACTTTCCCGACTGTGGACCCTCGCACCGGGGAGGTGATTGCCCGCGTGGCCGAAGGAGATGCCGAAGATGTTGACCGTGCGGTTGTCGCTGCCCGCAAGGCATTCGATGAAGGGCCATGGCCCAGGATGACTGCCTATGTAAGCACTTCAGCTTGGCAGTTCTGTTCCTGTTGTAGTTTCATAGTCTGGGGTGATGATGCTCATAGGCTGCTGCAAATTTTCCTCTACAGGAGAGATCCCGTATTCTTCTGCGGTTTGCTGATTTGATAGAGAAACACAATGATGATATCGCTGCACTGGAGACGTGGGACAACGGGAAGCCCTATGAGCAAGCTGCCCACATCGAAGTGCCAATGCTTGTTCGGCTTATGCGGTACTATGCAGGTGAGAGCAGCTTACATCCTGACAGTAATAGATAGACCTAGCCAAGAAGTTAAACTCCATACATGACTAACAAAGATGCCATTTCTGCTGAAATATGCAGGCTGGACTGACAAGATCCATGGTCTCATCGTACCGGCTGATGGCCCTCACCATGTACAGGTGCTGCACGAGCCGATTGGTGTCGTGGGTCAGATCATCCCGTGGAACTTCCCACTTTTGATGTATGGCTGGAAAGTTGGCCCTGCTTTGGCCTGTGGTAACACTATTGTTCTCAAGACTGCTGAACAAACTCCTCTATCTGCCCTCTATGTTTCTAAGCTGTTGCATGAGGTTGGTGGCATGACCATTTCATAATTTTTTATTTGCTAAGGAGATTTATGTCTAGTTATTGCATGTTATTCTAACAGTTATTGGATTTACCATGGTTAAAATGGGATTTGATTTATCTGATAACCTTTTTGAATATCAAAGTGGGTTGTTGTTGGATTGCGTAGTACCGGGATTAGAAGGTGTGGGGATTAGTTTGGACCTTTTGGAACAGCTGATATAACAAATGCGTTACCCACTGTACGTGTTGAGTGATCTCTGAAAGCTCAATGGTATTTTATACAAAAGTTGCTTTGCTGCATAGTTATAAAATGCATAGCTGTTTTTATAAACTATCAAAGATCCAAATGATTCAAATTTCAGTGCATTCAGTTGCTAATTTAGTTATTTGCCAATGTAGCGAGCAATTCATCCTCACTTTAGTATAGGATACCAACGTATATCTGTCATTCTGTCTAAGGCTGTACTAGCATATTGTGTTTGACGTTTTACTAGTCTACAAGTAAGAATCTGTATGATCCTGCAAGTTTTACTGAATTTAACTGATCAGAGTTTGCATGATTAAATAGGCTGGACTACCCGAAGGTGTCCTGAATATCGTATCTGGTTTCGGTCCTACTGCTGGGGCTGCTCTTGCTAGCCACATGGATGTTGACAAGGTAAACCTACACATTCTATAATTTTCGCGTTATTGAGAGTGACCAGAAAACTTATGCAGTATGCATGTTTGTACGGTCCAAATATGAAATTCAATTTTCTCATAATAAGCATATACTCTATGCAGATTGCATTCACTGGATCAACCGATACTGGGAAAGTTATTCTTGAGCTATCTGCACGGAGCAATCTTAAGCCAGTGACACTGGAGCTAGGAGGCAAATCTCCTTTTATCGTCATGGATGATGCGGATATTGACCAAGCCGTTGAGCTTGCGCATTTTGCCCTGTTTTTTAACCAGGTGTGTATTGGAATTTATGTCAAAATAAACATGATATTAGATAAAGTATATTCAACCACTTTTTTTCCCTTCCTCTGAACACTTTTATCTCCATTGTGGACTTGTAGGGACAATGCTGTTGCGCTGGGTCTCGCACCTTCGTACATGAGCGTGTTTATGATGAGTTTGTTGAGAAGTCCAAGGCTCGCGCTTTGAAGCGTGTAGTTGGTGATCCATTCAGGAAAGGTGTTGAGCAGGGTCCTCAGGTACACAAGTTGTTCCCTAACCAGTGTAATTTAAACATTTTCTTATGTGCGAAGGTTAATTAATTAGCTTTGTTGCAACGTCCACATTTCCTTCTAGAAGCTAAGCAGTAATTAGGATGACCTAACCTTGCAAATTCCTTTGGCTTCTAGATTGATGACGAGCAATTCAAGAAGATCTTGCGGTACATTAAGTCGGGTGTGGACAGTGGAGCCACCCTTGTGACGGGTGGTGACAAGTTGGGTGACAAAGGTTACTACATCCAGCCAACAATTTTCTCAGATGTGCAGGTGAGCTGAACTGCTTAACTAGTTGATATTACCACAAGATAGTATATTAGCACAAATTCTCTTACTGTCTGTACCACCTGTAACAACATGTGCTTAACGTTTATCATATGGTTGTTTCAGGATGGCATGAAGATTGCCCAAGAGGAGATATTTGGGCCTGTTCAGTCAATCTTCAAGTTCAAGTGAGTATTTCATAAAAACTCTGAACATTATCCAAGTAACCAAGATCGAAACCAAAACTCTCAAGTAACAATTGTTCTTTTTCAATAGTGACCTCAACGAGGTGATCAAGAGGGCGAACGCAAGCCAGTACGGATTGGCCGCAGGTGTTTTCACCAACAACCTGGACACGGCCAACACCTTGACGCGTGCCCTCAGGGCCGGGACTGTCTGGGTGAACTGCTTCGACATCTTCGACGCGGCGATCCCCTTCGGCGGATACAAGATGAGCGGCATCGGTAGGGAGAAGGGCATTGACAGCCTGAAGAACTACCTACAAGTCAAGGCGGTCGTCACCGCGCTTAAGAACCCCGCATGGTTGTGAGCATAGCGCACCTATGGTCCTCCTTGAGACTCCGGAGAACGTGAAGACTCGCGACAATTGAATGAGAAGAGGAAGATGATGATGATGACACCAACGAGGATCACTAATAAGCCCCTGCCTTCATGGGCAGCCAGCCACCGTCTCTAATAAATATCATATGTGATTTTCCTTTGTCAACCGTGGCAAGACATATATGTTGTAGCAACATTATGTTTATTATCGCCTGTTGGAGAAGTCTCTGGTTGCAGTAAATCTGTTTTTTTTTCAGTTCTTCTACACATATGAAGCTACTGGTGTTCAATACCCTAGTTAATTCATGCCCTTGTTAAGCAGAGAATAAAGTTCTTGGTTTGGTTGAAGTTGCTAACTTCATTTAGCTGTTACCCTGCTGAAGTAACGGCGAAAAGATCAATGTGCTAGACAACCTCATTAAGCTGCTAGTACTTCATAACAATATATCCATGGCAACTGTGGAGGAACAAGTTGACAACCTTATTAAGCTGCTAGTACTTCATAACAATATATCCATGGCAACTGTGGAGGAACAAGTATGCAAATGCTGGCAAGTATGGAACCGAACAAACTAAAAAATACTCCCTCCGTTCCAAATTACTCGTCGTGGCTACCATGACAAGTAATTTGAAATGGAGGGAGTACATGTGAACCAAATAATTGGTCTGTTCAAGGTGGCGACATACAAAAGTACTCTCGTACTAGCGATTTCAGGATTTGATTCTGCCACCAAACTGTGTAGTAGGTCCCAACTGGGCTTTGGTACATCAAAGTGGTTGAACGACCCAGCAAAGGTTGACAAAGAGGACCATAACCATGCATGAAAAGAGACAAAATTCCAACGATCGTCCCTGAACTCGCTGGCGCGTAACACAAAAGTCTCCGAACTTAAAAACCACTCCAATATATGGTACTTATATCTATATCTATATTAATATAAAAAGATCAAAGAGACAGACCAATTAATCTCGGGCATCAAATCATGTCAATCCAACGACCTAGACTGCTTCAATGTCGAGCACTCAACATGTTTAGCATGCAGTTAATTTCATGTCAAATATAGTGCTAATCACATAATAACACACAAATAATATCCTATTTAATATCCGCATGCACTTAATATACTTCCAAATTAACGTGCATTACACATACACGTTGACTATCAATACCAATATAAAAAGATCCAAATGGGCAGATCCAAACCATCTCGACTGTCAAATCATGTTATCTAGTGGTTCAAATCGCTCCAATGTTGAGCACCAAACACGTTTAACGCTCTAATTACCCGCCACTGCCGTTGCTATAAACACATTTTGACTCAACGCTATCCCTTGAAATCTGCCATGTAATTATATCCTATCATTCCCGCAAAAAAATAATTGATATCTTACCAAATACCAACGTGCAACAAATATATCTTACCTATATAACATGCAACCATTATCCTACCTAATATAAACGTGCATTGCACGTTTATTATTACTAGTAAATGCACACGTGCAACGCACGTTAAATATTTAAGCAATATATTAATTGCACACGGATTTTAGGTATGCTATTATTTATGTGTTAATCATGTGATTAGTGTAATATTTGGTATGATATTAATTGCATGTTAAACATGTTTAACGCTCGCCATTGGAGCAGTCTAGATCGTTGGATTAACTTATTTCGATGGTTGAGATCAGTTGGATCTGCCCCTTTGGGTCTTTTTATATTGGTATAGACTAGTCAATATAAAAAGATCTAAATGGGCAGATCCATACCATCTCGACTGTCAAATCATGTTATCTAGCGGTTCAAGCCGCTTCAATGTTGAGCACCAAACACGTTTAACGCTCTAATTACCCAGTGCCATTGGTTATAAATACGTTTTGACTCAATGCTATCCCTTGAAATCTATAATGTAATTAATATCTTACCATTTCCGTGAAAAAATAATTGATATCTTACTAAATACCAACGTGCAACATATATATCTTATCTAATATAACATGCAATTAATATCCTACCTAATATAAACGTGCATTGTACGTACATTATTACTAGTACATTTAAATACACAACATATATGGTCCTTCATACGATTCTGCGTACACTCGAGCGAACTCCTTGCTTCTATGGTTGATCTCATTCAACACCGTCGCGTAGGAGGTTGCCGCTCCCTTATTGATATTCGTTATAACCTCCAAGCGGTCAAAGGCAATCACCAACCTTTGAAGATTAAGATCCGGGGCAAGCGCGAGTTCCTCGTTGCAGGCTTGTATTTCTAAGTTTGTTGGATCAACAACACCATCAGAAAACTAAGTGTCCCTGCAAACAGCTGCATCCACACCAAAGTACCATGGCAGGAAAGCCCGCCGTCAACATTAATTTTTGCAGCATTCCCCTCGGATGCTCAGATAAAACATTCCTATTCTAAGACCTCGTTGTTGGATCTATCAACTCCTCCGCAAGAGATGGTGGATTTTCTGATCGGGCACATATAGGACAGAGCTTGTAGTCTCTAGGCAACCAATTATCATGCCAGATATTTCTAGATGAACGGGTCCAATTCTCTTGATGAAACCCACCGGTAGGATATCTCTTTCCTATCGAACGCCACACCTGCGAGGGAGCCCCCCGATGTTTCATCCAACAGAGCACAATACTACAGGAACCAGAAATATGGCGGACGGCAAAGACCTTTGCCGTCAGCCAGCAGACGGCAAGACGTCCGGCTGAACAGGCTAGGGCAAAGGCTTCTTTGCTGTCTGCTGGCTGACGGCAAATATACAAAGGCTTTGCCGTCAGCCAGCAGACGACAAAGGGCATGGCTCTTTGCCATTTGCTGGCAGATGGCAAAGGCTGCTGGCTCTTTGCCATCTGCTCGCAGATGGCAAAGAGACCAAATAGACATTAATTCTGTTTTTTCTTATATCAATTCATTTTCATAGAAAATCACACACACACACACACACACATATATATCCCAACTATTCTGCAACCCATTCCTAAATAAGCTATTCAGGAACTGTTCCTAACTGCTCGAAAACAGATAAGCTAACTGTGCGTCATATACTAGTTAACTATCGGTCGGACTTTTTCTGGCACTGTTTTTACGCACTATTTTTTATCATAATTTTTGAACCGTTTATCGGAATGATGCAAATGACATAGCGTTGGATGGCTACTGAATAGGCGGAATTTCTGTATGTTGATCGTTGTCCCAAAATCCTTACACTTTTTAAACAAAATTCAAAAAACTAGAAATTCTTCAAACACGTTTTCGGTGTTTTTGTTAAAGAAATTTTCAAATCGTTTGTCGGAATGATGCGTATGATACACCATTGGAAAGCTATGGATTAGCCCGAACTTTGGTATATAGAACTCGTTTTCAGATTCGCCACGGTTTAAGAGTAGTTTTCAAAAACTAACGATATTTTTGTCATTTTTTCTCGAACTGCTACAGTACATGCTAACTGCCCGAGTAGAATAGCTAACTGACATATGGCGACAGAGCTAACTATCGTGACTTAAGACACTTTTTTCTCTGGTTTTCCTGGATCAAGCTAACTGCCGGTATTGAAATAGCTAACTGTCGTTGATTGCGGCAGTTAACAACAAGTTAACGACAAGACTAAAGGTACTATTTTTTTCATGGGTCATTCCAACTGCAGGGCCTGAAATAGCTAACTGCCGGGACTGCGGCCGTTAAGAACTAGTGAACTGCTTGACTAAAGATATCAACCTTTTTCTTTCGTTCTTTTTTTTGCCAAGGTCACGCTAACTGCTCAAGGGCGCATGGCAGTTAAGTGTTCAAGTTAACTTCCACAACTCGCCCACTTAACTGCCATATGCAAGAAAAATTGGACTAACATTATAAAAAAACTTTGTTATATTTTCATTTTTTTGAACTGCTATAGTACATGCTAACTGCCCGACCGGAATAGCTAACTGACGTATGACGACCAAGCTAACTACAGCGAATTAAGACACTTTTTTCCTGGTTTCCCGGATCAAGCTAACTGCCGGTATTGAAATAGCTAACTGTCGAGGATTGCGGCAGTTAACAACAAGTTAACTGCAAGACTGAAGGTACTAATTTTTTTTTATTTTTTATTATTTTCCCTGGGTCATTCCAACCGCAGGGCCTGAAATAGCTAACTGTCGGGACTGCGGCAGTTAAGAACTAGTGAACTGCTTGACTGAAGATATCAACTTTTTTTTCTTTCGTTCTTTTTTTGGCCAAGGTCACGCTAACTGCTTGAGGGCGCATGGCAGTTAAGTATTCAAGTTAACATCCACAACTCGCCCACTTAACTGTCATTCCTAAATAAGCTATTCATGAACCGTTCCTAACTTCTCGGAAACAGATAAGCTAACTGTGCGTCATATACTAGTTAACTGCCGTGCAGACTTTTTCTGGCATCGTTTTTTCGCACTATTTTTTATCGTAATTTTTGAAAAGTTTATCGGAATGATGCAAATGGCCTGCAGACCCGAGCTCGCTCGCTCCCTCGCTCGCTCCCCTCGGGAAAAGAAACAAGTTAGGAGGGGGTGGTTCCTAAATAAGCTTATTTAGGAACTCTAGAGGGGGGTTTCTAAATAGTCCCACCCTATATATATACATGGCTGCGCTATAGTAAGCGAGCGCGCATTCTTCTTAGTCTACGCTCCGGCCGCTCCTAATTAGGCGCGTGGGTCTCGCGGAGAAGGCTGTGCTCCACCGCTATTCTGGTTGAGGGTAATGAGCTTTGTAAAAAAAGTAACACAATTAATTTTATTACCATGCTTCGTCGGATGTATTCCGTCTCTGTGGTGACTATTTATTGGCAGTAACGGGAATAGTAGGGATGATAATGGACGTGGATTGTTTATGAGACACTTAGTAATCGTTGGTTGGAGCCCTAAGCGTAAAACCTTGCTAGCATGTAGTAACGGATTACTACGCTATGATGGAGTCGATGGTAAAGCTAGACAAACCGGGGTAGTAATGCATTACTACAAGAGCTCTCTTTGTTGGGAAAAACTTGAATGTAGTAACGGATCACTACGCTATGATGGAGTCAGATGGTAAACCTAGTAAACCAGGGTAGTAATGCATTACTATTTTTGCAGGTCCAATTACTAGATGGTAAACCTTGTAAGACCAGGATAGTAATGCATTACTACTTCTGCATGTCCAGTTACTAGGTGGTAACATCATTACTACTTCCGCAGACCCAATTTACTGGATTGTAGCAATTAACGGCTAGGCTGGGCTCTTTTACGATCGTCAATTAACGCTGGACCGAGTGTAGGCGTGGGAGGGATTGGGCATGCTAACTTGCGCATGGATCGTGACTCGTTACTACTGTTCTTTTTTCAGAGGACAACGGGTCTGGTCGTAAGTTCATTACGGTTAATTTTATGGTCAAGCCCGCACTTCGGCTAATTAGCGCGTACAACCGGTGGGTCGATGGGCGGCCGAAGCGCAGGCTAGGTTATAATGCATGCACGCTGGGATTTATTCTAACAAGTGGTATCATGAGCAAGGTTTGAGAAGACTACGGAATTGATCTAGAGGATGAGAAGTGCTCGACATGGATCACCGTTGTTGTTCGTATGAAGGTGGTCGCAGTAGAGCGACTTGTGCGGACATGGACAGATAGGAGTCAGCATTTTCTGGAATAGCAATCGGAAGCGCAGCAGATCGGCGAAGCGTGGTCCAGGAGCGACTCGTAGTAGGAACGTGTGGGCTGTGGCGTGCGCCAGGACGTGGCCCACTAGCTGGGAATCTGGGATCATGCGTGCAGTAGCAAGCAAGCCTAGGCGAGGCTGTTGTGCTATTGCAAGGACTAGCAGGCATACAGGTTGACGAACGAGTTTGCGTACGGAGGCGCACAAGACCAGGGACATATACAGCTAGGTACCGATCGAGATTTGTTTGAAGACAAAAAGGAGACTGAGTCTCCATGACACGAAGAGGCAGTAGTAGACCGAGTCCGAAATAAACATATCCATGTTTGTGTGCATCCATCGAAAAGCAAGAGGCAGGACAAAGCAATTAGCTAGCATCAAAAGAAGCCAAGGAGACAAGTTCACGTGAAGCGAAGGCTAGTACTTGGGCATCGCGTGGAAAGCTTGATTAATTTTTCACGGGTCAGCCGTATACAAAATCATGGTGTCAACGGGTACCGGGTTTGAGGTGGAAAAGTTCACGAAACTAGAAACCTTGGGTTATGGCAGACAAGGATGAAAAATTTGTTGGCACAATGGAGATGCTTGAAGGCGTTGCGGGAAGTCACATCAGCTAAGATGGAATTATCATGTGATGGATGGAAATTCGCAGAAGACGATTTGGAAGCCTCGAGCGTGTCATACAGTCGAATGAGTTCGGCTGGGTCGGACTAGGCAGTCTGACGGATCGACGCAAGTCGGTTGGTACAGAAGACGGTGGTGGGATCGGCGACGAGGACATAGGAGCATGATGCCGATGGTGACTGACTTCTTGGCGTGGAAACACATGGCGCATGCCCCGAGGGCTTGTGCGGCTTCGACAAGACTATGGCGCGGGGTTGATTCAAGATGGTGCACACGGAGCTTGAAGTTGACGGGGCGCGAGGGTGGACTGATCATCTACCATGGAGTCATGTTGAAGGTGGAGCTGGATTGAGGGACTACGGTGTAAGGATCCAGAGAATCGAAGCCTATTTCAGCTGGGAAAAGCGAGTGACACGCAGTTCGGACTGGAGCCCAGTGGTCTGATGGAAGCGTGAAACTCGTCATCGGTCGGTGATGATTGGTGGTACTCTGCAGTGGGGGTTGAGTGGTGTGGGTTCGCGACCCTTGAGACTCAACTGGGACAGTGGAGGCTCGGCGCGGTAATAGTGGCGAGACGTGCGGTACGCACGGGACATGGAGACGGGCCAGGGCTCTGGTGGTCATACATGTGATGAGACAACTGCGAATTTGACTCGGGGTGACTACAAGCAACGGTGAAATTCCTTCAAGTTTCAGATAGGCGGTCAAGAAAGGAGCGGTGATGTTGAGTTCAGGTAACTCTTATGTGTGACACCCAATATGTGAGTTGTTCACTTTCACTCAGGACAGTGATCAGTGTGTGATGACGTTGGACTGATACTCTGGAAGTTGGGAGCACTTAGAGTAACAAGGAACTTAATTTTGCTTGAGCGTTGACTATGATCAAGAAAAGAAGGGACTACAAGTTGCAGGTGGAGTCACATGGAGTTATTGGAGCAGCAGCGGTACTCATGGGATAAACTCAAGTCCAATGTACATGGAAGTTTGACGCATTGACGAATTCAAGGTGGTGGAGAATATTCGCCAAGGTGGAGTTTGTTAGAGTTGTGTCGAATATAGTGTACAAGGTAGGTTACAGTTGGACTTGTAGTTGTATTGTGTTTAGATAGGATATGGAGTCGTGTCCTAGTAGGACACTTGTATCCTAGGCCTCTCATATATAGCGGGGGTAGACACACGATGTAACCTATGCCAACATAATAGCACCGGAACGCAGGGGAAGCCGGCGGCATGTGCCGGTGTCCAGGGTGACCGGGTGCGGTATTGTAGCGGTGTCATGGGGAGGAGCGCCCATAGTCAGGCCCCGGGGATGTAGCCATATCGGTGAACCTCGTTAACAAATCTCGGTGTCGTGCTCGAGTGATTGCTTGGTGTGTGTCTGTGTGTATATATATATATAAACACTATTCTGATCACGGGATCATAATAATATTCTAATCACAACCTGAACTGTCTGAGTAACGCGCATGGACTTCCCTCTGTACAAACCCGACCTTCGGGCTATCTTCGCAACCGTGGCTTCCCCCACGAATTATTCGGATTAGTCATGTTTTATATGATGTTTGTGTAATCTAGAAACATTTTTAACAACTAAATAGCGGTTTTAAATAGGAATCTCGCTCGTTGTCGGATTTTGCTCTCGGGTCGTGATGAAATTATGTTTTTTTGCATTTTTACTGCCTGAGTTGTTCGACCTGAACTTCTCCGAGTGCTAGGTTGAACTTCCGCCAACATTACCCAAATGGGGCTTGCGATATACCGTTGGAAAGCTATGGACACCAGTATCATGATCCAAGTTAAATTTTTGGCAAAATGTAAGCGGTTTAAGAGCAGTTTTGAAAACTATTTTTTCCTCATACAAAAAACATGAATCATATTTTCGATGCATTTCTAAACTGTTTATCGGAATGAGGCAAAAAATATGGCGTTGGAAAGCTGCTGCAAAACTGCTCCTTCCACATGTTGAAAGTTTTCTCTAATTCACTATCGATAAAGAGTAATTTGGAAAATCGTAGAATTTCACAAACGAAACACCCGAGTTTATATTTTCGATGCGATTTCTAAACGGCTAATCCAATTGGGGCAAATAATATACCGTTGGAAAGCTTATGAAAATGCGCTACTTTTTCATGTTAATTTTTTTTTCTATTTTTGAACGGTTTAAAAGTAATTTAGAAAACAATACAAGTTCCGCCGAGTTCATATTTTTGAGCTAATTTTTTAACCGTATGTCCGAATACAACAAATGATATGACGTTGGAAAGCTTGAACAAATGGGAAACTTTTTTGTATATATTATTTCTCCCAATTCCTTTCGGTTTTAAGTAAATTTTGAAAATGGCTAAAAACATATTTTCCCCATAATTTCTACAAACTTTATCGGAATGACGCAAATAATATACCGCTGAAAAGCTACAGAAAATGCGAAACTTTTCAATGTTGATGGTTTTCTCTGATTCCTAGCCGTTTTCAGGTAATTTCGAAAACGGCGAGATCATTCGTTCTGCCTTTATCACGAAACAGATTCTTCGAATATGCACCGCGTGAAGAACCTGAACTTCTCGGCGCGTGTACCTGAACTTCACTCTGTTTTGACGTGATTTTTTGCTCGTAGCTCTCCATCCACTGCTCGTAGCTCTCCATCCACTCACCGTAATTGAGCAAGTGATATACCGATGGAAAGCTATTGTAAACACGGAACTTTCCCGTGTTGATCATTTTTTCATACTCGCGACGATTTTAAAAGTTTTTACATCTGAAATTCATTCAGTGTAGTAGTTGAACTTCCTGCTGTTTTCACGTTGAACTTCTGTGACGTATTTTCATTTGTAATTTTCTCATATATTCGTTAGTGTTACACAAATAATATTCCTTTTGTACAAACATCTCTCACAATTTTTTAACTTTCTCCAACCGAGTACTTGAACTTATAACACCAACAAAAATTAGACATTGCCTTTTAATTCATTTTGCACATATTAAACACACACCATGTAGTACATGAACTTTCTCCATTTTTATAATTTGAATTTTTATTTTCTTTTTGAAATCAAATGCTCCCAAATAATAACTGAACTTCTTCGTGGATTGAGAGAATTATTTTAAAACACAAAAAAATTATGTTTCCAGACATGGAAATACAAGGTGAACCTCTCTCGCAAGAATTTTTGAACTTCCCCGGACAGAGCACTTGAACTTCTGTCAACAAACCTTTTAAGCTTTTATTTCTCGATACTTTAATTCTCACCTGAAATACATTCCTTGCAGTACTTGAACTTCTCGTTGTTTTTACTATGAACTTCTGTCACATTTTTGTGTATACGTTGAATTACACAAAATTGAAGGTCGAACGCCATTTTTTGCCATTTTAAAACATGTAATTGGAGGTCGAACGTCCCGCAATATAAATTCTGAACCGTGCACAGAGGTGCACGTGAACTTCTTGCAACGAATCTGAGTTTTTTTTATATACTTCGAACCACTCTGTTATTTCAAATTGAACTTCTTAGTCTTATTCTTAGAGAAAAAAATATGTTTTCAGATAAGCATCAAATATTTTTTTAAATTGAACCTCATACTTTTATTTTTCCTAGAAATGGAAAGAATTTGAGTTTTCCGTAAACATCAAACAACTCCTTTTTTAACTTGAACTTCTTTAATTTTATTCTTTAGTAACGAAGAAACCTGTGTTTTTTGTAAATATTGAACTTCTCTTATTTTATAATTTGGACTTCTTGGTTTATTTCTTTTAGCATGAAAATATCCTAGTTTTGTCATAAATATTGGAACCCCTCCACATTCTTTTTCTAATTAATTTTTCTAAACTTTTTTTTGTTATTTTAATTTGAGCTTCCGTTGTGGAAACTTGTTGAACAAGAGGAACTTTTTGATTTTTCCCTGTCCATGCACTTGAACTTCAAGCAACAAAATTTTTGGACTTCGCCTTTTTACTTGTATTTTCTCATATGAAACACACACCATGCAGCACGTGACTTCCGTCTGTTGTCAATTTCTTTCTATTTCACTTTAGTAACAAAAAAAATCTGAGTTTTTAATAGACATCGAACCGCTCTAACTTTTTTTCAACTTCTTTGTGTGCTTTTTAGAAATGTGAAAATGGAGTTTTGCTAGAAACATTGAACTTCTTTGTTATTTCAAATAGATCTTATCGTTATTATTCTTTTGTAACAAAAAACCCGAGCTTTTCAAATAAATATCAAACGCACTTCTTTTAAAAGTTGAACTTCTTTGGTTTTACTCCTCCGTTCCCAAATATTTGTCTTTTAGAGATTTCAACAAGTGACTACATACGGAGCAAAATGAGTGAATCTACAGTCTAAAATATGTCTACATGCATCCGTATGTTGTGTCCATTTGAAATGCCTAGAAAGACAAGTATTTGGGAATGGAGGGAGTATTATTTAGTAAAGAGAGAAAACTGAGTTTTTAATATGCATTGAACTACTCTGTTTTTTAAAATCGAGCTTCATGGTTTTAATCTTTAGTATTGGGGAAAATCTAAGATTTTTATAAACATCAAACAACTTTATTTTTTTAATTAGGACTTTTTGCTGTTATTCATTTGTATAGGGGAAAGTCCTTGTTATGTAATAAACATCGAACAACTCACTTTTTTAAATTATTACTTCCAGATCTTTAAAAATAGGGGCAAATCTATGTTTTACAAACTTTTTAAACTGCTCGGTTTTTTAATTTGACCTTCTTGGTTTTGGAATAAACATTTTCAACCTCTATGTTATTGAAATTTGAACTTCTCCAATTTTTTAGTAAAATGTAGAGACACCATTTTTTATAAACTTTTCGAAAATGCACAAAATGACATTGTTTTTTTGTTTTTTTAACATGTAAACCCGAGGTTTTAATAAACTTCGAACTTATGTGCTACTTTAATTTGAACTTCATATTTTAAAAAAAGTCAAGTAGAGAGTTCTTTTTGATTTTTTAAAGAAACATCAAATTTGACAGATTTTTTTAATTTGAACTTCATGATTGATTCTTTAATAACAAGGGATATCTGAGTTTTCTAATAACTGTCAAAACATAGTTTTTTTAATAAACATCGAATCACTTCATTATTTCAGTTTGAACTTCTAGCTTTTCTAAAAGCATGGAAAAGCTATTTTAAATGTTTTTTAGTTGTTCCTTTATTTTAAATTTGAACTTTTTGTTTTATTATTTAGTAACGGGCAAAAAATCTGAGTTTTTTATATACTTCGAACTTCTTTGTTATTTAAATTTGAGTTTCTTATTGTTATTCTTAGAAAAGAAATTAATAGATTTCTAAATAATTTTTTCATTCCGCTTTTTTGTGCCTTAGCAGCAATATGTTTTGAATAGAACTACACACACACACACACACACCGGAGCATGCATGCAACACGCGCGCGTGCACACACACACAAACACACACCAGAGCGCACATGAATGAAAAAAATACAAGGAGCACACATGAGCTCGCAACACACACGAGAACACACGAACACCCACACTATGAGCGCACGCACATAGGAGACATCACAATCAGCATGCACACACCAAACACACTAATCTTTTTAGTAATATAAAATACTAGTACTTCGTAACGCTCTTTCTTGAATTTGAACTTTCATGGAATTCTTCTTTTTGACTTCTCAATATCTTTATATAACCTCGATGCCAGCATGTTCGACTGAATGAACATTCAGTTATCTACACTCTGAAGCCTGAAGTTTACTACTCTAGTTTCTAGAGCAACCTCTGTCATTCGATTATCTGAACTCTAGAAAAAGCTATTTAACTCCGTTCCAAATTGCAGACGAGGAAGCAAGCACTTCATGTAGCAGTAGCAGGGAGGCAAAGCTTCATGGTCTGTTACAGGATTTGGCACACGACATGGGCTAAGTTGGAACAAAAATGGAGCAGGTACACAAACTGGATGGGGGGAACAGTACAGCTGAACTTCACACATCCAAATCACTTAGAGAACAATACAGAACTGTGAAGGGTGGACGAATCGGTGTTTTGATTTGGATACATTTTCAGGACAGGGGAAGGAACCAACTGTTGGAAATATGCCCTAGAGGCAATAATAAATTGATTATTATTATATTTCCTTGTTCATGATAATCGTTTATTATCCATGCTGGAGTTGTATTGATAGGAAACTCAGATATATGTGTGGATACATAGACAACACCATGTCCCTAGTAAGCCTCTAGTTGACTAGCTCGTTAATCAATAGATGGTTACGGTTTCCTGACCATGGACATTGGATGTCGTTGATAACGGGATCACATCATTAGGAGAATGACGTGATGGACAAGACCCAATCCTAAGCCTAGCACAAGATCATGTAGTTCGTATGCTAAAGCTTTTCTAATGTCAAGTATCATTTCCTTAGACCATGAGATTGTGCAACTCCCGGATACCGTAGGAGTGCTTTGGGTGTGCCAAACGTCACAACGTAACTGGGTGGCTATAAAGGTACACTACAGGTATCTCCGAAAGTGTCTGTTGGGTTGGCACGAATCGAGACTGGGATTTGTCATTCCGTGTAAACAGAGAGGTATCTCTGGGCCCACTCGGTAGGACATCATCATAATGTGCACAATGTGATCAAGGAGTTGATCACGGGATGATGTGTTACGGAACGAGTAAAGAGACTTGCCGGTAACGAGATTGAACAAGGTATCGGGATACCGACGATCGAATCTCGGGCAAGTATCGTACCGATAGACAAAGGGAATTGTATACGGGATTGATTAAGTCCTTGACATCGTGGTTCATCCGATGAGATCATCGTGGAACATGTGGGAGCCAACATGGGTATCCAGATCCCGCTGTTGGTTATTGACCGGAGAGTTATCTCGTTCATGTCTGCATGGTTCCCGAACCCGTAGGGTCTACACACTTAAGGTTCGATGATGCTAGGGTTATAGGGAATAGATATACGTGGTTACCGAATGTTTTTCAGAGTCCTGGATGAGATCCCGGACGTCATGAGGAGTTCCGGAATGGTCCGCAGGTAAAGATTAATATATAGGAAGTATGGTTTTGGCCACCGGAAGTGTTCCAGGCATCACCGGTAGTGTACCGAGACCACCGGAGGGGTCCGGGGGTCCACCAGGTGGGGCCACCAGCCCCGGAGGCCTACATGGGCCAATAGTGGGAAGGGACCAGCCCCTAAGTGGGCTGGGGCGCCTCCCCACCAAGGCCCATGCGCCTAAGGGGAAGAGGGGGCAAACCCTAAGGGCAGATGGGCCTTAAGGCCCATGCCTGGTGCGCCTCCCTCTCCCCCTCCACTTGGCCGCCACCCTAGATGGGATTGGGGCTGGCCGCCGCCCCTAGGGTGGAACCCTAGGTGGGGCGCACCCCTCCCTCTCCCCTATATATACTTGAGGACTTGGGGCTGCCAACAAATGAGTTCCTCTCCTTCTTGGCGCAGCCCTACCCCTCTCCCTCCTCGTCTCTTGCGGTGCTTGGCGAAGCTCTGCTGGAGTACCACGCTCCTCCACCACCACCACGCCGTCGTGCTGCTGCTGGATGGAGTCTTCCCCAACCTCTCCTTCTCCCCTTGCCGGATCAAGGCGTAGGAGACATCACCGGGCTGTACGTGTGTTGAAAAGGAGGTGCCGTCCGTTCGGCACTAGGATCATCGGTGATTTGGATCACGACGAGTACGACTCCATCAACCCCGTTCACTTGAACGCTTCCGCTTAGCGATCTACAAGGGTATGTAGATGCACTCTCCTTCCCTTCGTTGCTAGATTACTCCATAGATTGATCTTGGTGATGCATAGAAAATTTTGAATTTCTGCTACGTTCCCCAACAGTGGCATCATGAGCTAGGTCTATGCGTAGTTACTATGCACGAGTAGAACACAAAGTAGTTGTGGGCGTCGATATTGTCAATTATCTTGCCGTTACTAGTCTTATCTTGATTCGGCGGCATCGTGGGATGAAGCGGCCCGGACCAACCTTACACGTACGCTTACGTGAGACCGGTTCCATCGACTAACATGCACTAGTTGCATAAGGTGGCTGGCGGGTGTCTGTCTCTCCCACTTTAGTCGGATCGGATTCGATGAAAAGGGTCCTTATGAAGGGTAAATAGAATTGGCATATCATGTTGTGGTTTTTGCGTAGGTAAGAAACGTTCTTGCTAGAAACCCATAGCAGCCACGTAAAACATGCAAACAACAATTAGAGGACGTCTAACTTGTTTTTGCAGGGTATGCTATGTGATGTGATATGGCCAAGAAGAATGTGATGAATGATATGTGATGTATGAGATTGATCATGTTCTTTTAATAGGAATCACGACTTGCATGTCGATGAGTATGACAACCGGCAGGAGCCATAGGAGTTGTCTTTATTTATTGTATGACCTACGTGTCATTGTACAACGCCATGTAATTACTTTATTTTATTGCTAATGGGTAGCCATAGTAGTAGAAGTAATAAGTTGGCGAGACAACTTCATGGAGACACAATGATGGGGATCATGATGATGGAGATCATGGTGTCATGCTGACGACAATGATGATCATGGAGCCCCGAAGATGGAGATCAAAAGGAGCAATATGATATTGGCCATATCATGTCACTATTTGATTGCATGTGATGTTTATCATGTTTATACATCTTATTTGCTTAGAACGACGGTAGTAAATAAGATGATCCCTCATTAAAATTTCAAGAAAGTGTTCCCCCTAACTGTGCACCGTTGCGAAAGTTTGTCGTTTCGAAGCACCACGTGATGATCGGGTGTGATAGATTCTTACGTTCACATACAACGGGTGTAAGCTAGATTTACACACGCGAAACACTTAGGTTGACTTGACGAGCCTAGCATGTACAGACATGGCCTCGGAACACAAGAGACCGAAAGGTCGAGCATGAGTCATATGGTAGATACGATCAACATGAAGATGTTCACCGATGATGACTAGTCCGTCTCACGTGATGATCGGACACGGCCTAGTTGACTCGGATCATGTAATCACTTAGATGACTAGAGGGATGTCTATCTGAGTGGGAGTTCATAAGATGAACTTAATTATCCTGAACATAGTCAAAAAGTCTTCGCAAATTATGTCGTGGCTCGCGCTTCAGTTTTACTGTTTAGATATGTTCCTAGAGAAAATTTAGTTGAAAGATGATAGTAGCAATTATGCGGACTAGGTCCGTAAACTGAGGATTGTCCTCATTGCTTCATAGAAGGCTTATGTCCTTAATGCACCACTCAGTGTGCTGAACCTCGAACGTCGTCTGTGGATGTTGCGAACATCTGACATACACCTTTTGATAACTACGTGATAGTTCAGTTAAACGGTTTAGAGTTGAGGCACCGAAGACGTTTTGAAACGTCGCGAAACATATGAGATGTTTCGAGGGCTGAAATTGGAATTTCAGGCTCGTGCCCACGTCAAGAGGTATAAGACCTCCGACGATTTTCTTAGCCTACAAACTAAGGGAGAAAAGCTCAATTATTGAGCTTGTGCTCAGATTGTCTGAGTACAACAATCATTTGAATCAAGTGGGAGTTGATCTTCCAAATGAGATAGTGATGTTTCTCCGAACTCATTACCACCAAGCTGCTAGAGCTTCATGATGAACTATAATATATCAGGGACATATATGATGATCCTTGAGATATTCGCGATGTTTGACACCACAAAAGTAGAAATCAAGAAGGAGCATCAATTGTTGATGGTTGATGAAACCACTAGTTTCAAGAAGGGCAAGGGCAAGAAGGGATACTTCATGAAACGGCAAATCAGCTCCTACTCTAGTGAAGAAACCCAAGGTTGAACCCAAACCCGAGACTAACTGCTTCTGTAATAAGGGGAACAACCACTGGAGCAGAATTACCCTAGATACTTGGTAGATGAGAAGGCTGGCAAGGTCGATAGAAGTATATTGGATATACATTGTGTTAATGTGTACTTTACTAGTACTCCTAGTAGCACCATGGTATTAGATACCGGTTCGGTTGCTAAGTGTTAGTAAACTCGAAATAAAAGGCTGCAGAGTAAACGGAGACTAGCTAAAGGTGAGCTGGTGATATGTGTTGGAAGTTTTTCCCAAGCTTGATGTGATCAAGCATCGCACGCTCCCTCTACCATCGAGATTGGTGTTTGCGTTGAGCATAGACATGATTGGATTATGTCTATCGCAATACGGTTATTCATTTAAGGAGAATAATGGTTACTCTGTTTATTTGAATAATACCTTCAATGGTCTTGCACCTAAAATGAATGGTTTATTGAATCTCGATCGTAGTGATACACATGTTCATGCCAAAAGATATAAGATAGTAATGATAGTACCACCTACTTGTGGCACTGCCACGTAAGTCATATCGGTATAAAACGCATGAAGAAGCTCCATGTTGATGGATCTTTGGGCTCACTCGTTTTGAAAAGTTTGAGACATGCGAACCATGTCTATTGGTGTATATGCATGAAGAAACTCCATGCAAATGGACCGTTTGGACTCACTTGATTTTGAATCACTTGAGACATGCAAATCATACCACATGGGCAAGATGACTGAAAGCCTCGTTTTCAGTAAAATGGAACTAGAAAGCAACTTGTTGGAAGTAATACATTTTGATGTGTGCAGTCCAATGAGTGCTGAGGTGTGTAGTGGATATCGTTATGTTCTTACTT
Organism: Triticum aestivum; assembly: GCF_018294505.1. NCBI lineage: Eukaryota > Viridiplantae > Streptophyta > Magnoliopsida > Poales > Poaceae > Triticum > Triticum aestivum. The sequence continues at coordinate 178,843,951 of NC_057812.1, forward strand.
CATAGATGATTTGAGTAGATGTTGAGTATATTTACTTGATGAATCACGAGTCTGAATTATTGAAAGGTTCAAGTAATTTCAGGGTGAAGTTAAAAGATCGTCGTGACAAGAGGATAAAATATCTATGATATGATCATAGAGATGAATATCTGAATTACGAGTTTGGCACAGAATTAAGACATTGTGGAAATTGTTTCACAACTAATACAACCTGGAACACCATAGTGTGATGGTGTGTCCGAACATCATAACTGCACCCTATTGGATATGATGCATACCATGATGTCTCTTATCGAATTACCACAATAGTTTATGGGTTAGGCATTAGAGACAGCCGCATTCACTTTAAATAGGGCACCACGTAATTCCGATGAGATGACATCGTATGAACTATGGTTTAGAGAAACCTAAGCTGTCATTTCTTAAAAGTTTGGGGCTGCGACGCTTATGTGAAAAAGTTTCAGGCTGATAAAGCTCGAACCCAAAGCGGATAAATGCATCTTCATAGGACACCCAAAACAGTTGGGTATACCTCCTGTCTCAGATCCGAAAGCAATAAGGGATTGTTTCTAGAATCGGGTCCTTTCTCAAGGAAAAAGTTTCTCTCGAAAGAATTGAGTGGGAGGATGGTGGAGACTTGATGAGGTTATTGAACCGTCTCTTCAACTAGTGTGTGGCAGGGCACAAGGAGTTGTTCCTGTGGCACCTACACCAATTGAAGTGGAAGATTATGATAGTGATCATGAAACTTCAGATCAAGTCACTACCAAACCTCGTGGGATGACAAGGATGCGTACTACTTTAGAGTGGTACGTAATCCTGTCTTGGAAGTCATGTTGCTAGACAACAATGAACCTACGAGCTATGGAGAAGCGATGGTGGGCCTGGATTCCAAAATGGCTCGAGGCCATATAATCCGAGAGAGGATCCATATATGAAAACAAAGTGTAGACTTTGGAAGAACTACTCGATGGTCGTAAGGCTGTTAGGTACATATGGATTTTAAAAGGAAGACGGACAATGATGGTAAGTATCACCATTAAGAAAGCTCGACTTGTCGTTAAGATGTTTTCCGACAAGTTCAAGGAGTTGACTACGATGAGACTTTCTCACTCGTAGCGATGCTAAGAGTCTGTTGGAATTGTATTAGCGATTACTGCATTATTTATGAAATCTTGTAGATAGGATGTCAAAACATTGTTTCCTCGATGATTTTCTTGAGGAAAGGTTGTACAACCGGAAGGTTTTGTCAATCCTGAAAGATGCTAATAAGTATGCAAAGCTCCAGCAATCCTTCTAAGGACTGGAGTAAGCATCTCGGAGTTGGAATGTGTGCTTTGATGAGATGATCAAAGTTTTTAGGTTTATACATAGTTTATGAGAAACTTGTATTTCCAAAGAAGTGAGTGGGAGCACTATAAAATTTCTGATGAGTATATGTTGTTGACATATTGTTGATCGGAAATGATGTAAAATTTCTGGAAAGCATATAGGGTTATTTGAAAAGTGTTTTTCAATGGAAAACCTAGATTAAGCCACTTGAACATTGAGCATCAAGATCTATAAGGATAGATCAAAACGCTTAATGGTACTTTCAAATGAGCACATACCTTGACATGATCTTGAAGGTGTTCAAGATGGATCAGTCAAAGAAGGAGTTCTTGCCTGAGTTGTAAGGTATGAAGTTAAGACTTAAAGCTCGACCACGGCAGAATAGAGAGAAAGGACGAAGGTCGTCCCCTATGCTTAGACATAGGCTCCATAGTATGCTATGCTGTGTACCGCACCTGATGTGTGCCTTGCCACATGTCTGGCAAGAGGGTACAAAGGTGTTCAAGGAGTGGATCACCAGACAGCGGTCAAAATTGTCCTTGGAGAAAATAAGGACATGTTTCTCGAGTATGGAGGTGATAAAGAGTTCGGCATAAAGGGTTATGTCGATGCAAGCCTTAACACCTATCTGAATGACTCTGAATAGCAAACCGAATACGTATAGTGGAGCAACCATTTGGAATAGCTCCAAGTGGACGTGGTAGTAGCATCTACGATATGACATAAAGTTTTGCGAAATACATAGGGATCTGAATGTTGCAGACCCGTTGACTACAAACCTCTCTCACAAGCATAACCCAGAACTCATTGAGTGTTAATCACATAGTGATGTGAACTAGATTATTCACTCCAGTAAACTCTTTGGATGTTAGTCACATGGCGATGTGACCTGTGATCACATGGAATGTGAACTAGATTATTGACTCTAGTGCAAGTGGGAGACTGTTGGAAATATGCCCTAGAGGCAATAATAAATTGATTATTATTATATTTCCTTGTTCATGATAATCATTTATTATCCATGCTGGAGTTGTATTGATAGGAAACTCAGATACATGTGTGGATACATAGACAACACCATGTCCCTAGTAAGCCTCTAGTTGACTAGCTCGTTAATCAATAGATGGTTACGGTTTCCAGACCATGGACATTGGATGTCGTTGATAACGGGATCACATCATTAGGAGAATGACGTGATGGACAAGACCCAATCCTAAGCCTAGCACAAGATCATGTAGTTCATATGCTAAAGCTTTTCTAATGTCAAGTATCATTTCCTTAGACCATGAGATTGTGCAACTCCCGGATACCGTAGGAGTGCTTTGGGTGTGCCAAACGTCACAACGTAACTGGGTGGCTATAAAGGTACACTACAGGTATCTCCGAAAGTGTCTGTTGGGTTGGCACGAATCGAGACTGGGATTTGTCACTCCGTGTAAATGGAGAGGTATCTCTGGGCCCACTCGGTAGGACATCATCATAATGTGCACAATGTGATCAAGGAGTTGATCACGGGATGATGTGTTACGGAACGAGTAAAGAGACTTGCCGCTAACGATATTGAACAAGGTATCGGGATACCGACGATCGAATCTCGGGCAAGTATCGTACCGATAGACAAAGGGAATTGTATACGGGATTGATTAAGTCCTTGACATCGTGGTTCATCCGATGAGATCATTGTGGAACATGTGGGAGCCAACATGGGTATCCAGATCCTGCTGTTGGTTATTGACCGGAGAGTTATCTCGGTCATGTCTGCATGGTTCCCGAACCCGTAGGGTCTACACACTTAAGGTTCGATGATGCTAGGGTTATAGGGAATAGATATACGTGGTTACCGAATGTTGTTCGGAGTCCCGGATGAGATCCCGGACGTCACGAGGAGTTCCGGAATGGTCCGGAGGTAAAGATTAATATATAGGAAGTATGGTTTTGGCCACCGGAAGTGTTCCGTGCATCACCGGTAGTGTACCAAGACCACCGGAGGGGTCCGGGGGTCCACCAGGTGGGGCCACCAGCCCCGGAGGCCTACATGGGCCAATAGTGGGAAGGGACCAGCCCCTAAGTGGGCTGGGGCGCCTCCCCACCAAGGCCCATGCGCCTAAGGGGAAGATGGGGCAAACCCTAAGGGTAGATGGGCCTTAAGGCCCATGCCTGGTGCGCCTCCCTCTCCCCTCCACTTGGCCGCCACCCTAGATGGGATTGGGGCTGGCCGCCGCCCCTAGGGTGGAACCCTAGGTGGGGCGCACCCCTCCCTCTCCCCTATATATACTTGAGGACTTGGGGCTGCCAACAGATGAGTTCCTCTCCTTCTTGGCGCAGCCCTACTCCTCTCCCTCCTCGTCTCTTGCGGTGCTTGGCGAAGCTCTGCTGGAGTACCACGCTCCTCGACCATCACCACGCCATCGTGCTGCTGCTGGATGGAGTCTTCCCCAACCTCTCCTTCTCCCCTTGCTGGATCAAGGCGTAGGAGACGTCACCGGGCTGTACGTGTGTTGAAAAGGAGGTGCCGTCCGTTCGGCACTAGGATCATCGGTGATTTGGATCATGACGAGTACGACTCCATCAACCCCGTTCATTTGAACGCTTCCGCTTAGCGATCTACAAGGGTATGTAGATGCACTCTCCTTCCCTTCGTTGCTAGATTACTCCATAGATTGATCTTGGTGATGCGTAGAAAATTTTGAATTTCTGCTACGTTCCCCAACACCAACTGCAGCCATCAAACAAGGTCACCTGCCACAAGCATGGCGCCTTAAAGCGGAGCAAGTTGCGACGTGCGGCGCGCGCTCACATAGGCGAAGTTGGATGGCCTGAGACGATGAAGTTGGACAGCCTGGATGCTACGGCGCCGGCTGCAGGTTGTGGCGCCGGGCAAGAAATCCAGCGATCTCACGGCCCCTAGCATGGCGTCTATCACACGTAGAGGAAGACGGAAGGAGATGGGGGAGTCCGGTGCTCGGTGGCTGGGGTAGGGCCGTGGCCAGGGGTGGTGGAGGGGACCACAAAAGGCAGGTAGCTGGTGCCGCGGGCCATGCTGGTGGGTGTTGCCGTCGTGCGCGGCAACGCGTGGGGGGTGATGGCGCTGGGACCTGGAGATGAGTTGCGGTGGCGTTTCTGGTTGGTGGCGCAGGTGTGGCGCGGCGGTGCGCGATGGCTGGGTCTCGCTGGCGGCCAAAGCTCGTCCGCAGTTGTGGCCGCGCCGGGTGGATGGTAGCGACGACGAGCGGGGTGGATGGGGGCGGCGAGCGGGGTGGATGGCGGCGGCGAGCGGGATGGATGGCAGCAACGGTGATCCCGATGGATGGCGGAGGCGGCCGAGAAGTGGGCGCGGGGCGGCAGCCGAGCAGAGAGGCGTGGGGCGGGAGCTCCCTGGCGATGGGATCGGGAAGGTTGGGGACGAGCGGTGGTGGGTTGGGATTTATTTTTTGCGGGCTCAGGAGCTCGGGAACATCCTCGTCGCCACCTATATACAAGCATGTTGTGATCCAAATAACTATTCTAATACCATGATCATAAAAGTGTTGTCCTATATATATATAGGTAAAACTGTGTCTACCATAGCTTGCCACAAAACTAGTTAAGTGTCCCTAAACTTTTAACGGTTCAAAAGTTATCAAAAAATATGAAATAAATATGAGAGCATCTCTCTAATGTAATAAGATGACCCAACAGAGGGATTGTCAAAATATGCATCTATGTGTCCTCGACAAAAATAATAAGCATTTCAGCTCACTGCGACATAAATATATACTGAACTATTTGTTTTTTTGTCCAGGACACATACAGTCGTATTTTTTTAATCCTTCCGTTGGATCATGTTATATTATAGGTGGGTCTATTATGATAACACCCTTAAGAGTCTTATTATGATAACACCCGAGCTTATTATGATAACACCCCGACCCACCTGTAGCTACAAACTAACCACGACCGAACTACAGACACAGAAAATAAAACCCACCCCGCCTTATCCTCTTCTCCACCCCTCTCTCTCCCCGTGCTCCACACCCGCACCACCAACTACCACCGCGTTGCCACCTCCCCCGCACCACCAACTACCACCGCGTTGCCACCTCCCCCGCGCTGCCGCACTACCTTCCTTCCCCGCGCTGCCCCGCATCGCCGGACCACCTCCTTGCCCGCGCCGCCGCACCACCTTCCCCCCAGCGTGATGTGCTACCATGAAACCTCTCGCATGTGGCCGCCGGCACCAGATCCGGCCACCATGGCCCCTAGGGAGGTTGGGGAAGCCACCAGGCTCCACCTAGACCTCGGCGAACGACCAATCTGAGGCCCCCTGCCCTCCCGCGCCTTCTCCATCGCCTCCTCCCTGCCGGTGGCCCGGGCCACCCCGCCTCCTCCTCCTCTCGGCCGGCGCCGCCCCGCCTCCTCCTGCTCCCGGCCCGCGCCTCCCCGCCTCCTACTGGTCCTGGCCACTGGCTTCCCCTACTGTGCTCCCTGCATCTCCCCCGCGCGCCTCCGACCCGCAGCACCGTCGAGGTGACGGCCCCGGCCCCGCCCCATCCAACCATGACGATGTGCAGTTCGGGCGAGCATGGCGTGTAGTGCGGGAGAGTAGGTCGTGCAGTGAGGGCAAGCACAACGTGCGGCGTGTAGTGCGGGCAAGCACGGCGTGCAGTGCTGGCAAGCGGGATACGATGTAGTTCGCTAGTCTCCCGTCAAGAGTGCAGCCATGAAAAAATTTGTTTGAAGAGAGACAAAAAGATGTAGTTCACTCCATTTTGTGTAGCAGCTCAGTACCCTCTGTATGAAGTGCGTCGTTTGTCTCCAAATTCAGTCGACTACATTAACATTTGCAGTGCGTTTGGTCCTCGGATGTGGTTCATTTCTTAGAGTGATGTTGTTCACTTGCTCACTGCATGGAAGTGCAAAAAATTTAGCGCAACAACAAATATAGTAATGAGGTTCACTTCGATATATGTCGCGGTGCACTTGCCTCCTCTCTGCGGTCCACTCTTCTTCACAAAAAAATTGAAAAAGACAACAAAAACTCGTCTGAGAAAAATTACGTCCGACAAAAGAAATTATGCAGCTCGCTTGCCCGTCTAATGCAGTGCGGTTTTCATTCTGAAGCACTGCGGTCGGCCGTATGATGTTGTTCATCCCGTAATGCAAAAAAATTGTTACGGAAGCGAAAAAAAGTAATGCAGTTCACTTCTTGATAGTGTTGTGGTTCATTTACACCCGATGTGAAGTGCACTCTACTTTCTCGTCCTTAAAAAAATTACGTTCGAATAAAAGAAACCATGCAGTTCTCTTGCCCGTCTGATGTAGTGCGGTTTTCCATCCGATGCAGTGCGGTTTTCAGTCGGATGAAGTACCCACGTCGATTTGGGTGTCGCGAAAAACAAAGTGTCCGCATTTCGGTAAATTTAAAACTGCTCTTAAACCGTAAGGAATTAGAGAGAGTGTTCTATATGAAAAAGTTGCGTCTCGTCGATATCTTTCCAATGGCATATAATTTGAATCATTTCGACGGCCGGTTTGTAAAAATTTCGCGAAAAACGGCCGCTGCCATTTGTCGTCTGCCACATGATTTTCAAAATTAACTTAAAACTGCAAGGAATCTCAAAACCATTTCTACATGTGAAAGTTGCGCCTTGTCCATATCTTCCCAACGACATATTACACGCCTCGTTTCGACAAACGGTTAAAAAACTAGAGTGAAAACAGTACCAAAAATTTGAAAAAAAATTGAAAAACAGAATTCAACGATTTAGTAAATTTGAAACTGCTCTTAAACCGTAACGAATTAGAAAAAGAGATATGAAGAAGATGCGCCTCGACGATATCTATCCGACGGTGTATCATTTGCTTCATTCCGACAAGCGGTTTAGAAAAAATGTGAAAAATGCTCGCTGTCACTCGTTGTGGGTTGCACCATTTTCAAAACTGCTCTTAAACCGTGAGGAATCTCGAAATGTGTTCAACATGGCGAAGTTGCATCTAATCCATAGCTTTTAAACGATATATTACACGCCTCGTTCCGACAAACGTTAAAAAACTAGAGCGAAAACAGTACCAGAAAAAACATTGCGTGCAGTTTTTTGCCACGGGAAGTTCACTCACCTCTGTACTGCAGCACACTTGGTTCAAACAATGACGTGCACTTGCATTGAGCATGCAATGCGGAAGTGTTATCAGAATAAGTATTCTGATAATATTATCAGAATAGGCCGGCTGTGTGTGTGTGTATATATATGTGTGTGTGTGTGTGTATATATGACCAATATAGCATATCCTACACATATTACCAATAGTCATGAACACACATATACCCAACACATATCCATGAACACATCCATACATATACATAGTTTCATCAATATTACACAGTTTCATCCATAGGTAGCAAGTTTCACAAAGTCAAAACAAAAACTAAAGACAAGCACTCTATATCTGAAATTACAATAAATGACCTAAAACTAAATATCCATTTTCCTAAAAACTATCTTATTACTAAGATCTTCTCTAGATCTTCTTCTTTTCTTCCAACCTGCATAACAAAAACACTAAGAAAGAGAGAATGGGTTAGGAGTAGAAATGTAGCATTTCACTTGGTGAAATGCAATGATGTAGGAGCCATCACTTGAGATCAAGACAATCTTAGTTAAGATCCTGATTTTCAAAGTGATCTTAATTAGAAAGCCAAATATCGTAAACCAATACCAAAGAGCCAAAGGAGATAACGAGCTAAGGACCCAATCAAGAAGCCACCATAATTAGTAGTAAGTTAAATGCCAACACAAAGGCCACTATCAGTACTAGCTCCAGGAATTAAGCCAACTAAAAACTAGTGATTAAAGCCAAGGATTAGACTTCATCACCACAATCAGTTTTGCCTAGTGACAATAGGTGCATGTCACTGTGCAACGCCAAAAACAAAGGTCAAGGAGGAGATATACATCACAACAAGCAGAGCCACCCGTGAGCTTGACACAGCAAGCAGCTGCTGTTAACACCACAATCACCAAAGCCACCCATGAGGACAACACAAACACACACACACAACTTAGTCACACCATTCAGGCCAGTATAAATAGGGCAACCAACCATAGAGTAGGGTCTGTTAGACACTTGGTGTCCAAAACATGAAACAAGACTGGGCCCAAAACCATATCTGTGAGATAGTGTGAAGCAGTTAGGAGGAGCAGACTGTCCACAAGAAGCAGGTTTACTAGAATCCACAAGACGAAGCTATAGAAGATCTCAAGGTATACTTCGAGGGATTATGTGCTCAGACAACCTAGAAGTGCCATGGCTAGTTCATCATGGCACATGGATAGCCGCATGTAAATTAAGCCTAAGAGAGGGGGGCTCAGACCAGCATCACTGCCCAAATCAGATGCAGTATTTGTCTTATCAGTAGAAAACTAGGAGATTAACAACCAAAACCAAGTATAGCATTTGTTCATAGGCTATTATAAAGGGACCAATAGGAATAGCCAAACCAAGTGGTATCTGTTCATATCAGTATTAGAAGTAAAACAACTAAGAACAAGTGAGTATCTGTTCATGAGTAAAGTAACTATAGCATAGAAGAAATAGCAGGGTAGCACCCCGAATGATTATCTGCTTTTGCAGAACACAGCACCACACTTGCACTTGGCATTTTTCTGCAATCAGGGCACTGCACCCACAAACACAGGGGGCTAGTACCATTATAAACTGCTACTGCAAGTAATAGCAGCACAGAACAGAGCAGTACAGGAGCATATATACTTCACAAATACACATAGATGGTCACTGACCAAAACCCTGACACAACAAGAATCCATCACAAAGAGCTCCAACACAAGTTGATGCTCATCTACAGCAGCTAACCATAGCTAATAGAGCCTCACATCCGAAAAGATCAAGAGCTAGAGCTATGCATTAGAGAGATCAGAGGAGGGGAGCAAGGAGAAGCTCACTGTCGGAGTAAATAACCATGCGTAGCCTAGCCGGCTCCCCCTGGCCCTTCTGAAAAAATTACGAGGCGATTCGGCCCTCAAGAAACCAAAACACAGGGACGCCTTCCCCTTGCCGGCTGTATCCAGGCCGGCTATCGGAAGGCGGCCCGACTTCAGCCCTCATGAAGAAAAGCCGCGGGAGGGCCGGCTCCGAGAAGCCGGCCGCGAGAAGGCCGACTCCAAGAAGCCGGCTCCCATAAAGCGGTCAAGATCGTACCCTCGAAGTCTGCATCCACATAACGGCGATGTGACGGGGCATGGCTACAGTGAAGCCTGCCACCCCCGAATCCCGAAGCACGCCTGGCACAGTGCACCGTACGGGTGGCCATGACCCGCCCGGCACAGCACTGTTGCCACGATTGACCCTGATGTCATCCACGACGGGCTACCAGTACGGCCCACGGGCGGTGGGCCCCTTCGGGCAGAGAGACACCCGAAGGCGGCCAGACCTCCCCTAGTCGGCCCAAGATAGAGCCGGCTCCCCACAGCCGGCTTGCCACCTCCCTCGAAGAAGACGCCCCATTAAGGAGACAAGACGCGGTGGGGCTACAGTGATCGCCCACCGAGCGGCAGCACTGTAGCCACGCCCACTTCGGCGAAGCCCTCGCCACCAAGATTGAGCAACAGTAACCAGCCGCCGACAAGGCCCTGACAGTGGGGCCTGCCTGTCGACCAAGGAGCCGGCAGCCGGCGGGACCCACTAGCCGGCGGGCCCCAGCAGCCAGCGCAGAAGCCAGAGAGCATAGACACAGACGGCTGGGCCCCGCGCCCAGCCGGATTACCATTGTACCCCCGGGGGGTAGGCCTATATAAACCCCCCGGGGCATCCATGCAAAGGGAGATCAATCCCTGCTAGTCTCAGACACCACATAGGGAGGAGAAGAGAGCAAGCCGTGCCCTTCTTCCTCCTCTCGCCAAACAGCTCAAGGAGCACCGTGTAGCTACTTGTTCATCTAGTGACCATGCGGAGACCCCGCAGAGCAGCAGTAGGGGTGTTATCTCCACGGAGAGCCCCGAAGCTGGGTAAGATTCGTCGGCGTGCATGTCATCGCCTCATCCCGTTTCCAGGCACCGGCGACGTCTTACTGGCTCCCACAATGATAAGCCACCCGTTGGCATATGTCGCACCTACCACCCGACATTTGGCGCCCACCATGGGGCCAGGTGCACCGTCGTCCGGAGACCTGTTCTGGACGGGAACCCTCTTCCTCCCCCGCGAGCGTAGCCAGCCCGGCACGCCCAATGGCGCTTGCCACGGCGCGCTACAAGGTGTCACCAACATCTGTGTGGCGAGCAGCCTCGCCGATCTCCTTGACAAGACTCTCATCTCTGACGAGCTCGCCTCCGACGTGGGCACCGACCACCTCATCAACCTCCTCGGCCAGCTCCACGTCTCCGGCGAGCCTGCCGTGGACTTGGAGTCGGTTGGCTCCACTGATCTGATGCATGTCGGCTCCGACACGGCCTCACTCGACACGTTCCCCACCAATGTTGCGATCTACAACGACCTGCTCCCTCGGGCTGATGGCTGTGACGCTGTCACCACCGAGGTGATGGTCATCGGCCACGGCGGCGCTTCTGACGAGAGCGCCCACGACGCCCCGCACGCGGCGGTCCACGACTTGTCCATCCCCCTCCCGGCCGATGCCGACATTGAAGCACTGGAAGCTCGCTACCTTGCCCTCCTCGCGGAGGGCCGGAAGTTGGTTTCCATGAGACGCCTCGCTGAGGCCCACCGACGTGAGGCCGACCGCGCCGCCTTTGGCACGCCGCCCCAAGGCGGGCCTAGCCGGGCCGACATTGTCAGATAGTGCGACGCTGTCGTCGCCGATACGCTAGGAGTCGACCGCCCAGTCTATGCTACTCCACTCAAGAACCTGCGCGCCGCCCAGGCGGCCGTAGACGAGCTAGATGGACTGGGGGCCGAAGAACTCCCCCACATGACCCGACGCATCCAGCAGCTGATCGATGCAGCCGCGCAGCGGCACGAAGACGACGCCCGCGCGGAAAGCCCTCCCCCGCGCCGAGATCATGGCGCGATGTCCTGGACGCCGACTACGGGTAAAACCTGCGCGCGGCGCGAGAAAGAACCAGCTGCCAGCCGAAGCCGAACCTGAATCTCCATCGAGCGAGACGCAGAAGGCCACCCCCGGGCCGTGGAGTGGCGGGGCAACCCGCCTCCGCCCCGGCCTCGTGGAGAGAGATATCCCACCCCGCCGCCTGTTGCGCATCCGACTCTCAGCGGCCGGCTAGGTCGCCGCGAAGGAGTTGGCGAGAACGACGCCCGCCATCGGATCGACCGCCTGGCGCGACCCCTGGCGCTAGAAGAAGAATACGATGTCGGCCCGCCTTGCTTCGGCCCCCGCATCCGCGACGAGCCTTTCCCCAAAGGGTTCTCGCTCCGAAGAGACGCGCCCAAGTACAACGGCTCCGTGAAGCCGGAAGATTGGTTGATCGACTACTCCACGGCGGTTAGCATAGCCAACGGCAACAGGCGCGTTGCCGTGAAGTACGTGCCCCTCATGCTGCAGGGCACGACGTGGACCTGGCTCAACAGCCTCAAGCCATACAGCATCAACAGCTGGCTAGACTTCACAGAAGCCTTCGTCCGCAACTTCACCAGCACCTACAAGCGGGCTCCCAAGCCCAGACAGCTCTGCTTGTGCGTACAAGGCCCCTCCGAGTCCACTCGCGAGTACCTCACGCGTTGGGCCGAGCTCCGCAACTCTTGCGAAGGGGTACACGACGTGCAGGCCATAGAATACTTCACTGCCGGGTGCCGAGAAGGCACCCTCCTCAAGCACAAGCTCCTCTGCGACGAGCCGACTACCCTCGACGAGCTTCTGATCATAGCGGACAAGTACGCCACCGCCGACTCCTCGATGAAGACCGAACTCCGGGTAGACGCGTCCGGAAAGCTACTCAACCTGGCGCCCAAGATGCCGGCTGGGGACTCCGGCCGACGCCCACACCAGAACGACCACAAGCGCAAGGGCCCAGTGCCGCCCTCCACCAGTCGGCAGGTGGCCACAGTCGAAGACAAGCAGCCCGAAGCGCGGCCCGCACCCAAGAAGCAGAGGGGCGGCAAGCCGGCTTGGCAGCCGGCCTTCTCCTACGAGCAGACTCTCGACGCCCCGTGCAAGTTCCACAGCGGCGCGAAGCCGTCCAACCACACGACCCGGAAGTGCCACTGGCTCACCTGAATCTCTAAAGGCGAAGGGCTCACACCGCCTCCGCCTGCCGGTCCGCCGCTTCCGGCTCCGCAGCCGCCAGCCGCTCGACCCGCAGTCGGAGCCATGCACGATGAGTTCCCCGACGAGCATGCCGCCTATATCATCTTCACAAGTCAGCACGAAGACCGGCGCAGCAAACGCCGAGAGCGCCAAGAAGTCAGCATGGTTGCTGCCAACCCCGCCGAGCACATGCACTGGTCAGAAAAACCTATCAGCTGGAGCCGGACCGACCACCCAGAGGTGTTGCCATCTCCCAGCTCTTATGCGTTGGTTTTGGAAGCCACCCTTGCAACGGATAGACGCAGTGCCCGATTCTCTCGCGTGCTGATAGACGGCGGGAGCAGCATCAACATCCTGTACCGTGACACCATGGAGAAGCTGAATGTCAAGACGAAGCAACTCATGCCTACTCGGACTGTGTTCCATGGCATCGTACCCGGCCTGTCCTGCGCCCCCATTGGCAAGATCAAGATTGATGTACTTTTTGGGGACAAGGAGCATTTTTGCTGGGAAGCGATCTGGTTTGAAGTGGTGGACCTGGAGAGCCCTTACCATGCATTGCTTGGCCGACCTTCCTTGGCCAAGTTCATGGCAGTTCCCCACTATGCATACCTCAAGATGAAGATACCGAGCACCAAAGGCATCATCACCGTAGTCAGCGATTACAAGAAGTCCTCTGAGTGCGCAGCAGCCAGCAGCCGGCTGGCCGAGTCCCTTGTGATTGCCAAAGAAAAGAAGATGTTGGACCGAGTCGTGGCCATGGCCGGCAAGCAGTCGGCCTTGTCCCCCGATCCCAAGGAGCATGATGCTCAAGGATCTTTCCAGCCGGCCAAGGAGACGAAGAAGATACCTCTTGACCCCGAGCACCCAGAGAGGTTTGCCGTCATCGGGGCAAACCTAAACAGCAAATAGGAAGGCGAGCTCGCCGATTTCCTCCGTGAGAATCGGGACATCTTTGCATGGTCCCCCAAGGACATGCCGGGCGTTCCGAAGGAATTCGCCGAGCACAAACTACACGTCCAAGAAGACGCAAAGCCAGTCAAACAACCCCTCCGCCGACTATGGGAGGAGAAATGCAGGATTGTGGGGGAGGAGATAGCCCGACTTCTGGCAGCCGGCTTCATTATGGAAGTTTTCTTTCCAGAGTGGCTCGCCAACCCGGTCCTCGTGCTAAAGAAGAACAACAAGTGGCGCATGTGTATAGACTACACGAGACTCAAAAAGGCCTTCCCCAAAGATCCCTTTGCCCAGCCAAGGATTGAACAAGTAATAGACTCCACGGCCGGATGCGAGCTGTTGAGTTTCTTGGATGCTTACTCAGGGTATGACCAGATAAAGTTAGATCTGGCAGACCGCCTGAAGACCGCCTTCATCACGCCATTCGGAGCCTTCTGCTACCTGACTATGACATTCGGCTTGAGAAATGCCGGTGCCACTTTTCAGCGTTGCATGCAGAAGTGCCTCCTCAAGCAACTCGGCAGAAATGCCCACGTCTACGTAGACGACATTGTGGTGAAGACGGAGAAGCACGGCGCCTTGCTGGAAGACCTCAAGGAAACATTTGAGAACCTACGCCGGTTCCAAATCAAGCTTAACCCCGAGAAATGCGTGTTCGGAGTGCTAGCCGGCCAGCTCCTAGGCTTCCTGGTCTCCGAACGCGGCATCGAATGCAACCCAGTAAAGATCAAGGCCATTGAGAGAATGGCGATTCCCACCAAACTTCAAGACGTCCAGAAGTTTACCGGATGCTTGGCCTCCCTGAACCGCTTCATAAGCCGGCTCGGAGAGAAAGCTCTTCCCCTCTACCGCCTCATGAAGAAGACCAACCACTTCGAGTGGAATGACCAAGCCGATCAAGCTTTTCATGAGCTGAAGAAGATGCTGGCCACGCCGCCTGTCCTGGCGGCGCCGACTGAGAAAGAGCCCATGCTCCTCTACATTGCCGCAACCAGCCGGGTGGTCAGCACCGTCATTGTAGTCCAACGCCCAGAAGAAGGCCGAGCCCAGCCGGTCCAGAGGCCGGTGTACTATTTGAGCGAGGTGTTGTCTACCTCAAAGCAGAACTACCCGCACTACCAGAAGATGTGCTACAGTGTGTACTTCACCGCCAAGAAGCTGAAGCCCTACTTCCAAGAGCATCCCATCACGGTTGTATGCACCGCCCCGCTGGCCGAGATCATAGGCAGCCGGGATGCATCCGGCCGGGTGGCGAAATGGGCCATCGAGCTGGCCCCCTATATGATCTTCTACCAGCCTCGCACCGCCATCAAGTCCCAAGCATTAGCCGACTTCCTCGTCGACTAGGCCGAGACCCAGTACCTACCGCCGGCTGCCGACTCCACTCATTGGCGCACTTCGATGGGTCCAAGATGCGCACCGGCTTGGGAGCCGGTGTCATCCTCACCTCTCCCAAAGGCGACAAGCTCAGATACACGCTGCAAATTCACTTTGCCGCCTCCAACAACGTGGCCGAGTACGAGGCGCTCATACACGGGCTCCGGCTTGCCAAAGAACTCGGCATTCGCCGGATCCTATGTTATGGCGACCCGGACTTGGTGGTCCAGCAATCATTCGGCGACTGGGATGCCAAGGACGCAAATATGGAAAGCTACCGCTTCCTCGTTCAGCAGATCAGTGGGTATTTTGAAGGATGCGAGTTCCTCCACGTACCACGAGCCGACAATGAGCCAGCCGATGCCTTGGCTCGAATAGGCTCCACTCGGCAAGCAATACCAACCGGTGTCTCTCTACAACGCCTCCTCAAGCCGTCTATCAAGCCGTCTCCAGAGTCTGATTCCATCTTCGTGCCGCCCGACCCCGACGCAGCCGGCTTGAAGAACCAAGCAGGTGACCTGGGGACTTCGATAGTTGGCCGGGGGGTATCAGCAGGCGGCTCGGGGACTTTCGTAGTTACGCCCGACCCGGGGACTACCTCACCCGGCTCGGGGACTGCGGTAGTCGGTCCGGAGACTACACCAACACAACAGGCGGCGGCCGACTCCAGCATTTCACCGCCCAGCCCGCCCGCCCTGGTCGCAGTAGCCGTTTTGGCAATAGAAGAAGTCACAGCTCCGTCATGGGCTCAATCCATCCTCAACTTCCTAATAAACCAAGATCTGCCGGCTGACGAAGTAGAGGCAAGACAAGTCCAACGCCGAGCTGGAGCATACACAATCTTCAACAGAGAACTCGTCAAGCGCAGTGTCACTGGAGTCCTCCAGCGATGCGTCGAGCAAGAGAAGGGCATTGCAATCCTCAGAGACATCCACCAAGGAGAATGCGGCCACCATGCGGCCTCAAGATCACTCGTCGCCAAAGCCTTCCGCCATGGTTTCTTTTGGCCGACTGCTTTGGATGACGCCAAGGAGTTAGTTAAACATTGCAAAGGGTGCCAACTCTTCAGCTCCAAGCAACGCATGCCGGCTTCAGCACTCAAGACCATTCCCCTCACTTGGCCCTTCGCCGTTTGGGGACTGGACATGGTGGGCCCATTCAAGACGGCGCGGGGCGGCATGACACATCTGCTTGTCGCCGTGGACAAATTCACCAAATGGATTGAGGCAAAGCCGATCAAGAAGCTGAATGGGCCGACTGCCATGACATTTATCGCAGATATAACAACTCGGTACGGCGTGCCACACAGCATCATCACCGACAATGGCACGAATTTCGCCAAGGGAGCCTTGGCACAATTCTGCGTGACGCAAGGCATCCGGTTGGACCTAGCGTCCGTCGCCCACCCGCAGTCAAACGGCCAGGTCGAGCGAGCCAATGGCCTCATCCTTTCCGGCATCAAGCCCCGACTGATCGTACCACTGGAGCGTTCAGCCGGCTGTTGGCTCAATGAGCTGCCGGCTGTCCTCTGGAGTCTGCGCACTACACCAAACAAGTCAACCGGATTCACTCCTTTCTTCCTCGTATATGGTGTCGAGGTGGTCATCCCAACTGACACCGAGTTCGACTCACCTCGGGTAACCATGTACACGGAAGCCGAGGCCAAGGAAGCACGAGAAGACGGCGTCGACCTGCTGGAAGAAGGCCGACTGTTAGCCCTCAGCCGGTCCGCCATTTATCAGCAGGGCCTGGCCGCTACCACAGCCGGAAGGTCAAGCCAAGATCCTTCCAAGAGGGCGATCTTGTGCTCCGGCTGATCCAGCGAACAGCCGGCCAGCACAAGCTCTCGGCCCCTTGGGAGGGCCCCTTCGTCATCAGCAGAGCCTTAGGCAACGACTCCTACTACCTGATCGACGCGCAGAAGCCGAAGGCACGAAAAAGAGACGACTCCGGCAAGGAGTCGGAACGACCATGGAACGCCAACCTCCTCCGAAGGTTTTACAGTTGAAACGCACTATGTATCACACTAACTTTTGTACTAAGTACGACACAATAGGCCCCCCGTGGAGAGCTCGGGGACTGCCATCTTTTGTCTATGAATGAAAAGTATCATGCTTATGGCCTTGTCATTGCATTCACTTTTTTTCGTCCGGCACCGGGTTCGACTAGTCGACCCGGGGACTGGCCGCCTGGAGTTATATTAGAAGTCCTACCCATAGTCAGACAAGTAGTGTGCCGGCTCCCAAGCCTTCTCTTGCCAAAAGTCGCAGTTCGAAGAACCGGCTGTCCGGCTGCAAGAGTTAAAGGCAGGAACGGGTGCCCACACGAAAAACGGCTAGGGACTAACAGACTAATATAACAAAAGCCGGTTTTTCTCCCACCGCCGACCGGCTACCAGAGTAGCCGGCCGGCCGGCTTCCATTCACCTCGCTCCAATCTAAGAAAGCTCGAGTACTTGCCTTCCCAGAAGGGGAAGGCGGCAAAGGAAACCGCCTAAGGATAAAAAGCATACATGAATGGAAACCAAACACGCAATAATATTTACATAAAAGACCTTCAAAAGGCCAGCATTCAACATAATTCGAATACACCCCCAGTGGGTGGAACTGCGCAAGTTTAATAAAGTCGTTCAAAAGGCAACAAGCAGGAAAAAACAAGGACGACAGACTAAGCCAAGGGAGCGACTGGCGAGTCGGGCATGTCGGTGGAGACGGCAGTGCCGGCTGGAGGAGTGGCCGGCTGGCGAACCTCGGCATGATCACCGCCTCCCGCAGAGGGCGCTAGCACGTGCCTTGTTGCTGGAGGCACGATCAGGCTGAGGTTGGCTGCCTGCTTCACCAGTCGGCTCAACGTCTTCGCCGTCCTCTCCTTCGTCGTCTTCGCCTTCATCACTGGAGGCGATCTCCTCTACCGAGTCTTCACCCGCTGTCGGGTCCAGCCCGAACCACTCCTCCGGCTGGGCAACGCCATCGTCATTGATCTCAGGAGCGAAGACGCTGATGTCAGTACACTCGGCGATCGTCGAAGCGTGCTAACCGATAGCCGGCCGCACCTCCTCCAACTCTTCGTCGTCCTCCAGCCGCCAGGTGCGCAGCTGGTCCAGGTTCAGCCCCGGATACCAGGCTTGGACGAACTCCAGCGCCCGCCCAGCTCCAAGCCGGGCTGCCGACGCCTTCCAGGCCTCGAAGCGGCCAACCGCCACCTCCAGCCAGTCGGCAGTCCAACTCGGGGTGCGGGGAATCGTCTCGCTTGGCCAGAGGGCGGCCAACACCTGCGCCCCGGCACGCTGGAGGCGGAGCAGCATACGGTGAGCCGGCTGCAGCCGGGCTTGGTCCGCCAAGAGCTGCTCCTCAAGCGTCCGGCTCGCGTCCGGCGCGATTTCAGCCCCCGCCTGCCGGCGTACCTCGCGATGGGCCTCGATGGATTGGGTGGCAAAGACGGAGTAGCCAGGAAAGTAGTCTGCACAGAGAACAAAAAGCAGCACAAGTCAGAACACAAATCAAGGATCAAAGGGCAAGCAGGGAGTGAAGAAGGCGGCTTACCGTTGATCAGATCCTTGATACGGCTGAAGCCCTCGCTCAGCGCCTGCTTCGCTTCAGCCCAGCCCGCCGCTTCGGTCTCGAACTCGGCCCTCAGGGCGTCCTCGTTGTCCTGCGCCTTCTTCAGGGCTGCCTTGCGGCTCTCCTCCTGGTCGGCCAACTCCTTGACCAGGCGGTCACGCTCCAGGACCAAGGCACTATACTCGGCTCCTTGGCGTGAAGGGTGGCCTGGGCCCCGCTAAGCTGCTCCCTCAAGTCGGCATTGGCTCCTGCAAGCATGAAGACAAAAGAAAAATTAATAAGGGGAAGTCGTCAAGGAAGATCCGACCCGGCTGCTCAGCAGTCGGCCCGAATCTCAGGGACTACACCCAGTGGGTGCGCTGACGCGCCCCCACAGGAGATGAACGAGACAAACACGCACTCCGGCTGCTGGTCAGGTCCTCAGTTCTCCGGCCCAGCTCCTGAGCCTGGGAGTTGAAGGCGGCTGCGGGAAGGTTATGATACTCCTGGAAGATTATACAGGAGGCAAGGATAAGTTAAGTTGACAGAACCTAGTAAGTTCCAAGCCGCCTGCGCAGCAGCCGGCTTGGAACTCGAGGACTACACCCAGTGGGTGCGCTGACGCGCCCCCACGGAAGAAATTGAAAGAGCAAAATAACCAAGGACAGAAGACTCACCCGGATGACGGCCCGCGTCGAGAGAAACTCTTGAGTGTATCGCTGCAGCGAGGCGGCCTGAGCTTGAAGCCGGTTCCGGACCTCCTGGGCCGTCGCGTTCAGCTCGTCCGTCCCCCCGCTGGGAGTCCACTCGGACGCGCTGACGCTGGCCGCCTCTAGGGCCTCCGCCGCCTGGCTGGCGCCCGCTGCTCGGTGCGGTTCCGGCGCGGAGGCGCCACCCCCTGCGCGCCGGCGCAATGATGGCTGCACCTCGAGGCCGGCCCCTGCCGCCGGCTCGCCCTTGGACGGCTGCTCTGGCACCGCAGCTGATTGGCCGCTTTGGCCCACTCCAGTCGGCGCCGTTTGCGACGCCCCCTCCATGAAGATCACGGAGTCCTCCCGCCTCTCCATCACCGGCGGGCCTTGGTCGACCTCCTCCGACGGGGGCACGGGAACGTCGGGGGCCACGGCGCGGAGGGGAACAATGAGCAGTGGAGGCCGGTTGTGCGAGGCCTCCGCCTCCATCTCCGTGGCTGCCGCCTTCGCCCGGGCCTTGGCCGCCGCGTCGGCCTGCTCCTTTGTCGCCTGGGCGGTCCTTCGCTCCGCCACCTCCCGCTCCTCCCGCGCCTCCCGCGCGTTCTGGTCCGTGGCCTCCTTAAGGTCGGCGCGGGGATCCACGCGGCGGGAGCTTGAGGATCCTCCAGTCGGCCCAACTATGGAGCCGCTAGGACCTCGCTCGAGAGAAAGCGGCGCCTTGTTCGGCAAGAAAAGAAAGGTTTAGAAGAGTTTCGGACGAAGAAGACAAAAAATATATACACAAGACATTCGACGACTTACGCAGAGATTGCCTGCGGCTGCTTCACCGCCTTGAGGAAGCGGGTCACCTTCGCGGCCGCCTCATCCCGCTTGGTCGCCGCCGTGGAGGCCTTGGATTTTTTCGGCCGGCTGCCGAAGAAGGTCGACGCGGCCCGGCGCTTCTGCGCGCCGCCATGGGCAGCCGACACGGCAGACGAGCCCGCGCCTTGATGATCGGGCGCCGGCTGGCGGTGCGGGGCGACTTCGACCTCGTCGTCATCCGGCCAGTCCTCGAAGCTGGCCCCAAGTCCCGCGCCTCCGGCCTCGTCGCCTTACCCCACGATGGCGTCTTCCATGGCGGCCGCTCCCAGGTCGGGGAGGAGCTGGCGCTCTACCCCCGCGGCCCCGGCTGTTGGCGGGAGAAGAGGGTTCTGCAAAAGGCAGACCAATTGATCAAGAGTCGGCTATCATGAGGCCGGCTACAAAAAAGGAAGAAAAGAAGAAAGAACTTACAGCAGGCGGAGGGTTGGCGCGGGAATATGGCTCCTTGCCGTATCGCCAATCCTCGGCGAGCTTGCAGTTGGAGATATAATTCACCATGTAAGACACCTCTGCGTGAGGCACCTCCCTGGTGCTCAGCCGGCACGGGTCGAAGCGGCCGCTCATTTGGCAGATCATGTGAGGCCGGCCTTGGAGCAGAAGAACCCGACGCTCCATGAAGGCGGCCACCAAGTCGGCTCCAGTCAGGCCCTCTGACTGGATCATCACCCGAAGCCGGGAGACAGCTGCGTTCCCGGCCTGAGACAGCGACCTGGCCCGGTAGCTCCACGAAGGCTGCCTCCCAGCTGGCGGGCCGGCTACGTAAACCGACAGGTTGACGTAGTCGCCTTGCTGGGCGACGTTCTTCACATAGAAATAAGACTTCTGCCAAAGCTTCACCGATTGGATCAACGGAATGGACGGGAATGGATTGTTCTCGCTCGCCCGCCTCATGGCAATGAAGGCTCCGCAGGGGGCGGGCACGCCCGCGACGACGGTGCCGAGCTTGCTTTGGAAGAACTCCCCCCAGAGCTCGAGCATGGGCAGAACACCAAGAAAACCCTCGCACGGGGTGACGAAGGCCGACAGCAGCATCACCGCGTTGGGCGTGAGGTGATGCGGCTGGAGGTGGTAGAACTCGAGGAAGGCTCGAAGGAATCCGCTCGCCTGGAGGCTGAAGCCGCGCAGGCAGTGTGAGCGGAAGATCACCTGCTCGCCCTCCTCTGGTGCAGGCGAAATCTCCCTCGCTGGCGCTTGACGAACCCGCACAAGGTTCTCGCCGGGCAGACGCCGCATCCGGCGGAGGAACTCGACGTGGTCCTCGTGGACGTTAGATCCATCCCACGAGCTCGACAGCGCCATGGGAGCAATGCGGCGGGGAGCAAGACGATGTGACGGCGGAACGGCGCGACAAAGAGTTGCTGCGGCGAAGAGAAGAAGGAGGGCGAGAAGGGGCGGAGTGAGGGAGATCGCGCGAGCCTCTGCCGCTCCCCCTCCTCCTACTACTTATAGACCGCGCGGCGGAGCCAAGGAGGCACGGCGTGGGGGAACGTGGGGATCAACTGCGCCCACTCCCCCATGTCCCGCGATTATTGTGCCTTCATGGCAGAATAAAACCGCTGCGGGAAGGCGAGCGGTCCATGTGGGCCGCAGAAGATCCACGCTCGGACCGAGGCCTGCGAGTGGCGGGCCCGGGCCTTCGGCGGCGTCCCGTCGCACGCGTGCGTTGGCAGGATTTCCTTGCCACGTGGCCCGCGTTCCCGCCTACGAGAAACGGAGCTTTTCCGAGGACGGCGCGCACGAGCAAAGCCGGCTCCTCGGGATAGGAAGCTGACCTAGCTTCTCGTCCCTTTGTCAGCCTCGAAGCTCGATCAGCTTCGGGGACTACTGTCGGAGTAAATAACCATGGGTAGCCTAGCCGGCTCCCCCTGGCCCTTCTGAAAAAATTACAAGCCGATTCGGCCCTCAAGAAACCAAGACACAGGGCCGCCTTCCCCTTGCTGGCTGTCTCCAGGCCGGCTATCGGAAGGCGGCCCGACTTCAGCCCTCATGAAGAAAAGCCGCGGGAGGGCCGGCTCCGAGAAGCCGGCCGCGAGAAGGCCGACTCCAAGAAGCCGGCTCCCATAAAGCGGTCAAGATCGTACCCTCGAAGTCTGCATCCACATAACGGTGATGTGACGGGGCGTGGCTACAGTGAAGCCTGCCACCCCCGAATCCCAGAGCACGCCTGGCACAATGCGCCATACGGGTGGCCATGACCTGTCCGGCGCAGCACTGTTGCCATGATTGACCCTGATGTCATCCACGACGGGCTACCAGTACGGCCCACGGGCGGTGGGCCCCTTCGGGCAGAGAGACACCCGAAGGCGGCCAGACCTCCCCCAGTCGGCCCAAGATAGAGCCGGCTCCCCACAGCCGGCTTGCCACCTCCCTCGAAGAAGACGCCCCATTAAGGAGACAAGACGCGGTGGGGCTACAGTGATCGCCCACCGGGCGGCGGCACTGTAGCCACGCCCACTTCGGCAAAGCCCTCGCCACCAAGATTGAGCAACAGTAACCAGCCGCCGACAAGGCCCTGACAGTGGGGCCTGCCTGTCGACCAAGGAGCCGGCAGCCGGTGGGACCCACTAGCCGGCGGGCCCCAGCAGCCGGCGTAGAAGCCGGAGAGCGTAGACACAGACGGCTGGGCCCCGCGCCCAGCCGGATTACCATTGTACCCCCGATGAGTAGGCCTATATAAACCCCCCGGGGCATCCATGCAAAGGGAGATCAATCCCTGCTAGTCTCAGACACCACATAGGGAGGAGAAGAGAGCAAGTCGTGCCCTTCTTCCTCCTCTCGCCAAACAGCTCAAGGAGTATCGTGTAGCTACTTGTTCATCTAGTGACCATGCGGAGACCCCGCAGAGCATCAGTAGGGGTGTTATCTCCACGGAGAGCCCCGAAGCTGGGTAAGATTCGCTGGCGTGCATGTCATCGCCTCATCCCGTTTCTAGGCACCGGCGACGTCTTACTGGCTCCCACAATGATAAGCCACCCGTTGGCATATGTCGCACCTACCACCCGACACTCACCAAGAGGAGTTGTAGCCGAAGCAGGATGCATCCACACCATCACTATGGTGTGACCAGTAGCACAACCAACACCACCACAGCACGCCGGAGCTCGCCAGAAAGCACCACAACCGCGGCGCCAGCGAGAGCACAGGCACAGAGACGACCACTGATGACCCACAAGTGTAGGGGATCTATCGTAGTCCTTTTGATAAGTAAGAGTGTCGAACCCAACAAGGAGCAGAAGGAAATGATAAGCGGTTTTCAGCAAGGTATTCTCTGCAAGTACTCAAATAAGTGGTAACAGATAGTTTTGTGATAGGATAATTTGTAACGAGCAACAAGTAACAAAAGTAAATAAAGTGCAGCAAGGTGTCCCAATCCTTTTTGTAGCAAAGGACAGGCCTGGACAAACTCTTATATAGAGAAAAGCGCTCCCGAGGACACATGGGAATATCGTCAAGCTAGTTTTCATCACGTTCATATGATTCGCGTTTGGTACTTTGATAATTTGGTATGTGGGTGGACCGGTGCTTAGGTGTTGTTCTTGCTTGAACAAGCATCCCACTTATGATTAACCTCTATTGCAAGCATCCGCAACTACAACAAAAGTATTAAGGTAAACCTAACCATAGCATGAAACATATGGATCCAAATCAGCCCCTTACGAAGCAACGCATAAACTAGGGTTTAAGCTTCTATCACTCTAGCAACCCATCATCTACTTATTACTTCCCAATGCCTTCCTCTAGGCCCAAATAATGGTGAAGTGTTATGTAGTCGACGTTCACATAACACCACTAGAGGCTAGACAACATACATCTCATCAAAATATCGATCGAATACCAAATTCATATGACCACTAATAGCAAGACTTCTCCCATGTCCTCAGGAAAAAACATAACTACTCACAAAGCATATTCATGTTCATAATCAGAGGGGTATTAATATGCATATAGGATCTGAACATATGATCTTCCACCAAATAAACCAACTAGCATCAACTACAAGGAGTAATCAACACTACTAGAAAACTACTAGTACCAATCCCGGACTTGGAGACAAGAATTGGATACAAGAGATGAAGTAGGGTTTTGAGAGGAGATGGTGCTGGTGAAGATGTTGATGGAGATTGCCCTCTCCCGATGAGAGGAGCGTTGGTGATGACGATGATGATGATTTCCCCAGCAGAACAGCTCTGCCGGAGCCCTAGATTGGATCTGCCAAGGTTCCTCCTCGTGTCGGCGGAGTTTCGTCTGAGAAGATGGCTTATGATTTTTTCCTCATCGAAAGACTCCATATAGCAGAAGATGGCCATCGGAGGGCCACCAGGGGGCCCACGAGGTAGGGGCGCGCCCAGGGGGTAGGGCGCGCCCCCACCCTCGTGGGCAGGGTGTGGCCCCCCTGGTGAAATTCTTGCACTCAGTATTTTTTATATATTCTGAAAACGTCTTCCGTGAAGTTTCAGGACTTTTGGAGCTGTGCATAATAGGTCTCTAATATTTGCTCCTTTTCCAGCCCAGTATCCCAGCTGCCGGCATTCTCCCTCTTTATGTAAACCTTGTAAAATAAGAGAGTATAGGCATAAGTATTGTGACATAATGTGTAATAACATCCCATAATGCAATAAATATCGGTATAAAAGCATGATGCAAAATGGACGTATCAACTCCCCAAGCTTAGACCTCGCTTGTCCTCAAGCGAAAGCCGAAATCGAAAAATATGTCCACATGTTTAGAGATAGAGGTGTCGATAAAAGTAAAATACATACATGAGGGCATCATGATCATTCTTAGAACATCAACTTATATAATTCTTGTCATATGATTTCTTATTCTAGAGTAATAATTCAATCACAATTACAAGTATGAATCATGAACTTCATTGACAACTAACAAATTATATTCTCGGTCATTGGAGCAATTGCAATTTATCATAACATAGGAAAGAGTCAATATAAGAGCTTTTCTGCAAGTCCACATACTCAACTATCATATAGTCTTTCACAATTGCTGACACTCATGCAATACTTATGGGTATGGAGTTTTAATCAGACACAGAGAAAGATAGGGGCTCATAGTTTTGCCTCCCAACGTTTTACCTCAAGGGTAATGTCAACAATAATAGTTCATGAAAAATCACATCCAATTAGCCATATATATACCAGGATCTTTCCAACATATTGTGCTTGCCAAAGGATAAAATGTAAAAAGGAAGGGTGAAGATCACCATGACTCTTATGCAAGGTAGGAGATAAAAGTAAAATATAGGCCCTTCGCAGAGGGAAGCAGAGGTTGTCATGCGCTTTTGTGGTTGGATGCACAAAATCTTAATGCGAAAGAACGTCACTTTATATTGCCACTTGTGATATGGACCTTTATTATGCAGTCTGTCGCTTTTATTTCTTCCATATCACACGATCGTATAAAGCTTATTTTCTCCCACACTAATAAGTCATACATATTTAGAGAGCAATTTTTATTGCTTGCACTGATGACAACTTACTTGGATGATCTTACTCAATCCATAGGTAGGTATGGTGGACTCTCAAGGCAAAACTGGTTTAAGGGTATTTGGAAGCACAAGTAGTATCTCTACTTGGTGCGATGAATTTGGCTAGTATGAGGGGGAAAGGCAAGTTCAACCATGTTGGATGATCCAAGACAATATAATTTATCTCAGATGTAAGAAAACATAACCCATTACGTTGTCTTCCTTGTCCAACGTCAACTCTTTAGCATGTCATATTTTAATGAGTGCTCACAATCATAAAAGATGTCCAAGATAGTATATTTATATGTGAAAACCTCTCTTTCTTTATTACTTCATATTAATTGCAACGATGACCAGAACTATGTTTGTCAACTCCCAACAACTTTTAATCATCATACTCTTTCTATGTGAAGTCATTACTCTCAATAAGATCATTATGAACTCTTTATTTCTTTTTATTCTTTTCTGTTTTCTTTTATTCACTCAAGATCATGGCAAAATAATCAAGCCCTTGACTCAACACTAATCTTTATTATATATAGCTCACGGACTCGATTACATAGAGGGATCATAAAGCAAAACTCAAAACTAGGTCATGCCATAAACTTTATTCTACTAGATCAAGATATTACCAAAAGGGTCGAACTAAGAAAAACGGTAAAGATAAAAGTGATGGTGATACGATACCGGGGTACCTCCCCCAATCTTGGTAGTTGCCAAGGGGAGTGCCCATACCAGATGCTTAGTTCTTCTTTGTTGGTGGAGAAGGTGATGGTTTTGTTGATGGTGTAGGTTTCTTCCTTAATTTACGTCTGAGGACATAATTTTGGTCCCTTAGGTCATCGATCTCCTGCTCCAGGCTCAGTATCTTTTTGCATAGTTCCTGCTTGTTTTCCTGCAAGAGGCAAAAAGGGATAAACTCGATCTTAGGTTTCTTTACTCTATCCGGGAGGCTTCACTTTTTGAACTCCACATGCATGTCCCCAGGTTGAGGTAATGGGACTTCATCTTCCTCTAAGCTCATCTCCTCCCTTCCCTTGGGTTCATAGTCTTCTTCTTCTTCTGTAGTCCAACCATCATGCTCCACATCCCCATAGACCCTAGGATCTGCAAGGTAATCAGCCACATAGCTTTCTCCTTCTGAATCCTGGGATGACATGTTGCTCTAATCTGTAGCAAGACAGCTCGAAGCAAAGACAAGAGATATTTGCGTGATACAGGAGTCAAAACCCTCGGGAGATTATATAATAAATTTTTACCGACCAAAATACGTAACGTGTAAGAAAACGGAGTCCGGAAAGTGCACGAGGTGCCCACGAGGTAGGGGGGTGCGCCCAGTAGGGCAGGGCACGCCCTCCACCCTCGTGGAGGCCTCGTGTCCTTCCCGGACTGCTTCTTATTTTTCTATTTTTCTAAATATTTCAAACGGAGAAATATTGCCTTAAAAACTGTTTTGGAGCCGGTTTACTTATGGTACCACATACCTATTCCTTTTCGGAGCCTGAAACGTTCCGGAAAGTGTCCCTTATGTATTCCTCCCGGGTTATGGTTTCAATAACATTGGATTCAACATTTATAGGATTACCTGAGATATAATGTTTAATTCTTTGACCGTTCACCACCTTTGGATTTGTGCCTTCGAAGTTGTTGATTTTTATGGCACCGGAACAATAGACCTCCTCGATAACATAGGGCCCTTCTCATTTAGATAGAAGTTTTCCTGCAAAAAATCTTAAACGAGAGTTGTATAGCAGTACATAATCACCTACATTAAACTCACGCTTTTGTATCCTTTTATCATGCCATATTTTAACTTTTTCTTTAAACAACTTGGCATTTCGTAGGCTTGGGTTCTCCATTCATCAAGTGAGCTAATATCAATAACCTCTTCTCACCAGCAAGTTTAAAATCATAGCTGAGCTCTTTAATAGCCCAATATGCCTTGTGTTCTAGTTCGAGAGGTATGTGACATGCTTTTCCATAAACCATTTTATACGTAGACATACCCATAGGATTTTTACATGCAGTTCTATAGGCCCATAATGCATCATCAAGTTTCTTGGACCAATTCTTTCTAGACCTATTGACAGTCTTTTGCAAAATTAATTTTAGCACTTTATTGCTCAATTCTACTTGACCACTAGACTGAGGGTGATAAGGAGATGCAATTCTATGATTAACATCATACTTAGCAAGCATTTTACAAAAAGCACTATGAATAAAATGTGAACCACCATCAGTCATTAAATATCTAGGGACTCCAAATCTCGGAAAAATAACTTCTTTAAGCATTTTAATAGAAGTGTTATGATCAGCACTACTAGTTGGAATAGCTTCTACCCACTTAGTAACATAATCAACAACAACTTAAATATGTGTATATCCATTGGAGGCAGGAAAAGGTCCCATATAGTCAAAGCCCCAAACATCAAATGGTTCAATAACGAGTGAATAGTTCATAGGCATTTCTTGACGTCTACTAATATTACCAATTCTTTGACATTCATCACAAGATAAGAAAAACTTACGGGCATCCTATTCTCAAAATTTGAGAAAACTCAAATATGAAAATAACGAAATCCCCAACTCTCTCCATGGGTCCTTGAGTTGCGTAGAATTTTCTAGGATCAACCAAAATGCAAAATAAAATATGATATGCAATGATGATCTAATGTATAACATTCCAAATTGAAAATTTGGGATGTTACAAACCTACCCCCTCAAGATGAATCTCGCCCTCGAGATTCGGGTTGGCTAGAAAATAGGTGAGGGTGGTCTTTGAGCAAATCTTCCTCTTGCTCCCAGGTGGCTTCATCCTCCGTGTGGTGGCTCCACTGAACTTTGCAAAACTTGATAACCTTGCTGCGAGTAACTCGGCTGGCAAACTCGAGGATCTTAACTGGTTTCTCTTCGTAGGTCAAATCGTTATCCAACTGAATAGTTTTCCAAAGGCACTGTATCTCTCAACGGTACGTCAGCCATGTCCGCGTGACACTTCTTTAACTGAGAAACATGGAACACATCATGTACTCCCGACAATCCTTCGGGCAATTCCAACTTGTAGGCCACTTCTCCCATACGTTCCAAAACTCGATATGGTCCTACAAATCGTGGCGCTAACTTCCCTTTAACTCCAAAACGCTTTGTTCCCCGAAGTGGAGATACTCGAAGATAAGCTCTATCTCCGACTTCGTAAACTGTCTCCTTGCATTTAGAATCTGCATAACTCTTCTGTCTGGACTGGGCTATCTTGAGCCTATCGCAAATCAATTTCACCTTCTATTCAGACTCTTTAATCAAGTCAGGTCCAAATAACTGGCGGTCTCCGACTTCGTCCCACGACAGCGGGTGTCCTGCACCTCCTTCCGTACAAAGCTTCGAAAGGGGCCATCTTCAAACTGGTTTGGTAACTATTGTTATAAGAGAACTTTGCATATGGCAAATTATCGTCCCAACTAGATCCATAATATAGCGCACAAGCTCTCAGCATATCCTCCAAAATCTGATTTACTCTCTCGGTCTGTCCATCTGTCTGTGGATGAAAAGTTGTACTGAATTCTAGCCTGGTTCCCAAAGTTTCGTGCAACTGTTTCCAGAACTTTGAGGTAAACTGGGTTCCTCTATCTGATACGATACTCCTCGGAACTCCATGCAGACATAATATTCTGGTCATGTATATCTTTGCCAACTTAGCACTGGTGTAAGTGGTCTTTACTGGGATGAAATGAGCTACTTTCGTCAATCGATCGACTACAACCCAAATCGAGTCATAGCCTGAATGAGTCCTGGGCAATCCCGTGATAAAATCCATGCCTAACTTATCCCACTTCCATTCGGGTATCGGCAATGGTTGTAACAATCCTGCTGGCTTCTGATGCTCTGCCTTTACTCTCTGACATACGTCACAAACTGCTACATGCTCCGCTATATCCTTCTTCATTCCGGTCCACCAGAAAATATCCTTCAAATCCAAATACATCTTGGTATTTCCTGGGTGAATTGAATACGGTGAGTCGTGTGCCTCTTGCAAAATCGACTTCCTGGTCTCCGGGTTATTGGGCACGTAAACACGGTCTTCAAACCATAGGGTATCGTGTTCATCCTCACGAAATCCTTTAGCTTTTCCTTTGCTTAGTTTCTCCTTTATAGCGGCAATCTCTTTGTCAGTTTTCTGAGCTTCTCTGATTCTATCCATCAAAGTTGACTAAATCTCCAATGCTGCTACATAGCCTCTCGGAACTATTTCCAAACATAGTTCACGAAGGTTTTCTGCTAACTCCTTGGGTATTTCTCCCGTCATTAATGTATTGACATGGCTCTTGCGGCTTAATGCGTCAGCTACTACATTAGCCTTTCCGGGGTGATAGTGCAATTTCATATCATAATCTTTGATAAGCTCCAACCATCTCCTTTGTCTGAGATTCAACTCCTTCTGTGTGAAAATGTACTTCAAACTCTTATGATCCGTGTACACCTCACAATGGTTTCCAATGAGGAAATGTCTCCATGTCTTCAATGCATGCACTACAGCTGCTAACTCCAAATCATGTGTGGCATAATTCAACTCATGGGGCTTCAGTTGTCGTGAGGCATATGAAACAACTCTCCCTTCCTGCATAAGCACTGCTCCAAGTCCTCGACGTGAAGCGTCACAATACACCTCATAATATTTGGTCTGGTCTGGCAAAATCAACACTGGTGAGGTAACCAAGCATTTCTTCAACTCCTGAAAACTAGCCTCACACTCCTCCGTCCATATGAACTTGGTATCTTTCTTCAACAACTCCGTCATAGGCTTCGCAATCCATGAGAAATTCTCAATAAACCTCCGGTAGTATCCTGCGAGTCCAAGAAAACTCCGGATCTCTCCAACTGTTGTTGAGGCTTCCCACTTGGTCACGGTTTCAACTTTAGCGGGATCTACTGCTATACCTTCTCCGGATATAACGTGTCCAAGGAATCCTACTTCCTTCAACCAAAACTCACATTTGCTGAACTTGGCATATAATTGGTGTTCTCTGAGCTTTCCAAGTACCAAACGCAAATGCTCCTTATGTTCCTCTTCATTCTTCGAATAAACCAGAATGTCATCAATGAACACTACGACGAACTTATCCAAAAACTCCATAAACACTTTGTTCATCATGTTCATAAAATAGGCAGGCGCGTTAGTCAGACCAAATGACATAACGGTATACTCATACAGCCCATACCTGGTGGTAAAAGCTGTCTTCGGAATATCCTGTTCTCGAATCTTCAACTGGTGGTATCCTGATTGCAAATCGATCTTGGAAAATACTTTAGCTCCTTGCAATCGATCAAACAGATCGTTGATCATTGGTAGTGGGTACTTGTTCTTGATCGTTACTTTGTTCAATCCTCGATAATCAACAACCATCCTTAACGATCCATCCTTTTTCTCCACTAGAAGTACTGGCGATCCCCAAGGCGAAGAACTTGGGCGAATATATCCCTTATCCAGTAACTCCTTAATCTGCTTCTTAATTTCCACCAAATCCTTTGCTGGCATCCTATATGGTCTCTTTGATATTGGCCCTGTGCCTGGCAATAGCTCAATCAAAAACTCAATATCTCTATCCGGTGGCATGCCTGGCAACTCTTCTGGAAATACATCAGGGAAATCCCTTGCCACTGGTACTTCCTCCTGCACAACTCCTGTTAAGCAATTTACTTGGGTCCTCTTTGGCACATGCCGGGATACATACTTGATCCTTCTCCCTTCTGGTGTGGTAAGAAAAATTGACTTACTAGCACACTCAATATTCCCTTCATACTTTGATAACCAATCCATGCCTAATATCACATCCAATCCTTGAGATTCCAATACTATTAGGTCTGAGGGAAAAACATAGTTACCAATCCTTAATGGTAACCGATCACACCATAGACTAGCCACATACTCTGCTCCGGGCGAGGTTACTAACATGGGTGACCTAAGGGCTTGGGTTGGTAGGTTATACTTATCCACAAATCCCCTTGAGATGTATGAATGCGATGCACCAGTATCAAAAAGAACGAGTGCAGTAAATGACTTAACCAAAAACTTACCTATTACTGCATCGGGCTGAGCTTCAACCTCCTCCACGCTAACGTGGTTCACCTGTCCCCTGTTGAAAGGGTTCGGCTTCTTCCCAGAACTTCCATTGCCATTTTGGCCTTCAGGACATTCATTGGCATAATGTCCTGGCTTCGAACACTTATAGCAAGTGACTTGGCTCAAGTCCTTCTTGGCTGGGGTTGATGGGTTGGTGCGGTTCTGGCCGTTGCTTCCTCCATTGCCATTACCATTCTTAGTGCCATTGTGATTGTGCGAGCTACCTCCCCCATGGGTATGCTGAAAATGTCCTCCCGGTCTAGGGGTAAAACATGGCTTCTGCTGAGCTCCTGAATTGTACTTTCCTTGTCCATACTTCCTCTTGCGATTCTCAATTTGCTGCTGCTTCCCTTCAATCATAAGAGCACGATCTACCAACTCCTGGTAGTTGTTGAAGGTGGCTACCATCAACTGCATGCTCAACTCATCATTTAGTCCTTCCAGAAACTTCTCTTGTTTAGCTGCATCTGTAGCAACATCATCTGGGGCATAACGTGCTAACTTACTAAATTCCTCCACATACTGGCCAACTGTCCGTCCTCCTTGGCGCAAGTTACGAAACTCACGCTTCTTCATGGCCATAGCTCCTACTGACACATGGGCAGTACGGAAAGCCTGCTGAAATTGGTCCCATGTGACCGTGTCTATTGGGAAAGTGGCTGTGAAATTCTCCCACCATGATGCTGCAGGTCCTTCTAATTGATGTGCGGCAAACTCACCTTCTCCGCATCTGTGCATCCTGCTGTGGTCAACTCCCTAGCTGTCTTGCGGAGCCAATCATCTGCTACTATCGGCTCGGTGCTACTGGAAAACACCGACGGATTTAGCCTAAGAAAACGGGCTAAGTGGTCAACAGGTGGTGGTGGTGGTGGTGGGTTGTTGTTGCTGTTCCCTTGATTCTGATTCTGGACTAGCAACTGCATCAATGTGTTCTGCTGCTGGATCAACTGGGTGAGCTCCAGTGGGAAAGCAAATCCGGGGTCACGTCTCGGAGGCATCTGAGGGTTTAGAAAAGATGAGATATAAGAATAGAGAGGGTCTAAAGTGAAAACACTACCCATATGCACATGAGGCAAAAGCAAAAAATTCACTTCAATCAATCAACCAAAGGCATACAATCGATCTAACTATCGCAAAAGTGCTCGGACTACTATATTTACATGGTGGACTACTACTACTGTTGAGGTGGTCTATTAGAAATATTCTATGGTTGTTGACTCCATAATATCTGCTCCAGCTTCATCAACATAGTCATCATCGCTACTATCTGCTTCCGAGTCGGTGCCGTCGATGATGATGTAGTCTTCCGGGCTAATCTCCTTGGGTTCTTCGTCTTCCTCTACTGGCGTCGGGCCTCCCATAAATATTCCAATCTTATTTGTTAGGTCGGCATTCTTATCCACTAATACTTCAATTTCCTCTTCATAAGCTTCACGTGTAGCCTTGAGTTCTTCCTCCAGTTCCTTGATTCTAGTCTTAGCCTTCTTCAGCTCTATCATGTCGGCACACATCTGGTTCGCCTGTTGTCGAATGTGCTGGTTTAACTCTTGGATAAAAGCTGCAATTGATCTATCATTCCTGGTGCTGATCATCTCCCAGTGTTCATCTCTGCGCCCACAAATCTGGTAGATAGTATCCCTGAGATCCTTGAGGTAGACTTCTCCAATGTGTCCCATGGTGATGTGAGCTGCCATGCTCTTTCCTAGACTCCAAGTTGGTGCATCAAAAGAAAATTCTATGGGCTCAGTGACTGGCAAGAACGTCCTTCCTGGAACTTGAACTTGAATCATCCAGCGCTCTTCTTCGGGTAAAGTGGCGTTGTAGTTTCCCGTGAAGCTTGGTACTCCTATGTTCAGGTATCTAGTGACTTCCTTCAAGTGGCGTCCAAAGGGTGCATCTTCATCCGATTGCGTAAACTTGTTCCTTGCATCCGCCATCCTAAAGAATAGAAAATATGAGAGGTCAGAAGAGAAGAGAGTGAGTAGTGATCCAGGTCTTTAGCTTAGTGGTCGTGTCCTACAGTCAGCGTGTGCTCTGATACCATCTCTGTAGCAACCAAACCTCAAATAGTCTGATCTCTGTGCTCCGGTGTCATCCCTGGATCAGTAATGCTGACACCACACAGTACTCGGAGGATTTATAGCAGAGTAGCAATCACACACTTATTACATCGAATGTCTCAAAAGAGAACTTATTACAATAAATATGGCTTAAGGCCATCTAAATACGATAACAGCGGAAGACTTGGAAGATAAGTGAGTCCATCAACTACAACGACATCACTGAGTATAGAACCACGACCTAAAAACTCCTTAATCGTCGTCTGAAAAGTCTGCAACATTAACGTTGCAGCCCGAAAACGGTTCAGCACATGGAATATGTTGGCAAGGTAACACATAGAGTAATGGAATGCAACAGCTATACTACATGCATATTTGGCTGGTGGAAAGCTCTATGGTTACAGTTTTGCGTAAAGCCAATTTTTCCCGGAATAAAATTTAATTACTATCATGGTGGTTGTTAAACATTGAGAATGGTTGACAGCATTCTCAATCCCAATTAAGCATCATCATTAAACCCAACAAAATTAATTTAGAGTAACATGTTGAGATTCACATGATAATCCAAGTACTAGATACTCAAGATGTCCATAACCGGGGACATGGCTAACCATGATTAGTTTGTTACACTCTGCAGAGGTTTCGGACTTTTCCCCACAAGACTCGATCGCCTTCGTTTGTTTTCTCGCACTACATGGTGTTTGAGAAGACGGATGACCGAGACATAGTCTTTCAGAAGCGCTAGAACCTTACGATCGGGTAGACCGTACCAGCTACATCCCCTACATCTGCTAGTCTACCACTGTAAGAGTTCGCACAACTTAGTCAACTATGCTAGAGCCCATAATAGCTTGTGGCTGCACACAGAAGTTTCTAGTATGAATAGTCTCATGATCCCTTTGAGCCTGGGTGGCGGTCCAAAAGAAAACAGGCAAGTCCTGGAATACCCAGGTGCCTCAATCCACCCAGATGTTTGTTTAAGTTGCCACCTTAGATAAACCATTAAGTATCAATCTCACATCTGTCATGGATATCACTCACCCAATCCACGTCTACTAGCATAGCATGGCATAATAAGCAAACGTAGAAGTAACTCCCAAAGGTTTGATAATAAACAGGTAATAGGTACTATCTCATCTACTTCCCATCCCACAATTTAATTAGATCCTAATCATGCAATGTGTGAGGATTGATCTAATGCAATAAAACTGGGTAGTAGAAAAGGTATGATCAAAGTGTTACTTGCCTTGCTGATGATCCAGGAAACCTAGAGATTCGAAGTAACAGGCGGCGCACTCCAGATACTCTATCGCAGACAAACAAACAAGCATACAATAAGTACTCAACTAATGCACAGGTAAAACTCAAATAAGAGATCTAACCAGAAGGTTCAACTTAAGAACTCCGGTTGGCAAAAAGAATCAAATCGAACGAAACAACGAAAGGCAAACGGCGGAAGAAAACAACTTCGTTCTAGTAATCTGGATCTAGGGCAAATTTTACAGTAGCAAAATCTTGTTTAAGTTGGTTAAACGGTTAGAGGGTTTCGAGACGAAACTCTAGGCGCTTGAATCGCCTGATTCCGATAAACGAGCGAAAAGTTATACTAAAATGAAAATCGGATGAGGAATCGCGATCAGAAAAATTGCAGATTTAATCCGAGAAAAAGAAAACGACGAACGGATTAACGAACGAACGTTCATTATCCAGATCTAAACGATGAACGTGTTCGTTTAAACGAACAAACGAGCCAACGCTCGCTATTTAACCTAAACCGAAAAAACCGACCTAATAAAAAAAGCGAAAACTAAAAAAAACCGAAAAAACCGACGGAAAACCAATTGGTTTTCTAAAAAAATGGGCGGCGCGGATTACGAGGTGGCGGCGAACATTGGCAGCGCGGCGGGGCGGCGGCTCCGGCGGCGGCGGCGGCGAGGCGGGGCGGGCGGCGGGCGGCGCGAGCGGCGGCGGCGGCGCTAGCGGCGGCGGGCGCGGGCGGCTGGGGCGGCTCGGGGCTGGGGCTAGGGTTCCTCCCCGGGGCTGGGCTGGCTTTTAAAGCCTGCCGGGCCAGAGTCCTATCCGGACACGGCCCGGTTAGGTCGGTTCCCTTTTTTTAAATATTCCGCTCGGAAGAAAAAAAAATACTAAACGGACTCCAAAAATCCCGAAATAAATTTTCCCGGGCTTCTAAAATCAAGCCCGACATAGTGAACATTTATTTGGGCCCTAAATGCAATTTTGAAAAACACACATTTTTCCTAAATTCAAATCAAACACCGAAAAACTGCGAAATAAAATCTTGTTTGATTTTATTATTAAATCCTCAATATTTCTCTATTTTGGGAAAGTCATTTTATTCCCTCTCTCATATTTTTGTAATAGAAATAATTGATGATAAAATATATAAAATCAAATGATCCTATTCTCAAAATTTGAGAATACTCAAATATGAAAATAACGAAATCCCCAACTCTCTCCATGGGTCCTTGAGTTGCGTAGAATTTTCTAGGATCAACCAAAATGCAAAATAAAATATGATATGCAATGATGATCTAATGTATAACATTCCAAATTGAAAATTTGGGATGTTACAGCTAGACAACGTCTAATAACACCATCTACTCCTTTATAAAGTTGTGGGTCATCCCAAAAGTAATGCCTCAAATCATAGACGAACTTTTTCTTTTGTTGGTATGTGAAAGTAGGTGGTATGAATTTAGCTACTATGTAATTAGCATAATCAGCATACCATGGAGCAGTATGAGAAGCATTTATGACATTTAATTGCTCATCAAGAAAGCTATCGTCAATACGTAGTGGGTCATCAAGCACATTTTCTAGCCTAGACAAGTTGTCTGCGACGGGGTTCTCAGCTCCCTTTCTATCAACAATATGCAAATCAAATTCTTGTAGCAAGAGAACCTATCTAATAAGTCTAGGTTTAGTGTCTTTCTTTCCCATAAGATATTTAATAGCAGCATGATCAGTGTGAATAGTTACTTTATAATCAACAATATAAGGTCTGAACTTATCACAAGCAAATACAACTGCTAAGAATTCTTTTTTAGTAGTAGCATAATTTCTTTGAGCATTGTCTAGAGTTTTACTAGCATATTGAACAACGTTTAATTTCTTATCAACTCTTTGCCCTAGAACAACACCTACAGCATAATCACTAGCATCACACATAATTTCAAAGGGTAAATTCCAATCAGGTGGCTGAACAATAGGTGCACAGATCAATGCTTTCTTAAGTATTTCAAATGCTTCTACACAATCATCATCAAAGACAAATGATATATCTTTTTGTAATAAATTAGTCAGAGGCCGAGAAATTTTTGAGAAGTCCTTAATGAACCTCCTCTAAAATCCAGCGTGACCAAGGAAACTTCTTATACCTTTGATGTCCTTGGGACATGGCATCTTTTTAATAGCATCAACCTTGGCTTTATCAACTTCAATACCTCTTTTAGAAACTTTATGCCCCAAGACAATACCTTCATTAACCATAAAGTGGCACTTTTCCCAATTCAAGACAAGATTAGTTTCTTCACATCTCTGCCAAACTCGATCAAGGTTGCTGAAGCAATCATCAAAAGAAGATCCATAGATGGAAAAGTCGTTCATGAAAACCTCACAAATCTTTTCACAAAAGTCAGAGAATATAGCCATCATGCATATTTGAAAGGTAGCAGGTGCATTACATAGACCAAAAGACATACGTCTATAAGCAAAGGTACCAAAAGGGCAAGTGAAAGTAGTCTTTGATTGATCCTTGGCTGACACAGGTATTTGAGAGAAACCAGAATAACCATCTAGAAAGCAAAAATGTGTATGTTTGGATAATCTCTCTAGCATTTGATCGATAAAAGGCAAGGGGTAATGATCTTTTTTAGTGGCCTTATTTAATTTGCGGAATCAATTACCATCCTATAACTTGTAATAATTCTTTGAGGAATCAATTCATCTTTATCATTAGGAACGACAGTAATACCTCCCTTCTTAGGGACACAATGGACATGACTTACCCACTGACTATCAACAACGGGATAAATTATACCTTCCTCAAGTAGCTTTAGTATTTCCTTTGTTACCACTTCTTTCATTTTAGGATTCAGCCGTCGTTGATGATCACGAACTGGTTTAGCATCTTCTTCCAAGTTTATTTTATGTTGACATAGAGTGGGGCTAATGCCCTTAAGATCATCAAGAGTATACCAATAGCAGCACGATGCCTCTTCAGAGTTTTCAATAATCTCTCTTCTTCATGCTCTGAAAGGTTAGCACTAATAATAACATGATATATCTTTTTCTCATCAAGATAAGCATATTTAAGAGTATCAGGCAACGGTTTAAGCTCAAACACGGGATCACCCTTGGGTGGAGGAGGATCCCCTAGGATTTCAACAGGCAAATTGTGTTTCAGAATAGGTTCCTGTTTAAAGAATACTTCATCTATTTCCCTTCTTTCATTCATAAACATATCATTTTCATGGTCTAGCAAATATTGTTCTAAAGGATCACTAAGAGGTACGGCAATAGAAGCAAGACCAATAATTTCATCCTTACTAGGCAGTTCTTCTTCACGGTGTTGTCTACTAAATTTAGAGAAATTAAATTCATGAGACATATCATCTAAACCGATAGTAACAACATCATTTTTGCAATCTATCTTAGCATTAACAGTGTTTAAGAAGGGTCTACCAAATATAATGGGACAAAAGCTATCTTGTGGGGAACCAAGAACAAGAAATCAGCAGGATACTTAGTTTTCCCACACAAGACTTCAACATCTCTAACAATTCCCATTGGTGAAATAGTATCTCTATTGGCAAGTTTAATTGTGACATCAATATCTTCTAACTCAATAGGTGCAATATCATGCATAATTTCTCTGTATAGGTCAATAGGTATTGCACTAGAACTAGCACCCATATCACATAAGCCATTGTAACAATGATCTCCTATTTTAACAGAAATAACATGCATGCCTACCACATGTCTAGGTTTATCTTTAGCACAAGGTTTAGCAATTCTAGCAGTTTCATCACAGAAATAAATAACATGCCCATCAATATTATCAGCCAAGAGATCTTTAACAATAGCAATATTAGGTTCAACTTTAATTTGCTCAAGAGGTATGTAAGTTCTAATATTGCTTTTATGAACCACAGTTGAAGCTTTAGCATGATCTTTTATCCTAACAAGAAAAGGTGGTTTCTCAACATAAGCGGTAGGAACAATAGGATCATTATAAGTGATAGTCTTTTCTTCAACTTTAATAGGTGAAACTACTTTTACTTCTATAGGAGGATGATATTTAAACCACTTCGCCTTGGGGAGATCAACATAAGTAGCAAAAGATTCACAGAATGAAGCTACTATCTCAGAGTCAAGTCCATATTTAGTGCTAAATTTATGAAA
Source organism: Triticum aestivum (assembly GCF_018294505.1). NCBI lineage: Eukaryota > Viridiplantae > Streptophyta > Magnoliopsida > Poales > Poaceae > Triticum > Triticum aestivum. The sequence continues at coordinate 178,883,002 of NC_057812.1, forward strand.
AACATCGGTATCCATAAAAGATTTAACACAATCAAACTTAGGTGTCATACCTGACTCCTTACCTTCGTCGAGGTCCCAATCTTCAGAGTTGCGTTTAATTCTTTCCAATAAATCCCATTTGAATTCAATAGTCTTCATCATAAAATAGCCATCACAAGAAGTATCGAGCATGGTCCGATTGCTATCAGAAAGCTGAGCATAAATTTTTTGAATAATAATTTCCCTTGAGAGCTCATGATTGGGGCATGAATATAACATTGATTTAAGCCTCCCCCAAGCTTGAGCGATGCTTTCTCCTTCGCGATGCCAAAAATTATATATATAATTGCGATCACGATGAACAAGATGCATAGGATAAAACTTCTGATGAAATTCCAATTTCAATCGTTTGTAGTTCCATGACCCCGTATCATCACATAGCCTATACCATGTCAATGCATCTTCCTTCAAAGATAAAGGAAAGACCTTCTTCTTAATAACATCTTCGGGTACACCTGCAAGCTTAAATAATCCACAAACTTCATCCACATATATTAGGTGCTCATCAGGATGTAATGTTCCATCTCCTGCAGAAGGTTTAGCTAGCAGTACGTTTTTCTATCATACCCGAAGGAATTTCAAAGCAGACATTTTCAGTTTCAGTAGTTTCATTTTCAGTGGGTGCAGTAGGTTGAGGAGCAACTCTTTGCTCTACTGGTCGGGGTGAAGATACCCCGAACAAGCCCCTCGGAGGATTACTTTCCATAGTAACAAGTGACAGTAAATTTTAACACACTATATAAATTTTTCCTTACCAAATTCCACCTACCAAAGGTGCTTCACTCCCCGGAAACGGCGCCAGAAAAGAGTCTTGATGACCCACAAGTATAGGGGATCTATCGTAGTCCTTTCGATAAGTAAGAGTGTCGAACCCAACGAGGAGCAGAAGGAAATGATAAGCAGTTTTCAGCAAGGTATTCTGTGCAAGTACTGAAATAAGTGGTAACAGATGGTTTTGTGATAGGATAATTTGTAACGAGCAACAAGTAACAAAAGTAAATAAAGTGCAGCAAGGTGGCCCAATCCTTTTTGTAGCAAAGTACAAGCCTGGACAAACTCTTATATAGAGAAAAGCGCCCCCGAGGACACATGGGAATATCGTCAAGCTAGTTTTCATCACGGTCATATGATTCACGTTCGGTACTTTGATAATTGGGTCTTTTACATTTGTGTCCCTAACTCGATCCCACTACTCACATTTACCCCTAATTTCGAAGTCTGCTCAAATTTGCCCCTTTGCCGTTAAGTGACCTTACAAAAATGCCCTTCCGTTCTGTTTCTGTCCGGTCAAAGGGGTTTGACCGTCTACGGGGCGTTTGTTGGACATTTTGCCCTTGCCTCCATGTGCCACTTACATGTGGGACCCAGTCAGAAAAAAATAAAAAGGAAAGACTCTCCCTCTCACACTCTCTCTCACAGACTTGCATGTGGGCCCCAAACAATATAGACAAATAGAAAAAGCCCTTCCACCTCTCTCCCCTACCTCATGACCTCTCTGTCTCACCTCCGGTGAGCGTCGACAGGCCTGACTGTGCGCCGTCGGCACCAGCTCCCCACGTGCCGCAGCCCTCCCTCCATTCCATCCTCCCTCTCCCTCCCTCTCCCGCGATCGTGCCTTGGACTGGCGGCGCGCTCCAATAACCAAAGCCATGGTGACGATGGATGAAATCACAACTCCGGCGACCAACTTGTTGGCGAAGAGTATAGTTCGCACGAGTGCGCTGGGGCGCGTCCAGTGGTACCAACAGAGTGTGAAGGTGTGGTCGGAATCGACCGCGGCGACAAGCTAGGCGGCGGCCGACGGCGGTGCTCGACGGACTCGAGAAGGCGGCCATGGATCCAGTGGTTTAGGGGGCTGGGCGACATCATAGGGGCACCACGAACACGATTGAGACATTGATTTGTGGTTTAGCAGCACAGGGGCGGCGAATCGACGATGGCACTCCAGCGGCCATAGACGAGGAAGACGGTCGATCCGTTCATGTTTGCGAGGTCCTGCTCGAGCTGCTCCTAGGAGTAGACGAAGTCGAGGCGTGCACATCTCCTGGATAGCTTTTTAGCCGTCTGTGAGGATAATGGCCGCGACAATGGCGAAGGTCACAACGACGGCCGTCCTGGGATGCGCCTGAGGAGAGGAGAGCGAGCGGGGGAAGGGAGGGAAAGTTAGCTAGGGTTGTCCAAGGGATTGCCGACGTCACTAAGTAGCCCTACTCGAGCTACTACGGCGACAGCTGTCGAACAGCGGGTGACGGTGACGCGCGCCGGCACGTGCAGTCGATGAGCTAACGAAGACGACGACTGGGGGAGATGGGTGGGCCTGGCGGTATGCACATGGGCCGAAAGTGCACATTGCACTTGGGCCAAAAGGAAGCACTCTCTTTCTTCTCTTTAATTTCTGTGTTTTTCAGGGGTAAAAATGTCCAACAAACGCCCCATAGACGGTCAAACCCCTTTGACTGGACGGAAACAGAACGGAAGGGCATTTTTGTAAGGTCACTTAACGGCAAAGGGGCAAATTTGAGCAGACTTCAATATTAGGGGCATATCTGAGTAGGTGGTTCGACTTAGGGACATAAATGCAAATGGCCCTTGATAATTTGGTATGTGGGTGGACCGGTGCTTAGGTGTTGTTCTTACTTGAACAAGCATCCCACTTATGATTAACCTCTATTGCAAGCATCCGCAACTACAACAAAAGTATTAAGGTAAACCTAACCATAGCATGAAACATATGGATCCAAATCAGCCCTTTATGAAGCAATGCATAAACTAGGGTTTAAGCTTATGTCACTCTAGCAACCCATCATCTACTTATTACTTCCCAATGCCTTCCTCTAGGCCCAAATAATGGTGAAGTGTTATGTAGTCGACGTTCACATAATACCACTAGAGGCTAGACAACATACATCTCATCAAAATATCGAACGAATACCAAATTCACATGACTACTAATAGCAAGACTTCTCCCATGTCCTCAGGAACAAACGTAACTACTCACAAAGCATATTCATGTTCATAATCAGAGGGGTATTAATATGCATATAGGATCTGAACATATGATCTTCCACCAAATAAACCAACTAGCATCAACTACAAGGAGTAATCAACACTACTAGCAAACTACTAGTACCAATCCTGGACTTGGAGACAAGAATTGGATAAAAGAGATGAAGTAGGGTTTTGAGATGAGATGGTGATGGTGAAGATGTTGATGGAGATTGCCCTCTCCCGATGAGAGGAGCGTTGGTGATGATTTCCCCCTCCCGAAGGGAAGTTTCCCCAGCAGAACAGCTTTGCCGGAGCCCTAGATTGGATCCGCCAAGGTTCCGCCTCGTGGCGGCGGAGTTTCGTCCGAGAAGATGGCTTATGATTTTTTCCTCATCGAAAGACTCCATATAGTAGAAGATGGTAATCGGAGGGCCACCAGGGGGCCCACGAGGTAGGGGGCGCGCCCAGGGGGGTAGGGCGCGCCCCCCACCCTCGTGAGCAGGGTGTGCCCCCCAGGTGAACTTCTTGCGCTCAGTATTTTTTATATATTCTGAAAACGTCTTCTGTGAAGTTTTAGGACTTTTGGAGCTGTGCAGAATAGGTCTCTAATATTTGCTCCTTTTCCAGCCCAAAATCCCAGCTGCCGGCATTCTCCCTCTTTATGTAAACCTTGTAAGACAAGAGAGAATAGGCATAAGTATTATGACATAATGTGTAATAACAACCCATAATGCAATAAATATCAGTACAAAAGCATGATGCAAAATGGACTATCAACCACCCAGGGGCACCGCAGCACGGAGGCGCCACCCAGGGGCACCACCGCGCCATGGCACATCCAGCATCGACGGAGGATCCTCACGGCGAGCGGACCACCATCGGAGCATGAAAGTGCGTTATATCGACTAGAGGGGGGTGAATAGGCGATTTTTATGAATTCTTCACTAAGGAATTTCCGGGTGAGGAAATTCCTTAGTGAAGAACTACTTGCAGCGGAATAAGTACTCAAAAGTAAACATAACAGAATGCAAGCATGATCCTCATGATGAAATGTAAACAAGCACAGAGTACTAAAAGCATAAACACAGGATAGCACAAGATGAAGACAAACAGACTGAAGAAATTGAACTGAGGAAATAGAGAAAGTCTTTAGTCAAAGTCTTCAAACACAGATATGACAAGCACACAACACAGATATGAGGAAATGAAAGAGTTGAAGAAATAGAACCAGTAGGCTTGGTGAAGACAATGATTTGGTAGATTAGTTCCAACTGCTGTCTTAGTTGTACATCTGGTTGGAGCGGCTAGGTATTTAAACCGGAGGACACACAGTCCCGGACACACAGTCCTCACCGTATTCTCCTTGAGCTAAGGTCACAGACCTCGCCCAATCACTCCATGTAAGTCTTCAGGTGACTTCCGAACCTTCAAAAACTCGGTCACTTGGCGATCCACAATTCCTCTTGGATACTCTAGACCATGACGCCTAACCGTATGCAAGAAGCACACTCTTCAAAGGTAACAAGCGTCGGATCCACGCAGGATCAATCTCTTCAGTGATGCTCAATCACTTTGGGTTTGTAGGTGTTTGGGTTTCGGTTTTCCTCACTTGATGATTTTCGCTCAAAGTCCTTGGAGGATGGGATGCTCTCAAATGACAAGTGTCAATTTCTTTCGGAGCAGCCAACCAGCTAGTGGTTGTAGGGAGCGGCTATTTATAGCCTAGGGAGCAGCCCAACATGATAAGACATAAATGCCCTTCAATGATATGACCGTTAGGTGGATAAGATATTTTGGGATAGCTGGCGCGTAGCACAACAACGGTCGGAAATTTGAGGCTCAATTTCCTCAGGGCTATCATGTTCCTCACTGTGTAGGCAATCCGCACTGGCGAATTCCTAACTCCTCAGTCAGAAGAAATTCCTCAGAGACCAGAAGAACTTCGTCTCTATCACTGAAGAATATGACTGAACTGTGTGAGATTTCCAATGGCTTCACTCGAAGGGATTGTTAGGTGTAGGATTTTGAGTTGAGCATCACATGGAAATTTTCCTTAGTATTTCCTCAACCCCATTTAACAATATGGTGTTTCCTATGACTCAAGAAAGAGAAAAATAAACTATGAAAAAAAAGTCTTCATGCTTCATGCTCCTCAAATCAATACCAAGTCTTCAAGGTCACACCAATTTTTTACTTTCAAAGTCTTCAGTTGAATAACTTCATTTTTAGGGGTCGACTTTCACTGTAAGTACCAAACTCCTCATAGTCTTATAGACCTGTGTACACTCATAAAAACATTAGTCCCTTAACCTATAAGTCTTCAATACACCAAAATCACTAAGGGGCACTAGATGCACTTACAATCTCCCCCTTTTTGGTGATTGATGACAATATAGGTTAAGTTTTCAACGGGGATAAACATATGTAGTGTAAATATTGATATTGAGGAATTTGATTGCAAGATATAGAAGAACTCCCCCTGAAGATGCGCATAGTGAGGAATTTGCTTTTGAAGCAATGCACACTTGAAGAGTAGAATCATGGAGATCTCCCCCTATATCTTGTAATTCAGCATGCGTGCATGATGAAATATGGTGACTGATGTAATTCAGCATGCATGCATTAACATATATGAGGAATAAGCATGTCGAAAGACACATCAAAAGTATCAGAGTACCATTGGGTTTAAGTTTACCACTCGATCCAATAAAATTTTAGAAGAACGAGAGTTGTAACTTAGCAAAAAAATGCACATGTAGATAGACCCGCTTGAAGACTAACTCAAAATTCTCCCCCTTTGTCATCAAATGACCAAAAGGATCGAAAATGAGGACTAACGCCTTAAAGAAAATCAAGTTGATGAAGGAGCGCCAGCGTTGTTGGGGTCGTTTGTCGTAGAAGGGCATGCCGCAGTGTCATCCAGGTCTTCATGCTCATCGGTGTCGCGCGATGAAGAATATGAGCTGGACACCAAAGAAGGAACCTTGACCTTCTTGAATTTCTTCGGTGGAGGTGCAGACCAGTCAAAATCTTCCTTGAGACCCATTTGCTTCAAATCTTCTTCACTATAGACTTGGGACAGAATAGCCCAGGTGCGACCGAAGACTTCATGGAGGTAGTAATGGTTTTTATTCACTGCATTGTGTGTAGCAGTCATGTTGTGAAGAAATGAACCAAATTGATGCTTAACCCATTTATGGTTTCGATCCACCTTCTGGTGAAGACTAAGCAGAAGCTCATGGTCAGCCATCACATGAGGAGCAGTGGCTTGAGGATTTGGCTTTGAAGCATTAGCGGCAGAATCATGAGTGGCAAAGTCATCATTGGTGGAATAAGATGCAGCTTTGCGAAACTGACCATCCAATGGATGAATGCCTTCATCAATGACAGCAGGAGCCTTGCCCCTTTCATCAGTTGAAGTGAAAGTCTGCTTGAGGACTTTAATAGGGGGCATATAGCTAAGGTGATTCTGAAAATCAGCCTTGTAGTTGAGTGAAGACCTTGTCCTGAGGAATCTCATAATCCAAGGTGCATAAGGCTTCAGCTCAAATGGAGAAAGTGCAACATTTGCCAGAGTCCTCATGAAGAAATCGTGATAATTGATAGGAATGCTATGAATGATATTGAATAGCAGATTCTTCATGATGCCAACTATTTTCTCATCAGATGAGTCGTGGACTTTGATGGGACTCATTGTCCTCGTGAAAATGCGGTAGACAGTTCTGGGCACATATAGTAAATCCTTCACGAGGAATTTGGTCCGTGGGGCTTGACCGGGCTTCAAAGGCTTCATTAACACTTGCATGTAATGAGTTGTGAGTTTTGGTTCATGATACAGGCAGCGAGCTCCTTCACTGGGTGGACTGATGGGTAGGGCGTGAAGCAATTCAAAGGCCGGTGCCTTATGATGAGTGTTGTCGGTCATCCAGTCCAAGACCCAGGTGTTGATATCTTCAGGATCACCTGTGATATGCAATGTGGCGTAGAACTAAAGAATAAGCTCTTCATTCCAATCAACTATGTCTAAGCAAAAGTTGAGGAGGCCTCCGTCATGAAGAACGCTGAGGACAGGTGTGAAGCATGGCCGTGATTCCATGTCCACATGAGGAATATGCTCATGGTAGAAGATTTTGTCCTTGTTGAAAAGCAGTGAAGAATAGAAGTTGGCCTGGCTGGCAGTCCAGAAGCGCTTCCTTCTAAGACGAGCATAATCATAAGGGTTGTAATCAGTGAAGAACACGTGCTCGCCGAAGAAATCATCAGCTTTGAATTTCTGCTTCTTTGAGAATGGATCCTTGGGCTTGGGGTAAGGAGTGTCAGTCAATTGCACCACAACCTCCGGGATCTCGATCTCAGGTTCCATAGGTTGAGGAATTTCAGGTACTTCTTTAGTGGCAGCCTGGATCTTCAATTCTTCATTTACATTTTCTTCAGCACTAGTGGCTGGAATTTCTTCATGGACAGATGGGGTTGCATGATTTTCTGCAGATTCCATATGTACTTCAGTAGCAACAGGGGACTGAGGAATTTGCTGTAAAGGTGTGAACAGTGGAGAGTTGGGGTGCTGACTTTCCCAAAAATCATCATTCAGCACAGGTGTGGTACAGCCAATGTCCACATCTTCATCTTCCATTTCTTCAACGGCGGCCTCTTCAGCAGTGAACTGAGGTATAGGCGAGGAGACAACTGGTGTTGACGGGATTGTATCCACTTCAATTTCTTCATCCATCTGCTTTGACGAAGCAGCAGAGGGATTCTCTTCATCGGATTCACTTGGAATCACATATTCTTCATCAAAAGGAACAAGGTCCTTTGATGGCATGGTTGAGATAGGAATAACATCAATTGGGTTTGCAAACGAGTTGGTCAGTGGCTTCATCTTCTTCGGGGCTGAAGAATCTGATGAAGTTGATGCCTTCCTTTTCTTCACTACTACACGCTCTGCAGCCTTAGTATTCTTCACATCTGATGCAGATGAAAGGATTGGAGTTGGTGTAGGCGCAGGAGGAGTAGAGGAATTGGGTTGAATTTCTTCAGGCACAACTGATGCAGTTGCCCTGACTTCTTCATTTTCTTCAGGCGCACCACTAGTGGATGCCCTGCCAATTTCTTCAGTGGCTGGAATGCAGTCATCAGCCCTAGAACTCACATTGTCTTCAGCAGCCTGATTTTCATCAACGGTGCTGGCATGTTCTTCAGTCGGCTGAGAAGATGCTTTAGCCTGAGGATTTTCATGTTGCGTTGGGGCTGCAACAGTGGAAGTGAAGTTGTCAGCAAGTTTCACAAATCGAACCTTGGCTCCAAGCCAATCAGCGCGGTACGCATCAAATTCATCACTGAGTTTCTTGATCTCAATTTGTATAGTGTCAAGTTCTGCAGTTGTCATAGAGATAACGTGTTTCTTCAGATAGCGCTCCTTCTTGTACTATGCTTTCTTGATCTGTCTGGCCTTCTCAAACTTCCATTTCTCTTCCTGTATGAAGTGAGTCAGCATATGACTTTGGCCAGGAGTCAGCTTGAAGTCAGGCATGGGAGTGTTGCGGTCCTTGTGCCAAACGTCAATGTATTCGAGGATCAACTTTGGATCCAAAAGTAGAGGCACACTTGTGCCCTTGGCTCTAGCGGCCCTGACTTGCCTGTCTCTGATGATTTCGGCAAGTTCTTCATCATCAGCCTCATCATCATTAGAGGGCACTTGGAAAGAAACTTGTTTCTTGTGAGGACTTGGTCGAGGACCTCGTCTAGCAGTGGTATTCTTCTTCAGAAGAGAGGGAGCAGCTGAGGAACTTGAAGAGGCTCCTGAGGCAACACATATGCCTATGGTCCTTTGGCATGTGGCGAGATGCACAGGTGCAGAGGATTTGGTCGGAGCAGCTAAAGATTTTGGAGGAGCAAGAGCAGCATGAGGAATTGGCCGTGTGGGCTTTGAGGAATCTAGCTGTGAGGGCATAGCTGAGGAACTTGGCCGTGAGGGCATTGCAGGTGAAGCACTGGGCTTGTAAGCGGGCTTCTTTGGCATGGCCTTCTTCGGCTTTACAGAGGCCTCAACAGCAGCGGCAGCAGCAGAGTCTCCGCTGAATTTCCTCACTGCATCTTTTGCTTGTTTGGCCAACTTGGCCTGGCGCTTGGCCCATTCTTCAGGATAGTCCTCACCGCGCTTGAGGCTAGTGAATCAGCTATTTGGCCAGGTGCCAATGGAGGTCTTGAGCATGGAGGGGTAACAGCGAATTTCTTCTTGTACTTTGGAGTAACATATCTGTACTCCCTCCATTCTCGTGCCCATCTCCTCTCAATCTTTTGAATGCGCACCTTGCGCTGATTTTTATCTTCCTCCGGGGGTGTGTAGTACCCAGCATAGATGTCCTCAGGGATTTCAAAGGCAGTGTTGACTTCAGGTCTCTTTCCTCCTTTCTGAGGCTTCTTTCCATCAGCCAGTTTCTTCAGTTGAGGAATTTGAACAATTGAATTCTCTGAAGAAGTATGCAACTTTTCTTCAAGTAACGCTGCAAATGAGTTAAATTGATGAGAACCTAGTGATTCAGCAGCGGACATGAGTACCTGTGAACAGAGTATAGTTGCGAGGAATTTGGAGAGGTCATATGCATTCTCAGAAGATTTTTCAAAAAGAACAAGTTTGGGGAATTGACCAGACGATTCTTGAAGAATTTCACTAAGCGTTCTTAGTCTTATGTTCCAGAGTTGTACGGATCAGAAATCCGCACAATTGAGGAATCTTGAAGATAAATTATAGCTTAGAGAAATGAGTCAAGATCAGATGACATGTGAGGTGTTTAGTGTGTGAAGAATTTGAAGAATAAACACCTTTGAAGTTTTTGTAGAAATCATCTGAATCAAAGAGGGCAGTAAAAGTAACTTTTAATTACCCGGATGAAGAACACGATGAACTGGGAAGTAGAGATGTGAAGTTCGTTAGTGCAGATCTTTCACGCCCTAACTTGGCAGAGGAAGGTGGCTACAGCGGCGGCGGAGTGATTCCGCGGCCGGCGCGAGTACGATGGCGACGAGGTCGAGGCAGTGAAGCTCTTCCTCACCGGCAACGATGAAGTAGTGACGGCGCTAGGGTTTGAGAAGCTCGAGCTGGAGAGGGGTCGAGTGGAGTAAAGGAAGTGAGGAAGGGGAAGGGGGTACTTATAGCCACGATGAAAAAGTGTTCGCCCGAAGAATTTGGATGAACGTGCCCCTGACCCTTCTCATTCGCTTGACATGTATCACCCACGTACTAAGAAGTGGAGATCGTGTGCGATCGTGGGTGAATAGATAAGTATTTCGTGGGATGCGGAACGGTTTGAGTGGCAAAACCGAAAATTTGGATAAGATAAGTTTTAACGTTCCGTTCGCAATTTCTTCAGCTGACAAGGACACAGTAAAGATTTTGAACGAGTTTCAAACAGAACGCACATGAAGAATTTGTGAATAGATTGGGTTGAGTATAGCATAGAGGGGGAAGGGTCCGATCACATTCACTTAGCAAAAAAACTTGAAGAAATAGCAATAAGTGAATGTTGTAGAGGACATAAACTCATATATATATCTATATATATATATATGACTCCTCTTTTGTACTCCCGGGTGTATGTACTCCTATCCTTAATGGATAAGTATGAATAGGCTCAGCTGTGAGTTAAACACACTCGGTACCAGCAAATCCACCATTGATGCAAAAAAAAAACAAATCCACCATCCACCATTCCAATTACTAACTAACTAACTCCACCGCATGCGTAACAACTACTAGAAACTAGGGAACTTGATTTGTTTTCCACCCGTGCAGAGTGCATGCTACAAATTGAAGTAGTATAAACGTTACGTCCGAACTGCAATATATGTCCTTTGTGCTGATCGTACAAGAGTACATACATCTTTTATGATACTCTATTTTTCTATGGGAAAGTATAAACACTATCTTTTAATTGAAGAGTATATACCATCTAGTGTGAGAAAGTATATACTGCATTTTCATCAGTTTATAGGAGAAAATATACTCCCTCCATCCCATAATATACCCCCTTTTTTATGTGAGCGTGTGTGCTACATCATAAGTGAATACGTACGTACTTCATTTTCATGAGTATATCCTGCATTATTTCTGAAGAAGTATATACTGGTATATTTTTTTGTGAGGATGTACTATTCTTTCTTTTGTGCGAGAGTATATACCACAGGATTTCTGATGAAGTATGTACTTCATTTTACATGAGAGTACATATATAGTACAATACTTCATTTTGACGAAGCCCCCGCGGATTTTACATGAGAGGGTATATACCACAGGATTTTATCAAAGCCCATGGATTTGTACATACTTCATTTTGATTTTCCAGAGTGTGTAGTGCACTCAGAAAATATACTTCTTTCACATGAAAAACATTACCCTTGGAAAAAGATGACCATAAAATACTTTCAATTAAACCACGTACAAAACTGTATACATCGCTGGAAGTAGTATAGTTACTTTCATCGTACTACTTATCACTTCCGCTCCGAATCATCAAACAAATACTTTTTTGTAATCTTTGTTGTCATCTACAATAATAAGTGAAGAGTACTAATAACCTACCAGTTCAAAGACGTGATTTTAGATGTTAAGCACATGCTAATCTTCCATGTTTTTTCACATCCGTATATACTATAATCATCGGCACCTCGCCGTCACTGATGTGCATGTTGCACCGAACGTGTCGAGTCGCCGACCACCACTCATCTCTATTGTCGAGCCGCTCGTCCGCTGCCGACCACAACTCGTCTCTGCACTGGAGCCGTCGACTTCTCGACTTCACTGTGATCACCTGTAACAAATGAGAACAAAACGAGATGAATGCATGCATCAAGGACACTTTTTTTCGAAACGGAGGCAAAAGTTTTGCCTCATCGATTAATTAAGAAGAAGAGAGTTGCTCGGTTAATTAGGGAAAACCGAGCGAAAACCAGATTGCCCAGTTAATTATGGAGAACCGGGCTAAAACCCTCACAACCGCTGAGCGGCACACCTAGAAAGCCCCCGCACACCACTCCAAAGAGGGCCTCGACGAGACCGCACGCAGGCGTCATCGTCATCACTCCTCCCCTAGAGGCGTCATCGCCATCCCTACACTTTGAGCAAACGACTCCGACTTCACCGTAGGCGATCGTCGACTCAACCCACATTGTAGCGGACACGTGAAGCTGCATGAAGATCGATGCCAAAACCTCAGCCTCCTGCGGCCAGACAGCGCAACTCCAACTCTGACGGAGAACTCAGTAGGACAAAACCAGGCATGGCTGGCGCCACGGGAGATCGCCGAACGGGCAACCTGCAGCCAGTCATCGTATACCACAGGGCCTCGCCACCGCAGCTTCGACTCCATAGCAACAAGCAAACCGAGGCAATACCGTGGACACGCCGAAAAAGAGCCGACTACCGCAACCATTGCCGCGTCGCCGACATCGCTCCCACCACCATCGTTGTCGCAGAAGCCTGGACGCCACCAACCACCGGACCTGCTTGCCGATGCCGAGCTCCAGGACGAAGCCCCCAAGAGGGAAAAAGACACCAAGGTGCCGTCATCGTTCGATCATAAGATCTAGGGTTTCCCCTCAAGAGGCCGAGATGGCCGGATCCGCGCGAGAGGAGTGCGGCAGCAAATCAGCGATGCCTCCAGGAAGGTCACGACAGCCACAGCCGCCGCCATCGCTGGTCACGGCACAGGGCCGTGACAGGGTCTTCACCCGAGCTCCCACACCACCTCGGTTGCACATCATCCCGCACCAGCACCGACAAGCCCACCAATCATCCTCTCAGCCGAAGCCGCCGCCCGAGCGCCAAACAGGCAGCCCGAGCCCCTCCACCACGTGCCCCGCCAGAGCAGCAACACCATGACGGGCCTCCACCACGCCGGAGCAGGTGGCCACCCAGCCGCAGATCCGTGCTGCGCAGACCTCCTGCGCACATCCGCCGAGCCTCCTTGCCCGGCCTCGCCTGAGCCGCAGCCCCTCACGCCCGCCTGCCGAGCTTCCCTGCCGCGGCCTCCCTGTCGCCTCGGCGCGACCCACACACCGCAGATCCGCGCCAGCTGGGCCACCCCGCGCCGCCGCCATGCCTCTGCACGGTCCCCTTGCGCTGCTGCCGCCCCTCAGCACGGCCCCTTGCGCGCCGGAGCACCCGCGGCATGGAGCCGCCCCTTCACGTCACCCGCTGCAATGCGACTACTGCACCGCCGATCCCCTTGCACTCCCTTTGCACCGGCGCCCTTGCCGCGACGCGCAGGCAGCAGATCCGCGCCGCAGGACCCTCCACACGCGCAAGACGCCCGCCTCGACGCGCAGATCTGCGCCCAGCCCGCCGAGCCCCTGCGCCATGGCCGTGCACCGACGGGCGCACGCAGCACCACACCAAGGCCGCCACGCCGTGGCCGCCAGCCCTGAACTCGCCGGCGCACACAGACCTTGGACCACCAGCGCCGCCGGATGCCAAGAGCGGCAGATCCGCCCCCACCGCGCCGCGAAATGGCCCCACCGCCGCCGACGCCGCCCGGGCTTTGCCCCGGCGACGCCCTCCGACGGCGGTGAGGGGAGAGGAGGAGGAGGGCGTGCCTTAGGTGGCCGGATTTGGGGCGCCCCGGTGCGGCCCGTGGAGCCGCACGAGAGCGAGAGTGATAATCAACATTTGGTCATCAAAAAGAATTGGATTTGAACTCAAGGACACTTTTACGTCTCCGATGGTGCAGCTATCAGCTTGTGGCAGGAGTAATATACCTCAACACGCACATCCCCCGTGCGTGCCAACGAACTGATTGGTCTGGATTTCTTGATGGCTTGATGGGTCGCTGGCGCCGGAGATAGTTCTTGCGAGTAGTACCAACTGGCAAGCAATGAGTGGCCAGGCCGATATTATTGTTACTAATATAGGGGGCAAATGACGCATATCCTGATTTCCTCTTTCACGGAACTGATTTTCAAACTAGACCTGATCCATGCAATGGATTTTTTTGGCAATTAATTAATTCGTTTTATTAAATAATGGATGGATGGCCGTGCATTACGCTCCCTTTACCACGTCTGCATGAGGAGTTTTGGAATGAGAGTACATACTCCTAAGAGTACCAACCCATTTTCCTATATATATATATATATATGTATATATATATATGTAAATATATATATATATATGTAAATATATACACATATATATAGCCAATGAAGAAAAACAACGGAACCAATGAAGACAATGCAAAGAGAAAAAAATAATCTGAGGAATTTCAAAGAACTGAGGAAAAACTCAAATTGAAGATTCTCAACTTTGGTGGTGGCGTGACCCACTGTATAAGAATGATGATTTCAGACACCGCTTACAATCGTTGTAGGGTTCTGAGAATCAAATTCTTCATTAATTTCTTCACATTTAGAGTGTTATTCTTCATTGATTGAAGAAAAACGTTTCTTCATGTGTTGCGCATCTAAGTCATCAATTTTGCATAAGTGTTAGGATGAGTGTCATTTTCAAAGAATGTTCGAAGATTCTAAGATATTTAGCTCACACCGCAACTTGCGAAATCTCTTCTCATCCAAGGGCTTCGTGAAGATATCGGCTAGCTGTTCTTCAGTCTTCACATGCTCAATAGAAATGTCGCCCGTCGGTGTCAAAACTGGCGGATCTCAGGTAGGGGGTCCCGAACTGTGCGTCTAAGGCGGATGGTAACAGGAGGTAGGGGACACGATGTTTTACCCAGGTTCGGGCCCTCTTGATGGAGGTAAAACCCTACGTCCTGCTTGATTTATTCTTGATGATATGAGTATTACAAGAGTTGATCTACCACGAGATCGGAGAGGCTAAACCCTAGAAGCTAGCCTATGGTATGATTGTATGTTGTCCTACGGACTAAAACCCTCCGGTTTATATAGACATCGGAGGGGGCTAGGGTTACACAAGGTTGGTTACAAAGGAGGAAATATACATATCCGTATTGCCTAGCTTGCCTTCCACGCCAAGTAGAGTCCCATCCGGACACGAGACAAAGTCTTCAATCTTGTATCTTCATAGTCCAATAGTCCG
This sequence comes from Triticum aestivum, assembly GCF_018294505.1. Taxonomy (NCBI): domain Eukaryota; kingdom Viridiplantae; phylum Streptophyta; class Magnoliopsida; order Poales; family Poaceae; genus Triticum; species Triticum aestivum. Next base: position 178,898,078 of record NC_057812.1, read on the forward strand.
GCCAAAGGATATAGTCCAGCTGTCTGGAGACCCCTAATCCCGGACTTCCTCAGTAGCCCCTGAACCAGGCTTCAATGACGATGAGTCCGGCGCACAGTGTTGTCTTTGGCATTGCAAGGCGGGTTCCTCCACCGAATACACCCCGGAAAAATCTGAATACAAGGATAGTGTCCGACCCTGCAAAATAAGTTCCACATACCACCGTAGAGAGAATAATATTTCCACAAATCTAATATGTTGACTTTTTTTTGTCAACGTGACGTTTCATCATGGCCCGGTCATTATTCGAATTGTTTCCTTTAACTAGCCCCGCACATAACGCGCGGCAGTTTCTTGACACATCTTGTCAAAGCAGAGATCGTGTTCCCCTTATCATGGGATTCTCATCAATACGGGCGTGGGTAACCCAACCGCGCCATCGATTACGATGCTTGGGGGATAAGCAAGTTTTACCAGGCTAGTGGGGGCGCACAGTTTCGGCCGCCCTTATAAAGGGATAAGGTTTAACCTTTCTCTACCCACGCCTTCTTCCTCCTTGCTCATCCGTTCTTGCACACTCAAGCCCCAACGCCCAAGTCCGCATCTTTCTCCTCAACCTCCTCCAAACATGTCCGGAGCAGGAGGGAAGTGGATGGCTTCCTCCGTTACGGAGGAACACATCAAAAAGCTGCGCAGAGCCAGATACTTAGCAGCGAATATCGCGCATCGGCTGCCCGTTGCGGGGCAGATCGTCGCTACCCCGGAACCTCATGAGAGGGTAGTTTTCCTCCACCACTTCCTCCGCGGACTGGGGTTTCCCCTTCATCCATTCGTCCGTGGTCTCATGTTCTACTACGGGCTGTACTTTCATGATCTGGCCCCGAACTTCATCCTCAACATTTCGGCGTTCATCGTTGTCTGTGAGGCCTTTCTCCGCATCCGCCCCCACTTCGGTCTGTGGCTGAAGACCTTCAATATCAAGCCGAAGGTGGTGGGCAGCCAACAAGCAGAATGCGGCGGAGCCATGGTGGGCAAGATGCCCAATGTTATATGGCTCGAAGGATCCTTCATGGAGACCATAAAGGGGTGGCAATCGGCGTGGTTCTACACCACCGAGCCACGCGACACCAACTGGGTGGCTGCCCCCGAGTTCCGATCCGGATTCCCTACACGGCTCACTTCCTGGAAAGAGAAGGGCCTGTCGTGGGGTTCATCGGTAGAGCTGGACGGACTCTAGAAATGTATCCGGAACATGGCAAGCAAGAAACTCAAGCTTGTCAACATAGTCCAGGTCATGCTCATCCGCCGGATCCTCCCGTGTCAACAACGGGGCTTCAACTTGTGGGAGTTCGACCCGGCCCAGCACCAAACTCTGAGCGAGGTCTTCGACACGACGCACAAGGACGTCTGGAGGGTGCTGTTCAAGGTCGCCGAGGTCCCTCCCTCTCTCACCGAGGACCGCGGACTAAGCGCGAAGCGGCGAGCGCATTCGGTAAGTTCTATACATCCGGTAGGATATTTATTCCTCCTAGCTCAACCATGTGCAAGGTCAGAGCTCCCATGCCTTTGACAGGACTGGATGGAGACGTCGGGGCAGATTAACTGTCCGGCCCCTCTGCCCGAAGACACTTCGGACGCTCTCCTGACGGAGATGATGACTCCGGCTCCTTACAAGGTGCCGGAGAAGACCAAGAAGGCCAAGGGAACCCGAAAGAGTTCCCGACGCCAGGTGTTATCGGACTCATCGTCCGATAACTCCGCGACGCACTCCTCCCCCGAAGACGAGGAGAAAGATGAAGATGCTCCTCCTCCAGTCGGGGAGACAAGAAAAGGAAGGCCGCCCCAACTGGGGGGCCGAAGGGTCCAAGAAGGGAAGGACTCTCCTTCCGGACTACTCCACCATCGTCGCCGAAGGCGAAGACGAGTGGCTGCTCAGGGACAAGCCCCTGGCAAAGTCGTAAGTATTCGGATGCCAGAGTAACTCATAGCATACCTTTTTCGCACTGCCTCTCCCAACGCTGAATTATGACTATGCAGACCACCACGAGCCCGTATCGATGTATCGTCGGACGGCTCCCCGGGCTCGTCGGATATGGATAGTGATCCACTTCCGACCGCCACCTCCCCTTGCCCTACGGACAACGCCGAGGTATTGTCTCAAGAGGCACCAGGTCAAGGGGAGACAGTCCCGGAGGCGCCTCAAGGCGACCTTCCGGACTCCGGGAGCAGAGGGAGCAAGGCTCCCGAGGGCTCCGAGTTTGGCCCTCAGCCGAACACCGCGCCGGAACCCCCAGTGGTTCCGGACTCGGGTAGGCGGCCTCCTTCCAAAAGGGGCAAGACGCCTGTGCCGGTGACCTCTATCCATCCAGAGGCACCGGACAATCTGCTGGGAGCGCTTCGCAGCGCTTCCATCAACGAAGAGCACCGCACTATTATGAGTGCGGTGGTCCAGAAGGTTCAATCCGCCAAGAGCGGACTGACTGAAGCCTGTGCCAGCCTTCTAACAGGCTTTGAGGTAAGTTTTTGAAATATGGGGAAAAATATTACCGCATAGACAGTAGCCCCTGATGCTCTGTTCGGTGTTCACGAAGAAAATCCGAACAGAGGATCAAACAATATCACAGGAGTCTAATATAAGTATGTCAATATGCGTATGCAGGCTTCGCTGCTGGCCTCTGCCGCACTAACTGCGAAGGTCGCCGCACTGAAGCAGGACCTTAAAGGGTCCAAGGACGAGCTCGGCCTTGCCAAGAGGCAGCTCGAGGAGAACAAAGGTAAGTAGTACCTAGTCTATGGATATGTATAAAGAGAATGCGATTGCAAAATGACAAGATCATCATAAATTTGTCAGGGGCCACGATCGAGGTGGCGACCCTGAAGCAAGCGCTATCCAAGGCCGAAAACAAAGCGGCCAAGGAGCGCACCGAGCGGGAAAGGCATGAGGCACGGGTGGGCGAGGTGCAGCAAGAGCTCCACGCTCTCGTGACGAAGCACGAGGCATTGGAGCTTGACTTGAAGACGCAAGAGTCCGAGCTTGCCGCGGCCCTTGAGAGCGTGAAGAATGCCAAGGCCAAATCCCAAAAAGGCCCTCCAGGAGATTGATGTGATGAAGAAGATAGCGGTGGGTAAGGCATTCTATATGCAAAGCAAGCATGTGAAAGTAAATTACCTGTTACTTACTCGAATTCGGAGCTCTCCAGGAGCATTCGCAGATTTGCCTCACAGCGTGTCGGATGCCACATAGTTTTACCAGGCCGAGGAGGGAAGTTCAATGGAGAAGCTGTTTTGGTCTCAATATACTGGGACCGAACACCTGATGCCTCTAAGCGACCAGCTGAAGCAACTGGTCGAGCTGCACAAGGCGGCCGAACAGGCCATGAAGGGCTTTATAGTCCGGATGTGGCCTGGCGACGCCCTTCCCAACAGCTACTTCGGCCTGGTGAGGCGGCTTGTGGATGCCTGCCCACGGCTGGGAGTCATCAAGCGGTCCGTCTGCATCGAAGGTGCACGCCGAGCTTTCGCCCATGTGAAGGTGCAATGTGCCAAGCTGGACGCCGTGACGCTGATTAAGGAAGGGCTGCCGGAGGGCAAGGAGCATCGCCACCCCGAGATGTACTATGAGGGTGTCCTGAAGGGTGCTTGTCTCGTAGCGGACGAGTGTACGAAAGATATAATATTCGAGTAAATTCGCTCATGTAATCCTATATTTATGAAAACTTGTTCATATGCGCTATGCAACGCTTGTTTGAATTTCAAATATTACCTTCTGTTCGGCTGTTTATCAAATTTGAGAGATGGCCAGTCGTCGGCTTCTGCCCCCACGCCACGAGTCTTGGGGTGTTCGGGATAAACCTAAGCACTCTTGTTCCCATTGTTGGGTCCTTCGAGGGAGGTGCTCAGCACAACGAACAAGGCAATCGTACTATAATGCGTTATCACTCTCACTTAGCCATAGAATTCTATAATTTTAAATTTCGGCGAAGCCCCTAGTATCCGGAAGGCCGAATTCGGGGCGCGATACATGCCTTAAGCCGGACAGGGCCGACTCCTCGCTCTAAGCGGCATAAGCCTTTAGGGACTCGAAACCTCTCGAACAGCGACCAGTCTCTCGCCTTATCATGACAGTCAGTTTTAGCTTTCTCTACTGAGGTGCTTAGCCTAGCAGAACCGGGGCACAATCGCAGTAGTTCTCCGAGTTCTACCTTAGCCGATATAGAAGAACATAAGGTACCAAAACATGGGAGCCGGGCAAATCCAACTATTGACCCAAGACATGATTCGGAGCTGATGCATATAGTGCTATAAGTTCGGGGTGCCGCACTGTCAAAAGTGTTCGGACTTCTCACGCCATTTTATGGGGTATGCTTAAGCCCCTGGCGTATTGGCCGTACCAGAGTGTACGGGTGCTGGATGTCATAAATGAACATATGTATATATATATAAAGAAGAATGCAATAATAGTCTTAATGCTATGCATTTTTTTATTCAAAAAGGGTGCATTAAAGCAGAATGATACAGGTAGTGCGATAAGCAAAAAGTAGGACTGTTTGACATGTCCCTTCCAAGGGCAAGCTGAGGAATGGTAGTAAAGCAAATATTTCACTCGTTATCGTAATCCACCTGGGAGTTCTGTGGTGTGACGTAGCTTTCTGCCTCCTTGGATGCTGCATCATGTGTTCGGCAATCACGCTGCCAGACAGGGTTTCCAGAGATTGAAGTCCAGAAAGAGAAAAATAACAAAGCGGGAAGCCCCTAGTGTGGTTTAAGCCGCGACTTGGGGCGTGCCACCGTCGTGCCCCCCTTGCCGCTTGTGCCCATGGTGTTTTAAATGCGTAATTATGTATGCGTGGCACGGATTTCACCGTTTGGCAGGGACCAGGGTGGGTGCCGCATTGCTATGCAATCTCGGAACATGCCAGGCGGTCCTGTTGCCGATTACTCCGGGCGCGCTTGAAGGTGTCCGGGTCCTTAAACGCCAAACTAGTGGATTGCCTTAAGAGGCTGCTTTGCGCTTCCGCTGCGAGGGCCGCAGTGTGCTCCTCCGTTCGGAGAGAGCGCTATGTGTTTCCATTAACTGTAATGACCCCCCGAGGTCCTGGCATCTTGAGCTTGAGGTATGCATAATGCGGTACCGCATTGAATCTCGCAAATGCGGTTTGCCCGAGCAGTGCACGATAACCATGGCGGAACGGGACTATATCGAAGATTAACTCTTCGCTTCGGAAGTTATTCGGGGATCCGAAGACCACTTCCAGTGTGACTGAGCCTGTGCAATGGGCCACTACACCTGGTATGACGCCTTTAAAGATTGTTTTTGTGGGTTTGATCCTTGAGGGGTCTATACCCATTTTGCGCACTGTGTCCTGATAAAGCAGGTTCAGGCTGCTGACGCCATCCATAAGGACTCGAGTGAGGTGAAATCCATCAGTGATTGGGTCTAGGACCAGTGCGGCAAATCCGCCAAGACGGATACTAGTGGGGTGGTCCCTGCGATCGAAGGTGATCGGATAGGAGGACCATGGGTTGAACTTTGGGGCGACTGGCTCCAACACATATACGTCCCTGAGCGCATGCTTCCGCTCCCTCTTGGGGATGTGGGTTGCATATATCATGTTCACCGTCCGCACTTGTGGGGGGAACCTCTTCTGTCCTCCGGTGTTCGGCTGCCAGGGCTCTTCCTTGTCATCGCTATGTGGCCCCTTATCTTTGTTTTCGGCCATTAACTTGCCGGCGTGCTTGAACACCCAACAGTCCCTGTTGGTGTGGTTGGCTGGCTTGTCTGAGGTGCCGTGTATTTGACACGAGCGATCGAGTATACGGTCCAAACTGGACGGGCCTGGAGTACTTCCTTTGAATGGTTTTTTCCGCTGACCGAGTTTAGAGCCTTTGAATCCGGCATTGACTGCCGTATCCTCAGTATTATTGCTGTTAATGCGGAGCTTATGTTTGTTGCGACGTGACCTGCTATTACCATCCTTGGTATCCGAAGTACCATGGTTCTTTGATATGTTATTACTGTGAGCCAGCCAGCTGTCTTCTCCCGCACAAAAGCGGGTAATGAGTGTCGTGAGGGCTGCCATAGATTTCGGCTTTTCCTAACCAAGGTGCCGGGCTAGCCACTCGTCGCGGATGTTGTGCTTGAAAGCTGCTAGGGCCTCTGCATCCGGACAGTCGATGATTTGATTTTTCTTTGTTAGGAATCGTGTCCAGAATTGCCTGGCCGATTCCTCTGGTTGCTGAATTATGTGGCTCAATTCATCGGCATCTGGTGGTCGCACATAAGTGCCCTGAAAGTTGTTGAGGAATGCGGCTTCCAGATCTTCCCAACAGCCAATGGACTCTGCTGGCAGGCTATTGAGCCAATGCCGAGCTGGTCCTTTGAGTTTGAGTGGGAGGTATTTAATGGCATGTAGATCATCACCGCATGCCATGTGGATATGCAGGAGGAAATCCTTGATCCATACCGCAAGATCTGTTGTGCCATCGTATGATTCTATATTTACGGGTTTGAAATCCTCTCGGATTTGATGATCCATTACTTTGTCTGTGAAGCATAAGGGGTGTGCGGCACCTCTGTACTGGGCTATATCGCGATGCAGCTCCAATGAGTCTTGCCCGCTGTGCTGGGCCCGGCCGGATTTACTTTTACTGTATCTGGCATGACGATTATCGCCTCGCGTAGTGGCGCGGCCCTGCGATCCGTAGATCGATCTTGCGTGTTTTTCTTTGTCCTTCAATACGTCCCGTAGGTCTGGCATATTTCCCCATGCCTTTTTATTTGAATGGCGTCGGGGTGCAGGCTGAGCTTTTGGCTGGAATGCCTCTCTGTCGCGGCCACGAGGTGGCCGGTCAGCCGCGTCATACGCTTCTTCCTCCGGTCGGGGTAGCAACCTGCATTTTGGGTAACTCTTGGAGGGGCATTCGAGTTTATATTCCTCGGCCGCCAGGACTTCAGTCCATCTGTCAGCTAGCAGATCTTGATCAGCTTGAAGCTGGTGCTGCTTCTTCTTAAGGCTATTTGCCGTGGCTATAAGCCGACGCTTGAAGCGCTCTTATTCTACGGGATCCTCTGGCACGACGAATTCGTCATCGTCGAGGCTTGCCTCGTCTTCGGAGGGAGGCATGTAATTATCATCCTCCTCATCTGCCGCTCTCCCAGGAGGGCTGGCCTCTCCATCCTCCTGCCCTAAATCATGCTGGAGGGGATTATTGCCATCTTAGGCACTATCCGGAGTGCTATTATCTCATGTGCTTGTATCACCACTTTTGCTTTGGCGGGACTTAGAGCGGCGCCGCTGACGTCGGCGCTTGGGTTGCTTCTTGGAGGGATCATCCTCCGCTATCTCGTCGCCATTGCCTTCTTCGGGTGTATCCACCATGTATATATCGTATGATGAGGTGGTTATCCAGTGCCCTGTGGGAAGTGGTTCCTCTTCGTCTCCCGCATCGTCGTCCATACCATCGATGTCTTCGGAGTTGAAGTCGAGCATGTCGGTTAAGTCATCGACAGTGGCTACTAAGTGGGTGGTGGGTGGGCCGCGAATTTCTTTGTCATCCGCATCCCAATCCTGTCGGACATAGTTCGGCCAGGATCCTCCTGACAAGGAGAGAGACCTTAATGAGTTCAGTATGTCACCAAAGGGCGAGTGCTAAAAATTATCCGCGAAGGTAAATTCAATGATCGGCGCCCAATAGGATTCGCTAGGAACGGGCACAGGCGGTTCGGAGTGCGTGTCCTGAGAAGGATATGGCAGTTTGACAACACGACTCTTGTGCAGGATAAGGTCGATGTTCGGCTCGATCGCCGCTGAGGATAAGGCCTCCGTGGTGGGGTCCATCCACCCGTCCATGGACGGCGCAACTGGCTCCGAAATGAGGGTTGGAGCGGCTGCCGGTGCGATCTCCTGAACACTGTCCGATGGTAGAGCTAAATCGTACTCATCGTGACCGTGTGACGCACAAGGCAGGGGCTCGAATCCATCGAAGATCAAGTCTCTGCGGATATCGGTCGTGTAGTTTAAGCTTCCAAACCTGACCTGGTGGCCATGGGCGTAACTTTCGATCTGCTCCAGATGGCCAAGCGAGTTGGCCCACAGTGCGAAGCCGCCGAACACAAAGATCTGTCTAGGGAGAAAAGTCTCACCCTGAAAGCACCAATGTCGGTGTCAAAACCGGCGGATCTCGGGTAGGGGGTCCCGAACTGTGCGTCTAAGGCAGATGGTAACAGGAGGCAGGGGACACGATGTTTTACGCAGGTTCGGGCCCTCTTGATGGAGGTAAAACCCTACATCCTGCTTGATTTATTCTTGATGATATGAGTATTACAAGAGTTGATCTACCATGAGATTGGAGAGGCTAAACCCTAGAAGCTAGCCTATGGTATGATTGTATGTTGTCCTACGGACTAAAACCCTCCGGTTTGTATAGACACCAGAGGGGGCTAGGGTTACACAAGGTCGGTTACAAAGGAGGAGATATACATATCCATATTGCCTAGCTTGCCTTCCACGCCAAGTAGAGTCCCATCCGGACATGAGACGAAGCCTTCAATCTTGTATCTTCATAGTCCAATAGTCCGGCCAAAGGATATAGTCCGTCTGTTTAGAGACCCCTAATCTCGGACTCCCTCATCGCCCTTCAACACATGATCACGAAGAAAATGATGACGAATCTGAATGTGCTTTGTCTTCGAGTGCTGAACTGGGTTGTGAGCAATCTTGATGGCACTCTCATTGTCACAGAAGAGAGGCACATTCTTCATGTGACTCCATAGTCCTCGAGAGTTTGCTTCATCCACAGCAATTGAGCACAGCAAGAACCAGCGGCAATGTACTCAGCTTCAGTAGTAGACAGTGATACATAGTTCTGTTTCTTCGGGGACCAATGATGACCCACAAGTATAGGGTATCTATCGTAGTCCTTTCGATAAGTAAGAGTGTCGAACCCAACGAGGATTAGAAGGAAATGATAAGTGGTTTCCAGCAAGGTGTTCTCTACAATTACTGAAATAAGTGGTAACAGATAGTTTTGTGATAGGATAATTTGTAACGAGCAACAAGTAACAAAAGTAAATAAGGTGCAGCAAGGTGGCCCAATCCTTTTTGTAGCCAAGGACAAGCCTGGCCAAACTCCTATATGATGTAAAGCGCTCCCGAGGACACATGGCAATATCATCAAGCTAGTTTTCTTCACGCTCATATGATTCGCGTTCAGTACTTTGATAATTTGGTATGTGGGTGGACCGGTGCTTGGGTGCTGTCCTTACTTGGACAAGCATCCCACTTATGATTAACCTCTATTGCAAGCATCTGCAAATAAAACAAAAGTATTAAGGTAAACCTAACCATAGCATGAAACATATGGATCCAAATCAGCCCCTTACGAAGCAACACATAAACTAGGGTTTAAGCTTCTGTCACTCTAGCAACCCATCATCTACTTATTACTTCCCAATGCCTTTCTCTAGGCCCAAAAAATGGTGAAGTGTCATGTAGTCGATGTTCACATAACACCACTAGAGGAGAGACAACATACATCTCATAAAAATATTGAACGAATACCAAATTCACATGACTACTAATAGCAAGACTTCTCCCATGTCCTCAGGAACAAAAGTAACTACTCACAAAGCATAAACATGTTCATAATCAGAGGTGTATTAATGTGCATATAGGATCTGAACATATGATATTCCACCAATTAAACCAACTAGCATCAACTACAAGGAGTAATTAACACTACTAGCAACCTACTAGCACCAATCCCGGACTTGGAGACAAGAATTGGATACAAGAGATGAAATAGGGTTTTGAGATGAGATGGTGCTGATGAAGATGTTGATGGAGATTGACCTCTACCAATGAGAGGAGCGTTGGTGATGACGATGGTGATGATTTCCCCCTCCGGGAGGGAAGTTTCCCTGGCAGAACAGCTCCGCCAGAACCCTAGATTGGTTCCACCAAGGTTCCGCCTCGTGGCGGCGGAGTTTCGTCTGAGAAGATGGCTTATGATTATTTTCCCATCGAAAGAGTCCATATAGCAGAAGATGGTCACCGGAGGGCCACCAGGGGGCCCACGAGGTAGGGGGCGCGCCCAGGGGGTAGGGCACGCCCCCACCCTCATGGGCAGGGTGTGGCCCCCCTGGTGAAGTTCTTGTGATCAATGTTTTTTATATATTTGGAAAACATCATCCGCGAAGTTTCAGGACTTTTGGAGCTGTGCAGAATAGGTCTCTAATATTTGCTCCTTTTCCAGCCCAGAATCCCAGCTGCCGGCATTCTCCCTCTTTATGTAAACCTTGTAAAATAAGAGAGAATATGCATAAGTATTGTGACATAATGTGTAATAACAACCCATAATGCAATAAATATTGATATAAAAGCATGATGCAAAATGGACGTATCAACTCCCCCAAGCTTAGATCTCGCTTGTCCTCAACCGAAAAGCTGAAATCGAAAAATATGTCCACATGTTTAGAGATGAAGGTGTCGATAAAAATAAAATATGGACATGAGGGCATCATGATCATTCTTAGAGCAGCAACTTATATAATTCTTGTCATATGATATCTTATGCTGGAGTAATAATTCAATCACAATATCAAGTATGGATCATAAACTTCATTGAAAACTGTCAAACTATAATCTCAGTCATTGAAGCAATTGCAATTTATCATAACATAGGAAAGAGTCAATGTATAAGAGCTTTTCAGCAAGTCCACATACTCAACTATCATATAGTCTTTCATAATTGTCGACACTCACGCAATACTTATGGGTATCGAGTCTTAACCGGACAGAGAGAAAGATAGGGGCTTATAGTTTTGCCTCCCAACGTCTTACCTCAAGGGTAATGTCAACAGTAATAGTTCATGAAAACTCACATCCAATTAGCTATATATACCAGGATCTTTCCAACATATTGTGCTTGCCGAAGGATAAAATGTAAAAAGGAAGGGTGAAGATCACCATGACTCTTTTGTAGTGTAGGAGATAAAAGTAAAAGATAGGCCCTTCGCAGAGGGAAGCAGAGGTTGTCATGCACTTTTATGGTTGGATGCACAAAATCCTAACGCGAAAGAACGTCACTTTATATTGCCACTTGTGATATGGACCTTTATTATGCAGTCTGTCGCTTTTATTACTTCCATATCACACGATTGTATAAAGCTTATTAACTCCACACCAATCAATCATACATATTTAGAGATCAATTTTTATTGCTTACACAAATGACAACTTACTTGAGGGATCTTACTCAATCCATAGGTTGATATGGTGGACTCTCATGAGAAAACTGGTTTAAGGGTATTTGGAAGCACAAGTAGTATCTCTACTTGGTGCAATGGCGTTGGCTAGCATGAGGAGGAAAGGCAAGCTCAACATGTTGGAGGATCCAAGACAATATAATTTATCTCAGATGTAAGAAAACATAACCCATTATGTTGTCTTCCTTGTCCAATGTCAACTCTTTAGCATGTCACATTTTAATGAGTGCTCACAATCATAAAAGATGTCCAAGATAGTATATTTATATGTGAAGACCTATCTTTCTTTATTACTTCCTATTAATTGCAACGATGACCAAAACTATGTTTGTCAACCCTCAATAATTTTTATTCATCATACTCTTTCTATGTGAGCTCATTACTCTCCATAAGAGTCACATGATCTCTTTGTTTATTTTTATTTCTTTCTCTTTCTTCTCTTTTATTTGGGATCATGGCAAAAATAAGCAAGCCCTTGAATCAACACTAATCTTTATTATATAGCTCACAGACTCGATTACATAGAAGGATAATAAAGCAAAACTCACGACTAGATCATACTAAGAACTTTTATTCTACTAGATCAAGATACTACCAAAAGGATCGAACTAAGAAAAACGGTAAAGATAAAAGTGATGGTGATACGATACCGGGGCACTCCCCAGAGCTTGGCAGTTTCCAAGTGGAGTGCCCATACCAGATACTCAATTCTTCTTTGTTGGTGGAGACGGTGGTGATTTTATTGATGGCGTAGGCTTCTTCCTTAATTTGCGTTTGAGGACAGAATTTTGGTCCCTTAGGTCCTCGATTTCCTGTTCCAGGCTCAGTATCTTTTTGCATAGTTCCTGCTTGTTTTCCTGCAAGAGGCGAAAAGGGATAAACTCGATCTTAGGTTTCTTTACTCTGTCTGGGAGGCTTGACTTTTTGAACTCCACATGCATGTCCCCAGGTTGAGGTAGTGGGACTTCATCCTCATCAGAGGTCGTCTCCTCTTTTCCCTTGGGTTCATAGTCTTCTTCTTCTTTCATAGTCCAACCATAATGCTCCACATCCCCATAGACCTTAGGATCTGCAAGGTAATCAGCCACATAGCATTCTCCTTCTGAATCCTGGGACAACATGTTGCTTTGTCTGCAGCAGGACAGCTCAAAACAAAGACAATAGAATTTTACGCGATACGGGAGTCAAAACCCCCGGGAGGTTATATAATGAATTTTTACCGACCAAAATACGTGTTTTGTAAGAAAACGCAGTCCGGAGAGCACACGAGGTGCCCACGAGGTAGGGGGCGCGCCTAGGGGTAGGGCGCGCCCTCCACCCTCGTGGAGCCCTCGTGTCCTTTCCGGACTGCTGCTTATTTTTTTATTTTTCTAAATATTCCAAAACAGAGAAATATTGCCTTAAAACTGTTTTGGAGTCGGTTTACTTACCATACCACATACCTATTCCTTTTCGGAGTCTAAAACGTTCCAGAAAGTATCCCTTATGTATTCCTCCAGGGTTATGGTTTCAATAACATTGGTTTCAACATTTATGGGGTTACCCGAGATATAATGTTTGATTCTTTGACCATTTACCACCTTCGGATTTGTGCCTTCGAAGTTGCTGATTTTATGGCACCAGAATGGTAGACCTCCTTGATAACGTAGGGACCTTCCCATTTAGAGAGAAGCTTTCCTGCAAAAAATCTTAAACGAGAGTTGTATAGCAATACATAATCACCTACATTAAACTCACGCTTTTGTATCCTTTTGTCATGCCATCTTTTAACCTTTTCTTTAAACAACTTGGCATTTTCGTAGGCTTGGGTTCTCCATTCATCAAGTGAGCTAATATCAAATAACCTCTTCTCACCGACAAGTTTAAAATCATAGTTAAGTTCTTTAATAGCCCAATAAGCCTTATGTTCTAGTTCGAGAGGTAAGTGACATGCTTTTCCATAAACCATTTTATACGAAGACATACCCATAGGATTTTTATATGCAGTTCTATAGGCCCATAATGCATCATCAAGTTTCTTTGACCAATTCTTTCTAGACCTATTAACAGTCTTTTGAAAAATTAATTTGAGTTCTCTATTGCCCAATTCTACTTGACCACTAGACTGAGGGTGATAAGGAGATGCAATTGTATGATTAACATCATATTTAGCAAGCATTTGACGGAAAGCACCATGAATAAAATGTGAACCACCATCAGTCATTAAATATCTAGGAACTCCAAACCTTGGAAAGATAACTTCTTTAAGCATTTTAATAGAAGTGTTATGATCAGCACTACTAGTTGGAATAGCTTCTACCCACTTAGTAACGTAATCAACATCAACTAAAATATGTGTATAACCATTAGAGGAAGGAAAAGGTCCCATATAGTCAAAGCCCCAAACATAAAATGGTTCAATAACAAGTGAATAATTCATAGGCATTTCTTGACGTCTACTAATATTACCAATTCTTTGACATTCATCACAAGATAAGACAAACTTACGGGCATCCTTGAAGAGAGTAGGCCAATAAAAACCAGACTGCAATACCTTATGTGCAGTTCTATCTCCAGCATGGTGTCCTCCACAAGCTTCGGAGTGACACTTGCGTAGGATCTGTTCCTATTCATGCTCAGGTACACAACGTCTAATAACACCATCTACCCCTTCTTTATAAAGATGTGGGTCATCCCAAAAGTAATGCCTCAAATCATAAAAGAACTTTTTCTTTTGCTGGTATGTGAAACTAGGTGGTATAAACTTAGCAACAATGTAATTAGCATAATCAGCATACCATGGAGCAGCATGAGAAGCATTTATGACATTCAATTGCTCATCAGGAAAGCTATCATGAAGAGGTAGTGAGTCATCAAGCGCATTTTCTAACCTAGACAAGTTGTCTGCAACGGGGTTCTCAGCTCCTTTTCTATTAACAATATGCAAATCAAATTCTTGTAGAAGGAGAACCCATCTAATAAGTCTAGGTTTAGCATCTTTCTTTTCCATAAGATATTTAATAGCAGCATGATCATTGTGGATATTTACTTTAGAATCCACAATATAAGGTCTAAACTTATCACAAGCAAATACAACTGCTAAGAATTCTTTTTCAGTGCTAGCATAATTTCTTTGAGCATTGTCTAGAGTTTTACTAGCATATTGAATAACATTTAGTTTCTTATCAACTCTTTGTCCTAGAACAACACCTACAGCATAATCACTAGCATCACACATAATTTCAAAGGGTAAATACCAATCAAGTGGCTGAACAATAGGTGCAGAGATCAATGCTTTCTTAAGTATTTCAAATGCTTCTACACAATCATCATCAAAGACAAATGGTATATTTTTTTGTAATAAATTAGTTAGAGGCCGAGAAATTTTTGAGAAGTCCTTAATGAACCTCCTATAAAAATCGGCATGACCAAGGAAACTTCTTATACCTTTAATGTCCTTGGGACATGGCATCTTTTCAATAGCGTCAACCTTGGCTTTATCAACTTCAATACCTCTTTCAGAAAATTTATGCCCCAAGACAATACCTTCATTAACCATAAAGTGGCACTTTTCCCAATTCAAGACAAGATTAGTTTCTTCACATCTCTGCAAAACTCGATTAAGGTTGCTCAAGCAATCATCAAAAGAAGATCCATAGAAGGAAAAGTCATCCATGAAAACCTCACAAATCTTTTCACAGAAGTCAGAGAATATAGCCATCATGCATCTTTGAAAGGTAGCAGGTGCATTACATAAACCAAAAGGCATACGTCTATAAGCAAAAGTACCAAAAGGGCATGTAAAAGTAGTCTTTGATTGATCTTTGGCTGACACATGTATTTGAGAGAAACCAGAATAACCATCTAGAAAGCAAAAATGTGTATGTTTAGACAATCTTTCTAGCATTTGATCGATAAAAGGTAAGGGGTAATGGCCTTTTTTAGTAGCCTTATTCAACTTGCGGAAATCAATTACCATCCTATAACCAGTAATAATTCTTTGAGGAATCAATTCATCTTTATTATTAGGAACAACTGTAATGCCTCCCTTCTTAGGGACACAATGGAAAGGGCTTACCCACTGACTATCAGCAATGGGATAAATTATACCTGCCTCAAGGAGCTTTAGTATCTCCTTTCTTACCACTTCTTTCATTTTAGGATTCAGTCAGCATTGATGATCACGAACTGGTTTAGCATCTTCTTCCAAATTGATTTTATGTTGACATAAAGTGGGACTAATGCCCTTAAGATCATTAAGAGTATACCCAATAGCAGCACGGTGCTTCTTCATAATTTTTAATAATCTGTCTCTTCTTCATGCTCTGAATGGTTAGCACTAATAATAACAGGGTATATCTTTTTCTCATCAAGATAAGCATATTTAAGAGTATCAGGTAACGGTTTAAGCTCAAACACGGGATCACCCTTGGGTGGAGGAGGATCCCCTAGGATTTCAACAGGTAGATTATTTTTCAGCATAGGTTCCTGTTTAAAGAATACTTCATCTATTTCTCTTCTTTCATTCATAAACATATCATTTTCATGGTCTAGCAAATATTGTTCTAAAGGATCACTAAGAGGTACGACAATAGAAGCAAGACCAATAATTTCATCCTTACTAGGTAATTCTTCTTCACGGTGGTGTCTACTAAATTTAGAAAAATTAAATTCATGATTCATATCATCTAAACCAATAGTAACAACATCTCATTTGCAATCTATGGTAGCATTAACAGTATTTAAGAAGGGTCTAGCAAAAATAATGGGACAAAAACTATCTTGTGGGGAACCAAGAACAAGAAAATCAGTAGGATATTTAGTTTTCCCACACAAGACTTCAACATCTCTAACAATTCCCATTGGTGAAATAGTATCTCTATTGGCAAGTTTAATTGTGACAACAATATCTTCCATCTCAGCAGGTGCAATATCATGCATAACTTCTTTGTATAAGGAATAAGGTATTGCACTAGCACTAGCACCCATATCACATAAGCCATGATAACAATGATCTCCTATTTTAACAGAAATAACAGGCATGCCTACCACAAGTCTAGGTTTATCTTTATCACGAGGTTTAGCAATTCTAGCAGTTTCATCACAGAAATAAATAACATGCCCATCAATATTATCAGACAAGAGATCTTTAACAATAGCAATATTATGTTCATCTTTAACTTGTTCAGGAGGTGTATATGTTTTAATATTGCTTTTACGAACCAGAAGCTTTGGCATGATCCTTTATCCCAAAAGGAAAAGGTGGTTTCTCAACATAAGCAGTAGGAACAATAGGATCATTATAAGTGACAGTCTTTTCTTCAAGTTCAATAGGTGCAGCTACTTTTAATTCTATGGGAGGATGATATTTAAACCACTTCTCCTTGGGGAGATCAACATAAGTAGCAAAAGATTCACAGAAGGAAGCTACTATCTCAGAGTCAAGTCCATATTTAGTGCTAAATTTACGAAAAATATCGGTATCCATAAAATATTTAACACAATCAAAACTAGGTGTCATACCTGACTCCTTACCATTGTCGAGGTCCCAATCTTTGGAGTTGCATTTAATTCTTTCCAATAAATCCCATTTGAATTCAATAGTCTTCATCATAAAAGAGCCAGCACAAGAAGTATCAAGCATGGTGCGATTGTTACCAGAAAGCCAAGCATAAAAATGCTGAATAATCATATCTCTTGAGAGCTCATGATTGGGGCATGAATATAACATTGATTTAAGCCTCCCCCAAGCTTGAGCGATGCTTTCTCCTTCGCGAGGCCAAAAATTATATATATAATTGCGATCACGGTGAACAAGATGCATAGGATAAAACTTTTGATGAAATTCCAATTTCAATCGTTTGTAGTCCCAAGACTCATATCATCACATAGCCTATACCATGTCGATGCATCTCCCCTCAAAGATAAAGGGAAGACCTTGTTCTTAACAACATCTCCGGGTACACCTGCAAGCTTAAATAATCCACAAACTTCATCCGCATATATTAGATGCTCATCAATATGTTTTATTCCATCTCCTAAAAAATGATTAGCTAGAAGTTTTTCTACCATACCCAAAGGAATTTCAAAGCAAGCATTTTCATTTTCAGTAGACTGAGGAGCAACTCCTTGCTCTACTGGTCGGGGTGAAGATACCCCGAATAAGCCCCTCAGAGGATTACTTTCCATAGTGAAAGTGCAACTATCCCTAGGTGGTTTTGGTAATTCCTAACAACATATAGCTCATTGAGCTAACATTATTCCAAGATTAATATTTCAGGAAAAGCTCAATGAATGGCATGGCATGGATGAGGAAAGTGGACCCCTCAAAATACTAAGGACAAAAAGATTGGCTCAAGCTCAAAGCTCAAGACTCTACATTTTATATTTTAGTGATCCAAGATTACATTGAGTCTATAGGAAAAGCCAATACTATCAAGGAGGGATGAGGTGTTGCTTGATGAGGTTCTTGCTTCATAGTGCTTAGTGATATTCTCCAAAACCCTCAACTACCTTCCCACATCCACATATGACCTAAACCAAAAGTCAAACTCGGCCCCACCGATTCTTTCTATCCGACGCCACAGAGTTCAGATGTCATAGCCACTGCCACAAACCCTAGGCAAATCGGTCTCACCGATAGGGATCTCGGTCACACCGAGATGGGGTTGTAATCTCTCTGTTTCCCTTCATAATGTTTCGGTCCTACCGAGATGAGCGATCGGTCCCACCGAGATTGCAATGTAAACTCTCTGTTTCCCTTTTGTAACATTTCGGTCCCACCGAAATGAGCAAATCGGCCCCACCGAGTTTACCTGACCAACTCTCTGGTTAGCTTATTACCAAAATCTGTCCCACTGAGTTTGTGTAATCGGTCACACCGAGATTACGTTATGCCCTAACCCTAACCATATCGGTCCTACCGAGTTGCATCTCAGTCCCACCGAAAATCCTAATGGTCACTAGGTTTGCTAAATCGGTTCGACCAAGTTTCTCAATTCGGTCTCACCGAGATTGGTAAATTGTGTGTAACGGTTAGTTTTTGTATGGAGGCTATATATACCCCTCCACCCACTCTTCATTTATGGAGAGAGCCATCAGAACATACCTACACTTCCAATACACATTTTCTGAGAGAGAACCACCTACTCATGTGTTGAGGCCAAGATATTCCATTCACACCATATGAATCTTGATCTCTAGCCTTCCCCAAGTTGCTTTCCACTCAAATCTTCTTTCCACCAAATCCATATCCTGTGAGAGAGAGTTGAGTGTTGGGGAGACTATCATTTGAAGCACAAGAGCAAGGAGTTCATCATCAACACACCATTTGTTACTTCTTGGAGAGTGGTGTCTCCTAGATTGGCTAGGTGTCACTTGGGAGCCTCCGACAAGATTGTGGAGTTGAACCAAGGAGTTTGTAAGGGCAAGGAGATTGCCTACTTCGTGAAGATCTACCGCTAGTGAGGCAAGTTCTTCGTGGGTGATGACCATGATGGGATAGACAACGTTGCTTCTTCGTGGACCCTTCGTGGGTGGAGCCCTCCGTGGACTCGCGCAACTGTTACCCTTTGTGGGTTGAAGTCCCCATCAACGTGGATGTACGATAGCACCACCTATCGGAACCACGACTGAGGGAGTCCTGGATTAGGGGGTGTTCGGGTAGCCGGACTATACCTTCAGCCGGACTCCTGGACTATGAAGATACAAGATTGAAGACTTTGTCCCGTGTCCGGATGGGACTTTCCTTGGCGTGGAAGGCAAGCTTGGCGATGCGGATATTCAAGATCTCCTACCATTGTAACCAACTTTATGTAACCCTAACCCTATCCGGTGTCTATATAAACCGGAGGGTTGTAGTCCGTAGGCAATCAACTCCATATACAATAATCATACCATAGGCTAGCTTCTAGGGTTTAGCCTCTCTGATCTCGTGGTAGATCTACTCTTGTACTACCCATATCATCAATATCAATCAAGCAGGATGTAGGGTTTTACCTCCATCAAGAGGGCCCGAACCTGGGTAAAACATTGTGTCCCCTGCCTCCTGTTACCATCCGGCCTAGACGCACAATTCGGGACCCCCTACCCGAGATCCGCCGATTTTGACACCGACATTGGTGCTTTCATTGAGAGTTCCTCTGTGTCGTCACCGTTAGGCTTGATGGCTCCTACTATCATCGATAGCGTAGCGGTCCAGGGTGAGACTTTTCTCCCCGGACAGATCTTCGTATTCGGCGGCTTTGCACTGCGGACTAATTCGCTCGGCCATCTGGAGCAGATTGAAAGCTACACCCCTGGCCATCAGGTCAGATTTGGAAGTTTGAACTACATGGCCGACATCCGCGGAGACTTGATCTTCGACGAATCCGAGCCACAGCCGGGCGCGCCGCACTATCACGATGGGTATGACCTAGCTCTGCCGCCGAACAGTACCCCAGAGGCCGCGCCCGCATCAGCTCCGACCCTTAGCTTGGAGCCAACTACGCCAATCGAGGACGGGTGGTTAGACACCGCCTCATGGGCCGCAGTCCCAACAGCGATCGAGCCGAACACCAGCCTAACCCTCTGTGCAGCCCGTGACTCCAAGGTGCCGGACTCTTTTCTGGACTCCGAACCATCCGCGCCCCTGCCAATCAAATCCGATTGGGCACCGATCATGGAATTCACCGCCGCGGATATCTTTCAGCACTCGCCCTTCTGCGACATTCTGAATGCACTAAGGTCTCTCTCTTTGTCAGCAGAGCCCTGGGCGGACTATGGCCAGCAGTATTGGGATGCAGACGACGAAGAAATTCGACGCCCACCCACCAACCACTTCGTAGCCACCGTCGATGATTTAACCGACATGCTCGACTTCGACTCCGAAGACATCGACGGTATGGACGAGGATGTAGGAGACGAACAAGAACCAGCGCCTATAGGGCACTGGAAAGCCACCTCGTCATATGACATATACATGGTGGATACACCCAACAAAGGCAATGGCGACAAGATAGTGGAGCATGACCCCTCCAAGAAGCAACCTAAGCGCCAACGTCAGCGGAGCTGCTCTAAGTCCCGCCAAAGCAAAAGTGGTGATACCGGCACAGGAGATAATAACACTCCGGATAGTGCCGAAGACAACAACAATCCCCTCCAGCAAGATTTAGAGCAGGAGGATGAAGGAGCCAGCTCTCCTGAGAGAGCGGCAGATGGAGAGGAGGAGGATGACAATTACATGCTCCCCTCCGAAGACGAGGCAAGCCTTGGCGACGATGAATTCGCCGTACCAGAGGATCCCGTCGAACAAGAGCGCTTCAAGCGCCGGCTTATGGCCACGGCAAATAGCCTGAAGAAAAAGCAGCAACAGCTTCAAGCTGATCAAGATCTGCTAGCTGACAGATGGACTGAAGTCCTCGTGGCCGAGGAATATAAACTCGAGCGCCCCTCCAAGAATTACCCAAAGTGCCGGTTACTACCCCGACTGGAGGAAGAAGCGTATGATATGGCTGATCGGCCACCTCGTGGCCGCGATAGAGAGGCATTCCAGCCAAAAGCTCAACCTCCACCCCGACGCCATTCAAATAAAATGGCATGGGGAGATACGCCAGACTTGCGAGACATATTGGAGGACAAAGCAAAGCATGCAAGATCGATCTACGGATCACGACGGTGCACCACTCTGCGAGACGATAAACGTCACACTGGATACAGTAAAAGCAAATCCGGCCGGGCCGAACACAGCGAGCAAGACCCATTCGAGCTGCGTCACGATATAGCCCAATACAGAGGCGCCGCACACCCCTTATGCTTCACAGACGAAGTAATGGAACATCAATTCCCAAAAGGTTTCAAACCTGTAAATATTGAATCATATGACGGCACAACAGATCTGTCAGGACCCCAACTCGATGTCACATCGATCTAGCTGGTAACACCTCATATCACTTTGCGGCCTCACGCATGGTATTCCCACGGGTGTCGCCTTACCTTTGCCCGGGACCGTTTGCGCCTTTTGGCTCACGTATATGATAGTGTCGCTAGCATCCATATGATAAAGAGCCCGGGCTGACATGACTAGTCGTAAATCCAAAGTGGCACAGACTTACAGGGACAGGCATCCATGACCCAGCTCCGAACGTGTCGGTCATCAGCAAATGGGTCCGGGCTGTAGCACTGGGCTAGCAGGACTCCGGTAAACCGGGCTGTAGCGGGCTAACAGGACTCCGGTACTCAAAGCGTGACATTTCCCCGAAGGGACAGACACAGGAACGAAGAAGGACACATGCCGGCCAGCCTAAGTGTTCCAGAGCAGTAGCAAGCTACCATGGCTCAGCGGTAACACTAGGAGACATTTCCCGGTAAGAGAGGCTACTAAAGATAAACAACTAGATAGTCAGATCCCACACATACCAAGCATTTCAATCATACACACAATATGCTCGATATGTGCAAATACAACGAAGCATCACAACATGACTCTACGACACAAGTAATTTATTCAATAGGCTCCGAGGAGCGAGATATTACAAACAGGGGTCTCATGACCCAACAATCAGAGCATACAAGTCAAAGCACAAGTGGAAGCTATCATGTCTGAGTACAGACATCTATAAATGAAAAGGGCTGAGAAGCCTGACTATTTATCAGATCCTGCCAAGGGCACAAGATCGTAGCTGAGGTAATAAGCTAAACGTCGAAGTCCACGCGGAACTACTAGTGAGACTGAAGTCTCTCTGCACAAAACATAAAATAGGCAAACGTGAGTACAAATGTACCCAGCAAGACTTACATCAGAACTAACTACATACGCATCATTATCAACAAAGGGATGGTGGGGTTTAACTGCAGCAAGCCAGCTTTGACTCGGTGGCTATCCTGAACTACGACTGCAAGTAACTCTTTTGAGGTGGCGCACACGAGTCCACATATTCACCATATCAATACACCACTATGGATCCGCTCCCGTCTCCCTACGAGAACGCCATCCATAGCACTCACGCTTATCTTGCGTATTTTAGAGTATCCACTTTCACTTGTCTATGAACTGATATAAGCAACCCAGAAGTCCTTTTCCGCGGACACGGCTATTCGAATAGATGATGATAACCCTGCAGGGGTGTACTTCTTCATACATGTTTCCACCACTTAGCGTCTGCACACGACATGTGCTCGGCAGACTTCAAGCGAAAGCCGACGTGGGTGTAGACCACGACCTACCTAAACACTCAAGTCTCTAGTCCAGGTTTATCGCCTATTCGGGTTCCATCCATGAGGAGATCCGGCCGGAGTTTCGCTCACAGCCCCAAACGATGTGAACAGGGTTCCCGAGATACCAAACGGGCATCCGGTACACCGTGCCACGTACCTACCGCATCACAGCCCACCCCTACGGTCAGCGCTGTCCACGGCCTCCAGTAAGCTACAAACACCAGAAACTACTTGCAACTCCTGGACAGAGGACAAGGGTGAATAAGAAGTCGAGCGGGGTCATATTTCAGGGCCCAATGTATGGTAGTAACTGAATCATGGATCACAAACACAGAACTCAGTTCCTGAGGACGGCTGCAATGAGACAACCCACCATGTACTCCTACATGGCCTCTCACCGCTACCTTTACCAAATCGTGTTCACACACTTAGCTCACACACAGTAGGACATGTTCACACACCTCTGATTCATCCCCGATGAATCAGACCTGACTCAACTCTAAGCAGTAGCAGGCATGACAAACAAACATGAATGAGTAGGCACAACAAGGCTCAAACAACTCCTACTCATGCTAGTGGGTTTCATCTAATTACTGTGGAATGACAGGTCATGCAGAGGATAAAGGGGTTCAGCTACCGCAGCAAGTAACAGATGAATCGATGTTGTCCTAATGCAGTAAAAGAGAGCAGGAGCGAGAGAGTGGGATTTTATCGGAATGAACAAGGGGGTTTTGCTTGCCTGGCACTTCTGAAGATAACATTGAGTCTTCATCAGTGTCAACGATCACATCATCGGTATCACGTCTATCGAGAGGGGACAAATACCGGCAACACAGAAGGGAACACAATCAATGCAATGCACAATATGATGCATGATCATGACATGGCAAAATGAATGTGTTTTGGCTAATGCAACTAGCAACAGATTAAATGAAGTTGGTTTGAATACAAGATTCAAATTCAAACTCCATATGTGATCAAATAAATGCCCTTTATATGATTTGTGCTAAACAGCAGCTATAAGTTGTTCTAACATGCATGAAAATGGTACAGATGGATTCCTTGAATTTTTCTGATGATTTTTCATATATAATTTATTTAATTTGGAGTTACGGTTAATTTTCTATGATTTATTGAAGTTTTAGGCATTTTCTGGAATTTCCTGAATATTTAGAATTAAAATAATTCCAGAAAATGAATTATGGCGTCAGCATGACCTCATGCTGACCTCAGCAGGTCAACGGGCGGTCCAGGTCAAACCTGACGTGTGGGGTCCACGCGTCAGTGACACAGGGGCTAATCCCGCGTTGACCCGGGCTTTGACCCGCTACGGGGCCCACTGTCAGCGGCTGGTGGGGTGGCTAATCGTGGGGATTAGCGCTAAATAAGCCGCCACGTCAGCCTCGCCGGGGTTCGGCCGGCGACGACCAAACCGCGCGGCGGTGCTTCGCCGGAATGGGCTACAGGCGGCGGAAAAGCGCGCGGAGACCACCGGGGCGTAGCCCGTGCTCTCCCGTATCCAAAGGAGCAGGAGGGTGGTGGCGGGGGCGCTGGAGCTCGTCGGAACGGAGCTCGCGGCGGCGCCGGGGTTCGGGTGGTAACGGGCGCGAGGACCTGGTGGGGTTTTGGACAAGCTGAGCTGCGCACGGGCTTCCTGTGAGCCCCACGAGCTCGAAGCCGTGCTCGGACGCGACCGAAACAAGCCATGGCCGCGACGGCAACATGGCCGGCGGCAGCGAGCTCCGGTCGTCGGCAAAGTGGCAGCTGCGGTGTGCAAACGAGAGAACGGAGAGGGGGAAACAGCACAGGGGCTCACAGCGGGTGCAGTGGTGGCCTCGGCGAGCTCGGGGAGGCACCGGAGCCGACGAATTTGACGAAGATGGCCGGCGGTTCCGAGGTAGAAGACGACGGCGATGGCAGCGAGGCGGCACGTCCGGGGCCTCGTGGCTCGTTGAGGAGGTAGAGGGAGGACCCGCGGAGCTCTGGGAGGCGTCGGGGAGCCGTGGGGTGGCCGGTAGCCACGGTGGCTCTCGTCGGTGGCGGCGGCTCCGTTCGGGGAGGGGAACAGAGGAGGGGGAGAGTGTTTGGGGACGAGAGAGGAAGCAGCGAGGGAGGAAGAGGGGCGAGGGGACACGAGGCGTGAGGGGGAGGCTCGGGAACGCCTCGGTGGAAGCAGGAGGTGGCCGAGGCGGCATCGGCGCTCGCCACCGAGCTGCTTCGGTGCGAGGGGAGGAAGAAGACAAGGGGGAGGGGGTGGGCTGGGCCGGCTGGAGGAGCTTGGCCAGGCTCTGGTGGGCTGCACGGGTGAGGCCAGGTAAGTCCTTCTCTCTCTCTCTTTTATTTTTTTCTTCTGTTTTGTTTTATTTAATTTCGTTTTGCCACTGTTTTGAATTTTAAACAAATTCAAACAATGCCAAAAACTCCTCTGAATAATTTTATTTGGCTAGATGGACTTTTCCAAAAGCTCATAAAATATTTCAGGGGTATTTGAAATTATATTCTAATTATATGAATATAATTCAAATTCAAATAGCTAATGATTTAAATTCAAAGTCCCAAAAATAAATCCTTAAAAATGTTCAATATTTTGGTTGGGACCAGAACCCTTACCAAAAATTATCAAACATTTAAGAAGAGCCTTTTGGAGCAATGAATGAGATTTCTAGGGTTTTTGCCCCTCTTTTATTTAGGGTTTTGAGGCTTCCAATATTCCTCAGTTCAAGTTTCAAAAATATAGACATGATGCACACATGAAGCTAGGCTAGAGCAATGCCAGAAGCTAGGGATGTGACAACTCACCCCCACTAAACAAAAATCTCGTCCCGAGATTCAAGTTTAGGGTAAGGTGAAGGGGGAACGCAAACTAGTATAATCTTCACGATCCAGGTTGCACTTCAAATGAACATTGATTTGAACACCATCTTTGTCTTGTCGTTTTGCTCTGAGAACTCCAGCTAGCATGACAGCAAGAGGAAAAGGACAACTCCGGAAGAATCGATCTTCTCGAAGGTCGAACAACTCAGGATTAACTCTCGGAATGTGACATAGCAACATCTCTTGAGCTGAGAGACGAAGCACACCTCTAGAGGGATGGAGTGGAGCAGATGACGAGGTTCACTAGGTAGACAACAATTTCAGACTTAAGAATGTGGTGATCGGTTGTCAAGGTAGCGAGGAGTTGGATTGCCATGATACCACAACGAGGCATCTTAGGGATGGTGACTCGTAGATATATCCCCTTAAGTGGCAAAAAGAATTACCTTTGATTCAAAGATCATTGAAACTCTTTAAACCAGCCTAAGGCAATTCTCGAGCGATCATTTGGAGGGGGTCGGTAGAATGGCATACTCGGACTTGGATGATGTGGATTACCTTGTTGAAGACAACGTAATGGATGAATTTGCTTACCACCGGAAATGGAAGAGACCCATGGTAGAATGGCACATTGGCGGTGCAAGCTGGGAACAAAATGCAATGATGGGAATGATTCTAGTAACTGGGGAAGAACCCAACAATAAAGAGTGAATTCACTGTTGGAGTGGTTATAGCATAACCGACGAGACTAGGAGCAATCCCGGATAGTGCCGGCGATAATACCTAGCGCTTGTGCGTGCTCTCAAGAACTTAAGCATTTCCACATTCATCAAGGTTTTACCAACATCCGTGTCAAGGGTCCGGTAAACACAACTTACTACCATGATGAATGGTGATGGAGGATGCAGATGCAAAGGAAGATAACACCTTCTCAGATTTCACCTTAGCGAAGCCAAGGAACAAAATCTGGATGATCGACCGAGAGACATTTAGCACTCCGCTTCTAATGTTCTCCTTGATGTGCTAGCGTAACCCATTCATAGATATGGTTTGATATCTAGAACATCAAGTAAAAAGATCGGACTTCGGAACACAGAAATCCATAGGGGTAACTAGGAAGTAAATCCTACGAAATCCCTATGGGGAGGTGGCCAACTTCTTCAATCAAGATACTACAATAATAGGTCTTCCGGCTGGGTGTGTTGGCCACGACATCCACTTTACCGGTTATCGAGGGACCAATATTATAGTTCTTGGGAAATGTTCCAAACCATCATATCTGCCTGAGATTCAGATCTGGTTGGTGTCAGGATATTCCAGACTCATCGAGTCTGGGAAAAAAAACGAAAGTTTGCAACACAAATCGACGAGATGACGTTGCGAGATTCTCGGGGAATGAACTACGATAGTAAGCTCCAAAACATGAGCTAGTTCTGCCACAACATGTGAACACGATGTCCAAGACATGCATGACCACAAAGTAGTCTTATGATAAAACACTACCGAGTTCAGGAGGGGGAACCATCATTAATGACATCGAAGTCTCCACGCGTGGAAGTCCAAAGAGTTCACCTTGGACAGACTCCTTTATCTTTGAACAACTCAATCAGTGGCTTGGTGTGCTAGGATATACATATGGAATGAAGGTTGCAAGTCTCCAGACTACAGAATACTTCGCACGTGTGCATGACTGATTTGGGATGATTCCAAAGGAAACAAAACAATCTTTCTCAAATTCACGGCGGCAACTTTCATTAAATGCACGTGTATAAGAGGAAGTCACTCCTTACAACCGACATGCTTCATGAGCTAGCATGAAGAATGCTTTCAAAAGTTTCCAACACTAACTTATTGTCCAACAAAATCATGGAGGAGATAAGGATGTTGTCAATGGGCTCAACAACAATTCATCTGGGTTTCCTTTTAAAAGGAATTCCATAGTTAAGTGAACAAGTGATAGCATTGGTCAGGCCAAAGATGTAATGGTGTATGCTCGAGGGATCAACCACGAACAAGACAACATTACGAGCATCATTGGTATTGATTTGATTTGGCGATAGCCCACACTCAAATCAAAGGATTGATAAGGCAATAGGTCCAGCAACTGATCACAGGGACCAACCGATGAAGATATCATCTTTCTTCAACACACACTACACAAGAATATCCCTTTGGAACGAACTAAGTTAGGCAAGCTTTTATCTTCCAATTCTCCAAGTTGTTGTCTAGCTTAACCAACTAGCTCAGGGATATCCAACACAGATTCTTGGAGAAGGGTGGTTCACAAGAAACCAACTTGATCACGAGCTCAACACAGCGGTCAGGTGACAACCTGGTAATACTTCCGAGAAGATCTTCGGAAAATCACGAACCACCGGTATGTTACTAAGCTCGAGAACAATCTCGCTTTTGAGGGCAAGACGATATGATCAAATGAGTGAGGACTTGACAAGATCCTAACTCATCAATCGAAGGGTGCACCGAAATAAGGACTAGGTAGCACGATCAGTCTTAGAAGGATGATTCAAAAACCAACACGCTAAGAATGAGGTTATCGTCCATTTAACTACCAAGCAACGAGGTTGCTGGGAGTATTGATTTCACACATCACAATTCATTTGTCGGTATTCCGGTTGCATCAACACGAGGGCCGAGGAATGACTAATGATGGTGAGAAGTATCACTGTACCAAGAGTTCATAGGATGATGTGCAATTCCTATAACAATCTCGATATAGAATAAGGTAATACTCCAAGGTAGAACAGAACCAAAAGCTGGATTAGCAATTTGATCTGCGGGGCACAACTTCTTTGACCCAATCCTGGATATGGAAGAGGTACTGGAGTTTGTTTCTCCAAGTCATTCAGGACAGAATGGCTTGACGGACCACAAGAGTAATAGGCATCGATAAACGAGCGCACGCATACTCTTGACTATCAATTGATAGACGAGGGTCAGAATGCAACTAAGGAGAACAACTCAAAGAAACATATAATTTTCTGAGTTGTGGATGCATAGATTAGTATGTCGAACCAAGTTCAACATGTTTCTTCCGGATAACCCATGCAGAAGGTAGAACTGGCAGAGTCACGATTTATGAATGGAGAACTCCTCAAGAGTACTCTAATTGTGATCTTTTGATCCAATAAACATCTGCCATAAGCGGTTCATAGTATTTGGAAGAAGGAAATACCACGGACCTCGAGGACTATCGCAAAGTTACTAATATCCTAAAGGCACTAGCAATTACTATCAACATGAAGTAGGTGGAGTGAATCTCGGGTTCAAGAACCCAGGAACAGAATACCTACTAACTAAGTAGCATCACGGGATGCTTTCGAGAATAAAAACCAGAATCATCACACTGGGACACAAAACATGGCTAGACTACTAGATGATCCCCTGAGACACCTAGGGTCATAATAATAACTCCAACATAAAGGTCGAGGCAGTAGAGTACCTCAACTCAACAATTTGTGTGATTAACCTGGCCTAAAAGACATTGAAACCAGAGGAAAAGGATTTTACAAATGCATCAGACTCTTTAGAAACCTGGGATGACTCGGACAGCATAACGGCTGTAAATGCTCAGAAAAGATTTGAGACAATCACAAAATGGTGGCATAACCACTCAGAAGCACAATATCAAGGTTCCGAGATCAACAATTAACATACAGAAGTAATAGAAACTGAAACGAGGCTTAAGTCCAACAATTCTATAAGTCTACGAATTAATAACACGTGATCCTGATAGAAAGAAGAGAAAGCCTAGTTCTTAATCCCCGTAGAAGAGAAGATGATGACTCAGATCAGAAGGCCATGAGGTATAAGGAGTAAAAAGAGCCTTACGTTCCATCCCACAATCAATTCCCTTATATAACTAAAGAATTTCTAGACTCAACTTCGACCAGTTTGGCTTGGTAATCCTACAGGCAGTCAAGCTCTGATACCAACGCTGTCAGGACCCCGACTCGATGTCACATCGATCTAGCTGGTAACACCTCATATCACTTTGCGGCCTCACGCACGGTATTCCCACGGGTGTCGCCTTACCTTTGCCCGGGACCGTTTGCGCCTTTTGGCTCACGTATATGATAGTGTCGCTAGCATCCATATGATAAAGAGCCCGGGCTGACATGACTAGTCGTAAACCCAAAGTGGCACAGACTTACAGGGACAGGCATCCATGACCCAGCTCCGAACGTGTCGGTCATCAGCAAATGGGTCCGGGCTGTAGCACTGGGCTAGCAGGACTCCGGTAAACCGGGCTGTAGCGGGCTAACAGGACTCCGGTACTCAAAGCGTGACATTTCCCCGAAGGGACAGACACAGGAACGAAGAAGGACACATGCCGGCCAGCCTAAGTGTTCCAGAGCAGTAGCAAGCTACCATGGCTCAGCGGTAACACTAGGAGACATTTCCCGGTAAGAGAGGCTACTAAAGATAAACAACTAGATAGGTCAGATCCCACACATACCAAGCATTTCAATCATACACACAATATGCTCGATATGTGCAAATACAACGAAGCATCACAACATGACTCTACGACACAAGTAATTTATTCAATAGGCTCCGAGGAGCGAGATATTACAAACAGGGGTCTCATGACCCAACAATCAGAGCATACAAGTCAAAGCACAAGCGGGAGCTATCATGTCTGAGTACAGACATCTATAAATGAAAAGGGCTGAGAAGCCTGACTATTTATCAGATCCTGCCGAGGGCACAAGATCGTAGCTGAGGTAACAAGCTAAACGTCGAAGTCCACGCGGAACTACTAGTGAGACTGAAGTCTCTCTGCACAAAACATAAAATAGGCAAACGTGAGTACAAATGTACCCAGCAAGACTTACATCAGAACTAACTACATATGCATCATTATCAACAAAGGGATGGTGGGGTTTAACTGCAGCAAGCCAGCTTTGACTCGGTGGCTATCCTGAACTACGACTGCAAGTAACTCTTTTGAGGTGGCGCACACGAGTCCACATATTCACCATATCAATACACCACTATGGATCCGCTCCCGTCTCCCTACGAGAACGCCATCCATAGCACTCTCGCTTATCTTGCGTATTTTAGAGTATCCACTTTCACTTGTCTATGAACTGATATAAGCAACCCAGAAGTCCTTTTCCGCGGACACGGCTATTCGAATAGATGATGATAACCCTGCAGGGGTGTACTTCTTCATACATGTTTCCACCACTTAGCGTCTGCACACGACATGTGCTCGGCAGACTTCAAGCGAAAGCCGACGTGGGTGTAGACCACGACCTACCTAAACACTCAAGTCTCTAGTCCAGGTTTATCGCCTATTCGGGTTCCATCCATGGGGAGATCCGGCCGGAGTTGCGCTCACAGCCCCAAACGATGTGAACAGGGTTCCCGAGATACCAAACGGGCATCCGGTACACCGTGCCACGTACCTACCGCATCACAGCCCCCCTACGGTCAGCGCTGTCCACGGCCTCCAGTAAGCTACAAACACCAGAAACTACTTGCAACTCCTGGACAGAGGACAAGGGTGAATAAGAAGTCGAGCGGGGTCATATTTCAGGGCCCAATGTATGGTAGTAACTGAATCATGGATCACAAACACAGAACTCAGTTCCTGAGGACGGCTGCAATGAGACAACCCACCATGTACTCCTACATGGCCTCTCACCGCTACCTTTACCAAATCGTGTTCACACACTTAGCTCACACACAGTAGGACATGTTCACACACCTCTGATTCATCCCCGATGAATCAGACCTGACTCAACTCTAAGCAGTAGCAGGCATGACAAACAAACATGAATGAGTAGGCACAACAAGGCTCAAACAACTCCTACTCATGCTAGTGGGTTTCATCTAATTACTGTGGAATGACAGGTCATGCAGAGGATAAAGGGGTTCAGCTACCGCAGCAAGTAACAGATGAATCGATGTTGTCCTAATGCAGTAAAAGAGAGCAGGAGCGAGAGAGTGGGATTTTATCGGAATGAACAAGGGGGTTTTGCTTGCCTGGCACTTCTGAAGATAACATTGAGTCTTCATCAGTGTCAACGATCACATCATCGGTATCACGTCTATCGAGAGGGGACAAATACCGGCAACACAGAAGGGAACACAATCAATGCAATGCACAATATGATGCATGATCATGACATGGCAAAATGAATGTGTTTTGGCTAATGCAACTAGCAACAGATTAAATGAAGTTGGTTTGAATACAAGATTCAAATTCAAACTCCATATGTGATTAAATAAATGCCCTTTATATGATTTGTGCTAAACAGCAGCTATAAGTTGTTCTAACATGCATGAAAATGGTACAGATGGATTCCTTGAATTTTTCTGATGATTTTTCATATATAATTTATTTAATTTGGAGTTACGGTTAATTTTCTATGATTTATTGAAGTTTTAGGCATTTTCTGGAATTTCCTGAATATTTAGAATTAAAATAATTCCAGAAAATGAATTATGGCGTCAGCATGACCTCATGCTGACCTCAGCAGGTCAACGGGCGGTCCAGGTCAAACCTGACGTGTGGGGTCCACACGTCAGTGACACAGGGGCTAATCCCGCGTTGACCCGGGCTTTGACCCGCTACGGGGCCCACTGTCAGCGGCTAGTGGGGTGGCTAATGGTGGGGATTAGCGCTAAATAAGCCGCCACGTCAGCCTCGCCGGGGTTCGGCCGGCGACGGCCAAACCGCGCGGCGGTGCTTCGCCGGAATGGGCTACAGGCGGCGGAAAAGCGCGCGGAGACCACCGGGGCGTAGCCCGTGCTCTCCCGTATCCAAAGGAGCAGGAGGGTGGTGGCGGGGGCGCTGGAGCTCGTCGGAACGGAGCTCGCGGCGGCGCCGGGGTTCAGGTGGTAACGGGCGCGAGGACTTGGTGGGGTTTTGGACAAGCTGAGCTGCGCACGGGCTTCCTGTGAGCCCCACGAGCTCGAAGCCGTGCTCGGACGCGACCGAAACAAGCCATGGCCGCGATGGCAACATGGCCGGCGGCAGCGAGCTCCGGTCGTCGGCAAAGTGGCAGCTGCAGTGTGCAAACGAGAGAACGGAGAGGGGGAAACAGCACATGGGCTCACAGCGGGTGCAGTGGTGGCCTCAGCGAGCTCGGGGAGGCACCGGAGCCGACGAATTTGACGAAGATGGCCGGCGGTTCCGAGGTAGAAGACGACGGCGATGGCAGCGAGGCGGCACGTCCGGGGCCTCGTGGCTCGTTGAGGAGGTAGAGGGAGGACCCGCGGAGCTCTGGGAGGCGTCGGGGAGCCGTGGGGTGGCCGGTAGCCACGATGGCTCTCGTCGGTGGCGGCGGCTCCGTTCGGGGAGGGGAACAGAGGAGGGGGGGAGTGTTTGGGGACGAGAGAGGAAGCAGCGAGGGAGGAAGAGGGGCGAGGGGACACGAGGCGTGAGGGGGAGGCTCGGGAACGCCTCGGTGGAAGCAGGAGGTGGCCGAGGCGGCATCGGCGCTCGCCACCGAGCTGCTTCGGTGCGAGGGGAGGAAGAAGACAAGGGGGAGGAGGTGGGCTGGGCCGGCTGGAGGAGCTGGGCCAGGCTCTGGTGGGCTGCACGGGTGAGGCCAGGTAAGTCCTTCTCTCTCTCTCTTTTATTTTTTTCTTCTGTTTTGTTTTATTTAATTTCGTTTGGCCACTGTTTTGAATTTTAAACAAATTCAAACAATGCCAAAAACTCCTCTGAATAATTTTATTTGGCTAGATGGACTTTTCCAAAAGCTCATAAAATATTTCAGGGGTATTTGAAATTATATTCTAATTATATGAATATAATTCAAATTCAAATAGCTAATGATTTAAATTCAAAGTCCCAAAAATAAATCCTTAAAAATGTTCAATATTTTGGTTGGGACCAGAACCCTTACCAAAAAATTATCAAACATTTAAGAAGAGCCTTTTGGAGCAATGAATGAGATTTCTAGGGTTTTTGCCCCTCTTTTATTTAGGGTTTTGAGGCTTCCAATATTCCTCAGTTCAAGTTTCAAAAATATAGACATGATGCACACATGAAGCTAGGCTAGAGCAATGCCAGAAGCTTGGGATGTGACAAGATCCCGCGGTATGGATTGAGGATTTCCTCCTCCACATCCACATGGCCCGCGGTGATGACTTACACGCCATCAAATACCTCCCACTAAAGCTCAAAGGACCAGCGCGGCATTGGCTTAACAGCTTGCCAGCGGACTCCATTAGCTGTTGGGAAGATCTGGAAGCCGCATTCCTCGACAACTTTCAGGGCACTTATGTGCGACCACCAGACACCGGCGACTTGAGCCACATAATTCAGCAGCCAGAAGAGTCGGCCAGGCAATTCTGGACTCGGTTTCTTACAAAGAAAAATCAAATCATCGACTGCCCGGATGCAGAGGCCTTAGCGGCTTTCAAACACAACATCCGAGACGAGTGGCCAGCCCGGCACCTTGGTCAGGAAAAGCCGAAATCTATGGTAGCTCTCACGACGCTCATGACCCACTTTTGTGCGGGAGAAGACAGCTGGCTGGCTCACAGTAATAACATATCAAAGAACCATGGTACCTCAGATACCAAGGATGGCAATAGCAGGTCACGTCGCAACAAACATAAGCGCCGCATTAACAGCGAAAATACTGAGGATACGGTAGTCAATGTTGTATTCAAAGGCTCTAAACCCGGTCAGCAGAAAAAGCCATTCAAACAAAGTACGCCGGGTCCATCCAGCTTGGACCATATACTCGATCGCTCGTGTCAAATACACGGCACCCCAGACAAGCCAGCCAATCACACCAACAGGGATTGTTGGGTGTTCAAGCAGGCCGGCAAGTTAATTGCCGAAAACAAGGACAAGGGGCCGCATAGCGATGACAACGAGGAGCCCCGGCAGCCGCACACTGGAGGACACACGAGGTTTCCCCCGCAAGTGCGGACGGTGAACATGATATACGCAACCCACATTCCCAAGAGGGAGCGGAAGTGTGTGCTCAGGGACGTATATGCGTTAGAGCCAGTCGCCCCAAAGTTTAACCCTTGGTCCTCCTGTCTGATCACCTTCGATCGCAGGGACCACCCCACTAGTATCCGTCATGGTGGATTCGCCGCATTGGTCCTAGACCCAATCATTGACGGATTTCACCTCCCTCGAGTCCTTATGGATGGCAGCAACAGCCTGAACCTGCTTTATTAGGACACAACACGCAAAATGGGTATAGACCCCTCAAGGATGAAACCCACAAAAACAACCTTTAAAGGCATCATTCCAGGTGTAGAGGCCCATTGCACAGGCTCAATTACACTGGAAGTGTTCTTCGGATCCCCGGATAACTTCCAAAGTGAAGAGTTAATCTTCGATATAGTCCCGTTCCGCAGTGGTTATCACGCGCTGCTCGAGCGAACCGCATTTGCTAGATTCAATGAGGTACCGCATTATGCATACCTCAAGCTCAAGATGCCAGGACCTCGCGGAGTTATTACAGTCAATGGAAACATAGAGCGCTCTCTCCGAACAGAGGAGCACACCGCAACCCTCGCAGCAGAAGCGCAAAGCAGCCTCTCAAGGCAATCAACCAGTTCGGCGCTTTAAAGCCCGGACACCTTCAAGCGCGCTTGGAGCAATCGGCAAATAGACCACTTGGCGCGATCTGAGCTCGCGTAGCAATACGGCGGCCACCCCAATCCCAGCCCAGCGGTGAAACTCGTGCCGCGCGTACATAATTACGCATTAAAAATACCATGGGCACAGATGGGGAGGGGGCACAACTGCGGCACGCCCCAATACTCGGCTTAAACCGCACTAGGGGCTTCCCGTTTGGTTATGTTTTTTTTTCAGGAGCTTAATCTCTGGAAACACTGTCCAGCAGCACTATCACCGAACATATGATGCAGCAACCAAGGAGGCAGACAACTACGTCATACCAGGGAATTCACAGGTGGATTACAGTAACGAGCGAAATATTCGATTTAATATCATTCCTCAGCTTGCCCTTGGAAGGGACATAGTCCTACTCTTTGCTTATCGCACTATCTGTATCATTCTGCTTTAACACAATTTTTTGAATAAACAATGCATGAAATTATGACTATTATTGCATTCTTGTCATATATATATATATATCTATGTGTTCATTAATGACGCCTTGCAACCGTACACTCTGGTACGGCCAATACACCAGGGGCTTACGTACCCCACAATACGGTGTGAAAAGTCCGAACACTTTCACAAGTGCGGCACCCCAAACTTACAACATTATATGCATCAGCTCCGAATCATGTCTTTGGTCAAATGTTGGGTTTGCCTGGCTCCTATGTTTTGGTACCTTACGTCCCGCTCTATCGGCTAAGGTAGCGCTAGGAGAACTACTGTGATTGTGCCCCGGTTCTGCTGGGTTCAGCACCTCAGTAGATAAAGCTAAAATTGGCTGTCATGATAAGGCGAGAGACTGGTCGCTGTTCGGCGAGGTATTCGAGTCCCTAAAGACTTATGCTGCTTAGAGCGAGGGGCTGGCCTTGTCCAGCTTAAAGGCGTATATCGTGCCCCAAATTCGGCCTTCTGAATACCAGGGGCTTCGCCGAAATTTAAATTATAGAATTCTATGGCTAAGTGAGAGTGATAAATCATTATTAGTCCGGTTGCCTTGTTCGTTGTGCTGAGCACCTCCCTCGAAGGACCCAAACATGGGAACAAGAGTGCTTAGATTTATCCCGAACACCCCAGCACTCATGGCATGGGGGCAGAAGCCAAGGACTGGCCATCTCTCAGATTGGATAAACAGCCAAACAGAAGGTAATATTTTAAATTCAAACAAGCGTTGCATAGCACATATGAAATAAGTTTTCATAAATACTGGATAAAACGAGCAAGTCTCACTCAAATATTACATCTTTTGAACACTCGTCCGCTATGAGACAGGCACCCGGCAGAACACCCTCGTAGTACATCTCGGGGTGGCGGTGCTCCTTGCCCTCCGGCGGCCCCTCCTTGGTCAGCTTCACGGCGTCTAGCTTGACCCACTGCAATTTCACACGGGCGAAAGCCCGACGTGCACCTTCAATGCAGACAGATCGCTTGACGACCTCCAGCCGCGGGCAGGCATCCACAAGCCGCCTCACCAGGCTAAAGAAGCTGTTCGGAAGGGCGTCACCAGGCCACAGCCGGACTATAAAGCTCTTCATGGCCCGATCAGCTGCCTTATGTAGCTCGACCATCTGCTTCAGCTGGTCGCTCATTGGCACCGGGTGTTCGGCCTCAGCATATTGAGACTAGAACAGATTCTCCATTGAGCTTCCATCCACGGCCTGGTAAAATTGTGCGGCATCGGACACTCTGCGGGGCAAATCTGCGAATGCTCCTGGAGAGCTCCGGATTCGGGTAAGTAATCGGTAATTTACTTTTACATGCTTGCTTTGCATATAGAAAGCCTTACCCGCCGCTATCTTATTCATCGCGTTGATCTCCTGGAGGGCCTTTTGGGTTTTGGCCTTGGCACTTCTTGCGCTCTCGAGGTCCGCGGCAAGCTCAGACTCCCGCGTCTTTGAGTCAAGCTCCAATGCCTCGTGCTTCGCCACGAGAGCCTGGAGCTCTTCCTGCACCTCGCCCACCCGAGCCTCGTGCTTCTCTCGCTCGGTGTGCTCCTTGGCCACTATATCCTCGGCCTTGGTTAGCGCTTGCTTCAGGGTTGACACCTCGGTCGTGGCCCCTGGAAAATATACGTTGATCCTGTCATTTTGCAATCGCGTCTTCTTTATATATACATATCTATAGACAGGGTATTACTTACCCTTTTTCTCCTCGAGCTGCCTCTTGGCAAGGTCGAGCTCTTTCCTGGACCCCTCGAGGTCCTGCTTCAGTACGGCGACCTCCGCAGTCAGTGCGGCGGACGCCAACAGCGAAGCCTGCATATGCATATTGACATACTTATATTAGACTCCTGCGATATTATTTGATCCTATGTTCGGCTTTTCTTTGTGAACACCGAACAAAGCATCAGGGGCTACTGTCTATGCGGTAATATTTCTACTACATTTTAAAACACTTACCTCAAAGCCTGTTAGAAGGTTGGCACAGGCTTCAGTCAGTCCGCTCTTGGCGGATTGAACCTTCTGGATCACCGCACTCATGATAGTGCGGTGCTCCTCGTTGATGGAAGCGCCACGAAGCGCTTCCAGCAGATTGTCCGACGCCTCTGGATGGACAGAGGTCACTGGCACAGGCGTCTTGCCCCTCTTAGAAGGAGGCCGCCTGCCCGAGCCCGGAACCGCTGGAGGGTCCGGCGCGGTGTTCGGCTGAGGGCCAAACTCAGAGCTCTCAGGGGCCCCGTCCCCTCGGCTCCTGGAGTCCGGAAGGTCGCCTTGAGGCGCCTCCAGGACTGTCTCCCCTCGACCCGGTGCCTCTTGAGACAGCACCTCGGCGTCGTCAGCAGGATGAGGGGAGGTGGCGGTTGAGACTGGATCGCTATCCATGTCTGACGAGCCCAGGGAGCCGTCCGATGATACATCGATGCTGGTTCGCGGCGGTGTGCATAATCATGTTCGGCTAGGGAAAGCAGTGCGACAAAGGAATGCTACGAGTTACTCTGGTATCCGAATACTTATGATCTCCCCAGGGGCTTGGCCCTGGGCAACCACTCGTCTTCGTCTTCGTTGGCAGCGGTGGAGCTGTCCGGAAGGAGAGTCCTTCCCTTCTTGGACCCTTCGGCCCCCCAGTTAGGGCGGCATTCTTTTTCTTATCTCCCCCCTCGGGAGGGAGAGCATCTTCTTCTTCTTCCTCGTCTTTGGGGGAGGAGTGCGCCGCAGAGTCATCGGACGGTGAGTCCGACGACGCCTGGTGTCGGGAACTCTTTCGGGTTCCCTTAGCCTTCTTGGTCTGCTCCGGCACCGTATAAGGAGCCGGAGTCAGCATCTTCGCCAGAAGAGCTTCTGCTGGGCCATCGGGCAAAGGAGCCGGACAATCGATCTGTCCGGCCGTCTCCTGCCAGTCCTGTCAAAGGTACGGGAGTTTAGATCCTGCATGGGTTCAACCTATAAAAAATGAGTATCCTGCGAGAGGTAAAGCAGCTTACCGCTTTGGCTTGGCGCTTCGCGCTAAATCGACGATCCTCAGTGATGGGAGGGGGGACCTTGGCGCTTTTGAACAGCACCCTCCAGGCATCTTCGTGAGTTGTGTCAAAAAGCCTGTTCAGAGTTCGGTGCCGCGCTGGGTAGAACTCCCACAAGTTGAACTCTCGTTGTTGGCACGGGAGAATCCGGCGGTGGAGCATAACCTGGACCACGTTGACAAGTTTGAGCTTCTTGTTCACCATGTTTTGAATACATGTTTGGAGTCCCGTCAGCTCCTTCGAACTACCCCAAGACAGGCCCTTCTCTTTCCAGGAGGTGAGCCACGTGGGGATGCCAGATTGGAACTCGGGGGCCGCCACCCATACAGGGTCGCGCGGCTCGGTGATGTAGAACAACCCTGATTGCCACCCCTTTATGGTTTCCACAAAGGAGCCCTCGAGCCATGTTACATTGGGCATCTTGCCCACCATGGCGCCTCCGCACTCCGCCTGGCAGCCGCCCACCACCTTCGGCTTGACATTAAAGGTCTTCAACCATAAGCCGAAGTGGGGCTTGATGCGGAGGAAAGCCTCGCACACGACGATAAACGCAGAGATGTTGAGGATGAAATTCGGGGCCAGATCGTGGAAATCCAGGCCGTAATAGAACATGAGCCCCCGGACGAATGGATGGAGAGGGAATCCCAGTCCGCGGAGGAAATGGGTGTGGAATACTACCCTCTCATGGGGCCTGGGGGTGGGGATGAGCTGCCCCTCATCTGGGAGCCGGTGCGCGATATCGTCGGGCAGGTATCCGGCTCTCCTCAATTTCTTGATGTCTCCCTCCGTGACGGAGGAGACCATCCACTTGCCTCCCGCTCCGGACATGGTTGGAGAAGGTTGAGGTGGGAAGTGTGGACTTGGGCGCTAGAGCTCGAGTGTGCAAAAACGGATGAGCAAAGGAGGAAGAAGGCGTGGATAGAAAGGTGAATCCTTATCCCTTTATATGGGCGGACGAAGCTAAGCGTCCCCACTTGCCCGGTAAAACTCGCTTATCCCCCAAGCGCCGTAATTGGTGGCACGGTTGGATTATCCACGCCCGTATTGATGAGAATCACGTAATAAGGGGACACGGTCTCTGCTTTGACAAGACGTGTTGAAAAACTACCTCGCGTTATGTGCGGGGCTGGTTAAAGGAAACAGTTCGAATAATGACCGGGCCATGACATAACGTCATGCTGCCAAAACTAGCCTGCAAATTAGATCTGTGAAAATATTATTCTCTCTACGGCGGTATGTGGAACTTATTTTGTAGGGTCGGACACTATCCTCGTATTCAAATTTTTCTATGATATATTCAGAGAAGGAACCCGCCTTGCAATGCCGAAGACAATACTGCTAGCTGGACTCATCGTCATTGAAGCCTGGTTCAGGGGCTACTGAGGGAGTCCTGGATTAGGGGGTCTTCGTACAGCCGGACTATCTCCATTGGCCGGACTGTTAGACTATGAAGATACAAGATTGAAGACTTCATCTTGTGTTCGGATGGGACTCTACTTGGCGTGGAAGGCAAGCTAGGCAATACGGACATGGATATCTCCTCCTTTGTAACTGACCTTGTGTAATCCTAACGCTCTCCGGTGTCTATATAAACCGAAGGGTTTTAGTCCGTAGAACAACAACCATAACATACAATCATACCATAGGCTAGCTTCTAGGGTTTGGCCTCTCTGATCTCGTGGTAGATCTACTCTTGTACTACCCATATCATCAATATCAATCAAGCATGACGTAGGGTTTTACCTCCATCAAGAGGGCCCGAACCTGGGTAAAACATTGTGTCCCCTGCCTCCTGTTACCATCCAGCCTAGAAGCACAGTTCGGGACCCCCTACCCGAGATCCGCCGGTTTTGACACCGACAGTCACTCTAGCAACCCATCATCAACTTATTACTTCCCAATGCCTTCCTCTAGGCCCAAATAATGGTAAAGTGTCATGTAGTCGACGTTCACATGACACCACTAGAGGAGAGACAACATACATCTCATCAAAATATCGAACGAATACCAAATTCACATGACTACTAATAGCAAGACTTCTCCCATGTCCTCAGGAATAAAAGTAACTACTCACAAAGCGTAAACATGTTCATAATCAGAGGGGTATTAATGTGCATATAGGATCTGAACATATGATCTTCCACCAATTAAACCAACTAGCATCAACTACAAGGAGTAATTAATACTACTAGCAACCTACTAGCACCAATCCCGGACTTGGAGACAAGAATTGGACACAAGAGATGAACTAGGGTTTTGAGATGAGATGGTGCTGATGAAGATGTTGATGGAGATTGCCCTCTCCCGATGAGAGGAGCATTGGTGATGACGATGATTTCCCCCTCTGGGAGGGAAGTTTCCCCGGCATAACAGCCCCGGCAGAACAGCCGCACCAGAACCCTAGATTGGTTCCGCCAAGGTTCCGCCTCGTGGCGGAGGAGTTTCGTCCGAGAAAATGGCTTATGATTATTTTCCCATCGAAAGAGTACATATAGCAGAAGATGGTCACCGGAGGGCCAACAGGGGGCCCACGAGGTAGGGGGCGCGCCTAGGGGGTAGGGCGCGCCCCCCACCCTCGTGGGCAGGGTGTGCCCCCTGGTGAAGTTCTTGCGCTCAATGTTTTTTATATATTTGGAAAACATCATCCGTGAAGTTTCAGGACTTTTGGAGCTGTGCAGAATAGGTCTCTAATATTTGCTCCTTTTCTAGCCCAGAATCCCAGCTGCCGGCATTCTCCCTCTTTATATAAACCTTGAAAATAAGAGAGAATATGCATAAGTATTGTGACATAATGTGTAATAACAGCCCATAATGCAATAAATATTGATATAAAAGCATGATGCAAAATGGACGTATCAACCAACAGACCAAAGATCGTCCGAGGAAATGACATGTACCAGATGTTCACTTGCGGTCCACACGAACCAGCATAGTGAGAGTCTGAATATCCAATGAGATCAAAAGCCGAGCCCTTGGGGTACCATAATCCAAGTGTTGGTGTGTGAGCTAGATATCGAAGAATATGCTTCACAGCCTTATGGTGTGATTCCTTCGGTGTAGCTTGAAATCGGGCACACATGCAAACACTAAGCATAATATCTGGCCTATATGCACATAAGTACAATAAAGAACCAATCATGGAGTGGTATACCTTTTGATCAAAGTCAATACCATTTTCATCAGTGCATAGATGGCCATTTGTGGGCATTGGAATTTTGACACCTTTGCAATCTTGCATGCCGAATTTCCTCAGTACATCCTTGAGGTATTTCTCCTAACATATGAATATGCCATTGCGCTGTTGATGAATTTGAAGACCTAAGAAGAATTTCAATTCTCCCATCATAGACATTTGATACTCTTCACTCATCATATAGGCAAATTCATCACTATAACGTTGGTCAGTACAACCAAAGATAATATCATCAACATATATTTGGCACACAAACAATTCATCATCATAAAATTTAGTGAAAATATTAGGGTCGAGTGAACCGGGTTTGAAGCCTTTCTTCAAGAGGAATTCCTTCAAAGTATCA
Source organism: Triticum aestivum (assembly GCF_018294505.1). Classification (NCBI taxonomy): domain Eukaryota; kingdom Viridiplantae; phylum Streptophyta; class Magnoliopsida; order Poales; family Poaceae; genus Triticum; species Triticum aestivum. Next base: position 178,939,933 of record NC_057812.1, read on the forward strand.
TACCACGCCCGTGGGGCCTGCTTGAGGCCATAGAGGGCCTTATTGAGTCTGAAGACTTTGTCAGGATGCTTTGGATCTTCAAAACCTGGGGGTTGAGCAACATATACTTCTTCCTCAAGCTTACCATTGAGGAATGCACTTTTCACATCCATTTGATATAAAGTGATATCATGATGGTTAGCATAAGCAAGTAATATGCGAATAGCCTCAAGTCTAGCAACAGGTGCAAAAGTTTCATCGAAATCAATTCCTTCAACCTGTTTGTAGCCTTGAGCTACTAGCCGTGCCTTATTCCTCACCATAATGCCATTTTCATCTTGCTCGTTGCGGTAGATCCACTTTGTGCCAATGATATTGTGCTTGCGAGGATCTGGACGCTTGACCAGTTCCCAGACATTGTTGAGCTCGAACTAATGTAATTCTTCTTGCATGGCCTGAATGCACTCAGGATCCAGAAATGCTTCATCTACCTTAGTGGGCTCTGTGATAGAGACAAAAGCATAGTGTCTACAAAAGTTAGATAAATGTGAAGCTTTTGAGCATGTGAGAGGACCTGGTGCTTTAATTTCATCGATGATCTTTTCAACTTGCACTTCTTTTGCAATGCGAGGATGAGCTGGTTGTCGTCGAGGAATTTGTTCAGCATTTTCTTCAGCACCATTTTCTTCAGTATTTTCTTCAGGTGCATTAGCTCGACGTTCTTCATGTTCTGGAATGAATTCTTCAGCAGATTCTTTAGTAGGAATGACATCCTCAATAGCCTTGAACTTGATAGATTCCTCAGGTGCTAGTTCATGTATCACAGAAGGTAGGTGCTCTCTTTGCGGGCCATTAGTTTCATCAAACCGCACATCTACAGTTTCAACAACCTTGTGATGACAGGTGTTGAAGACTCTATAGGTGCGTGAGTCCTTACCATAACCGAGCATAAAACCTTCATGTGCTTTTGGTGCAAATTTAGAACTGTGATGAGGATCTCTAATCCAACATTTAGCACCGAAGACTTTGAAATAACTCACATTGGGTTTCTTGTCAGTGAGGAGTTCCTAGGCAGTCTTCTTGAAGAATTTGTGAAGATATACTCTGTTAATGATGTGGCACGCAGTGTCAATTGCCTCGGGCCAAAAACGAGGAGGCATCTTGTACTCATCAAGCATAGTGCGGGCCATCTCAACAAGAGTTCTGTTCTTGCGCTCCACGACGCCATTCTGCTGAGGAGTATAGGGAGCAGATAATTCATGAGTAATACCATGTTCATCAAGATAGTCATCAAGGCCAGTGTTCTTGAACTCAGTTCCATTACCACTTCTGATGTGCTTGATCTTCACACCAAAGTTGGTTGAAGCCCTCGAGGAAAATCGTTTGAAGACTTCCTGCACTTCAGTTTTGTAAGTGATGGTGTGAACCCATGTATATGGAGCATAGTCATCAACAATGACAAAGCCATATAGAGATGCAGCATTAGTAAATGTGGCATAGGGAGTAGGGCCAAAGATATCCATGTGAAGTAATTCAAATGGTCGAGTAGTGGTCATGATAGTCTTTGCTGGATGCTTGGCCTTGGTCATCTTTCCAGCTTCACAGGCTCCGCATAAGTGATCCTTGAGGAATTTGACATTCTCAATGCCAATGACATGCTTCTTCTTCGCAAGCATGTGCGGATTCCTCATGCCTGCATGACCAAGTCGTCGATGCCAGAGCCAGCCTTCTAACGCTTTTGCAAGTAGGCACACGGCTGGTTGTGGTCCTGTAGATAAATCAACAATATACAAGTCTCCTCTCCTAAAGACTTTGAAGACTTTGGAATTGTCAGCTTCCATGATCACAACACAATGCTATTTGCCAAAGAAAACTACCATATCAAGATCGAAAAGCTTTGAGACAGACATGAGGTTGTATCCTAAGGACTCGACAAGCATGACTTTGTCCATGTGTCGATCCTTTGAGATCGCAACCTTACCTAGACCCAATACTTGACTTTTGCCTTTGTTAGCAAAGATGATATGCTTCAGATGCGATGGTGATAAGGGAGCATCCATCAATAGACTCTTGTCACCAGCCATTTGATTTGTACATCCACTATCGAGGACCCACTCAGTGGCTTTGGGTTGATCATCCTGCAGGTGAATTAGTGCAACTTACGAACTCATATACTTCATCAGTGAAGAATATGACATCAATTCATCAGATCAAATTCATCAAGTAATAGAACAGATAAAGCAGTATAAGGACGTGAGAAATGAAGGTTCATTTCTTCATGATTAGCTTGCGTCCTTTCAGGCATTATTCAAGTCTCCAGCAAATTCTTCAGACGATTAAGTTTGTTTGGAGACCTGACCCTGCATAAGAGGTTAGTTCTTTTTCTTCACCACCCACATCTGAAGGGGTGGCAAAGAGTTCATCATTCCACAAGCTCCATATGAGAAAGGTGACATAGATGCCAATCCACTTCATTTCACATAAGAGTGGTTAGGGTAAGCATAAGAGTAAGCAGAGAAATTCTTCGAGGACTTATGAACATAATGGTTAAAATAATAGTGCTCATATTCATAGCCCTTAGCTCTTCCCCGCGAAACAAAGTTGTTAGCACGATGATATTCATGTGAGGACTTTGATCCTTTTGAGGAATTTAGTCCATATGAAGAATTTGATCTGGGTTCCTATTCTTCACAGGTGGTGTCCTGAGGACATTCACCTGAAGACTTTCAAGGCACCTTTTGGGAACCCAAATTTTCTTCATAGGGGAACCATTCCTGCAATTAGTGCCAACATATCTAGCAAATACTTCACCATTCTGATTTTTGAACAGTTTATAGTTGGAGTCAAATGACTCATCATCAGAACGAGGAGATTCACATGCAAAGCCAGATAAGTTAGATGGATCAACTGGAGGTCCCTTTGCAACAACCCATGAGGTTTTGGGGTACTGCTCAGGCTTGCAATATGTACCATCAGCATTAAGTCTCCTCTCAAAGGCAATACCCTCTTTCCTAGGGTTCCTGTTGAGGATCTGCATTTTAAGCACATCACAAAGAGTTTGATGCCCTTTGAGACTTTTGTACATGCCTGTCTTGTACAATTCCTTCAACCCTGTGTCATCAGTGATACTAGCAATGTCCTCAATTGAGGAATTAGTGATAGCAGAGGCAAGTGAAGAATTTGTAATATTAGAAGCATTCGAACACTCAGGTGAAGAATTAGCAGTTTCACAATCAATGCACTTCAAACATGGAGGAACAAATTATTCCTGAGAAGAGCGGATTTGTTGAGCAAGTAATGAATCGTGCTCCTTCTGAAGATCTTCATAACTCACTCTTAGCTTTTCAAGGTCTTGCTTTCTTTGAAGAAATTCATAAGAAAGCTTCTCATGATCAGATAAGAGAGTGTTATGATGACCTTGAAGGTTGTCAAACTTAGACTGAAGTCTCTGAAGATTTTTAGTCAAGGTTTTGGTGCGTCCATTTCTTCACCCAACATATCATCACTTTTGTCCAGCATGTTTTGAACCTTTTCAAAGGCCTTTTGTTGTTTTACAGCAATCTTAGAAAGTTTGAAGTAGCTGGGTTTGAGGTTTTCATCAGATTCATTCTCACTTGATTCAGAGGAGGTATATTTAAGTACCTTGGCACCCTTTGCCATGAAGCAATAGGTGGGAGCGTAGTCATCATTGCCTTCACCAGCCTTGTTGGTGAGGTCATTTTCTTCAGAGTTGAAGATAGACTTGGTGACGAATGCAGTAGCGAGGGTTGGGCTCGCAACACCAGACTCAGACTCCTCAGATTCCTCCTCTTCCTCATGTTCCTCAGCTTCAGCCTCAGAGTCCATTTCCTTGCCAATGAATGCCCGAGCCTTCTTGGAGCTGCTCTTCTTGTAAGACGAAGACTTCGAGGATTTTGATGATGAAGATTTTGAGGATTTCTTCTTTTTCTTCGCATCATCAGAACTGTAATCCTTGTATTTCTTCTTCTTTGATTCATTTTCCCACTAAGGACAATCTTGAATGTAGTGTCCAGGTTTCTTGCATTTGTGACAAAGCCTCTTCTTGTAGTCACTGGATGAGGAATCATTGCTCCTTGAGGATTTTCCAAATCAACCAAGTCTTGAGAACTTATGGAATTTCTTCACGAGCAGTGCTAGCTCATGGCTCAGTTCTTCAGGATCACCAAGGCTGCTACCAGAATCTTCATCTTCAAATTCACACACTGCCTTGGCCTGCAGGGCACGTGATCTGCCATAGCCCAAACCATAGAGATCTCTCTTCTCAGCAAGCTGAAACTCATGAGTATTTAGCCTTTCGAGGATATCAGTGGGATCAAGTGACTTGTAATCAACACGTTCTTGTATCATTAATGCCAGAGTGTCAAAAGAGAAATCAAGCGATCTCAGCAATTTCTTCACCACCTCATGATCGGTGATGTCAGTGGCGCCAAGCGCTTGAAGCTCATTTGAGATGTCAGTGAGGCGATCGAAAGTTTGTTGAATATTTTCATTGTCGAGTATTTTGAAGCGGTTGAAGAGATTGCGAAGAACATCAACTCGAGAGTCACGCTGTGTTGATACTCCTTCATTGACCTTGGACAGCCTATCCCAGATAAGCTTAGCAGTTTCCAATGCACTCACTCTTCCATACTGTCCTTTGCTCAGATGGCCACATATGATATTCTTCACTTGAGAGTCGAGTTGCTTGAATCTCTTCACATCAACAACATTCGGAGAAGGTCTGACTGAGGGAACACCATTTTCCACAACATACCAGAGATCGTTATCAATTGCCTAAAGATTCATTCACATCTTATTCTTCCAGTAGGGGTAGTCCGTCCCATCGAAGGTAGGACACCCAGCAGAGACCTTGATCATACCTGTGGGCGACATAACTAAAACTCTAGGCGGTTAAACCAAAATCACACAGAACAAGGGAGTATGTTGCTCTGATACCAATTGAAAGTGCATTATATCGACTAGAGGGGGGTGAATAGGCAATTTTTATGAATTCTTCACTAAGGAAGGTGAGGAAATTCCTTAGCGAAGAACTACTTGCAGCGGAATAAGTACTCAAAAGTAAACATAACAGAATACAAGCATGATCGTCATGATGAAATGTAAACAAGCACAGAGTACTGAAAGCGTAAACACAAGATAGCACAGGATGAAGACAAACAGACTTAAGAAATCGAACTGAGGAAATAGAGAAAGTCTTTAGTCAAAGTCTTCAAACACAGATATGACAAGCACACAACACAGATATGAGGAAATGAAAGAGTTGAGGAAATAGAACTAGTAGGCTTGGTGAAGACAATGATTTGGTAGACCAGTTCCAACTGCTGTCTCAGTTGTACATCTGGTTGGAGCGGCTAGGTGTTTAAACCTGAGGACACATAGTCCTCACCGTATTCTCCTTGAGCTAAGGTCACACAAACCTCTCCCAATCACTCGAGGTAAGTCTTCAGGTGACTTCCGAACCTTCACAAACTCGGTCACTCGGTGATCCACAATTCCTCTTGGATGCTCTAGACCATGACGCCTAACCGTCTGGAAGAAGCACAGTCTCCAAAGGTAACAAGCGTCGGATCCACGCATGATCAATCTCTTCAGTGATGCTCAATCACTTTAGGTTTGTAGGTGTTTGGGTTTGGGTTTTCCTTACTTGATGATTTTCGCTCAAAGTCCTCGGAGGATGGGATGCTCTCAAATGACAAGAGCCAGTTTCTTTTGGAGCAGCCAACCAGCTAGTGGTTGTAGGGGGCGGCTATTTATAGCCTAGGGAGCAGCCCGACATGATAAGACATAAATGTCCTTCAATGATATGACCGTTAGGTGGATAAGATATTTTGGGACAGCTGGCGCGTAACACAGCAACGGTCGGAAATTTGAGGCTCAATTTCCTTAGGGCTATCATGTTCCTCACTGTGTAGGCAATCCGCACTGGCAAATTCCTAACTCCTCAGTCAGAACAAATTCCTCAAAGACCAGAAGAACTTTGTCTCTGTCACTGAAGAATATGACTGAACTATATGAGATTTCCAATGGCTTCACTCGAAGGGATTGTTAGGTGTAGGACTTTGAGTTGAGCATCACATAGAAATTTTCCTTAGTATTTCCTAGACCCCCTCTAACAGTATGGTGTTTCCTATGACTCAAGAAAGAGAAAAAGAAACTACGAAAACAAAAGTCTTCGCACTTCATGTTACTCAAATGAATACCAAGTCTTCAAGGTCACACCAATTTTTTACTTACAGAGTCTTCAGAAATCCAAAGTCTTCAGTCAAAGAAATTCATTTTTAGGGGTCGACTTTCACTATAAGTATCAAACTCCTCATAGTCTTATAGACCTGTGTACACTCATAAACACATTAGTCCCTTAACCTATAAGTCTTTAATACACCAAAATCATTAAGGGGCACTAGATGCACTTACAGAGCACCACGGCGGAACCACCACCAGCACCAGCAGGATGCGGGGAAAAGCATATCGATGCGAAGGAATCGATAGAGCTTGTCGAGAGAAAGAAGTAGAGGGCCATGCCGGTGACGTGGTGGCCAAAACCCTAGCCGTAGGGGAGGGTCGCATGTGGTCGCAGGAGGACGCGCGCGTCGGATCTGGTCGGAGGGGATGGAGGAGCGGGGCGAGGGGCTCATGTGGGTGTGCCGGGCACCGAAGCTCATAGGAATCGATTGCCGTAGCTTCTCGTGCGGGGGAGAGGGAGAGTTGAGTGGAATAGAGAGAGAGGGGTGGGGCGGTGAGAGAGGGGATAGAGATAGAGGAGGTGGGGGCAATGGTTTTTTTACCCACAAAAAAAAGATAGCCCCCTCTTTGACGTATGTCAGCAAATGGCAAAGAATCTTTGTCGTCTGCCAGCTGACGGCAAAGAGGGGGGTTGGACCGTTGCAGTGTACTGGCACTCCACCCCCCTCTTTTCCGTCCATGGGAATACGGCAAAGATTCTTTCCCCTCTGCCAACACACGGCAAAGAAATGACAGATGGCAAAGAACTTCTTTTCTGTCCACGGGAAGATGGCAAAGATTCTTTCCCATCTGCCAACATATGGCAAAGAAATGACAGATGGCAACGACCTTCTTTTTTGTCTGCCAGTTCTTTGCCGTCAGCTTTTTGGTAGCTGATGGCAAAGACCTTCTTTGTCGTCTGCTAGCAGACGGCAAAATCCCTGATTCCAGTAGTGCAATGAGGACAGTACAATGCCTTAAGAACTTGGACACTAGGAGAGCTTGGGTCTCGCAGAAGCCTCCAAGCTTGACGTGCAGCAGTGCCAAGTTCAATAAGCCAATGTCCCGAAAGCCCAAGGCCTCCATGAAGTTTGGTTTCCACATAGTATTGCATGAAACCCAAGCAATTTTCCTTTCACCTTTGGTACTTCCCACCAAAACTTCTGAAGCAAGATATTAATATGCTCGCAGAGTCCACGAGAAAGTTTGAAACAAGCGATAGAATACGTGGGAATGGAATGGGCAACAAATTTAATAAGTACCTCTCTCCCTCCAACTGTCAATCACTTTTCCATCCACCCTGAACATGTTTCAATATTATGTCCTTAAGATACTTGAAACACCCCCCTTTGCTCTTTGAACTTACTATTGTTTGCGGTAATCCCAAGTATTTCTCTGATAATGACTCATTCTGCACTTCTAGAATATTTTTAGAGAAAGTTGCTTCTACACCATGGACAACATCTACAATGGCTCATTTGCCATCCAACAAAGCGCTAGTGCCTACATACCAAACACAAACAAATTCTATTGCTTATTTGCCATGGCCGTTAGTCAACCTCCATTTTCCTGTCAGTTTTCTCACAACATCCAGATTTACCCTTACTTTAGATTTTAAAAAAATCAACTCACCCGACCCTCCCCATCCCCACAACTCCACACACCCGCCCGATCAACCCCAATCCACACACACGCACGTGCAGTGCCAACCTCCAGCGAGCCGCAACGGCGGAACCCTAGTCGGCGCCACCACAACCCTAGCCCCCGCTCCCCCATCCTCAGCCGGTGCCGCATCATGGTGGAACCGCCGCTGGCGCTTGAAGGAAATATGCCCTAGAGGCAATAATAAAGTTATTATTTATTTCCTTATTTCATGATAAATTTTTATTATTCATGCTAGAATTGTATTAACCGGAAACTTAGTACATGTGTGGATACATAGACAAAGAGTCACTAGTATGCCTCTACTTGACTAGCTTGTTGAATCAAAGATGGTTAAGTTTCCTAGCCATAGACATGAGTTGTCATTTGATTAACGAGATCACATCATTAAAGAATGATGTGATTGACTTGACCCATCCATTAGCTTAGCACGATGATCATTTAGTTTGTTGCTATTGCTTTCTTCATAACTTATACATGTTCCTATGACTATGAGATTATGCAACTCCCGAATACCAGAGGAACACTTAGTGTGCTACCAAACGTCACAACATAACTAGGTGATTATAAAGGTGCTCTAATGGTGTCTCCCATGGTACTTTTTGAGCTGGCATAGATCAAGATTAGGATTTGTCACTCTGATTGCCGGAGAGGTATCTCTGGGCCCTCCCGGTAATGCACATCACTATAAGCCTTGCAAGCAATGTAACTAATGAGTTAGTTGCGGGATGATGCATTATGGAACGATTAAATAGGCTTGCTGGTAATGAGATTGAACAAGGTATTGAGATATAGACGATCGAATCTCGGGCAAGTAACATACCGATGACAAAGGGAACAACGTATGTTGTTATGCGGTTTGACCGATAAAGATCTTCGTAGAATATGTAGGAGACAATATGAGCATCCAGGTTCCGCTGTTGGTTATTGACCGGAGATGAGTCTCGGTCATGTCTACATAGTTCTCGAACCCGTAGGTCCGCACGCTTAACGTTCGGTGACGATTGGTATTATGAGTTTATGTCTTTTGTTGTACCGAAGGTTGTTCGGAGTCCCGAATGAGATCAGGGACATCAAGAGGAGTCTCGAAATGTTTGATACGTAAAGGTCGATATATTGGAAGTCTATATTCGGACATCGGAAAGGTTCTGAGAGGTTCGGGTATTTATCAGAGTACTGGAGAGTTAGGGGAATTCGCCGGGGAGTATATGGGCCTTATTGGGCTTTAGGGGGAGAGAGAGGGGCTTCCTAGGGCAGGCCGTGCGACCCCCCCCCCAAGGCCTAGTCCGAATTGGACTAGGGGGAGGGGTGGCGCCCCCTCCTTCCTTCTCTTCTCTCTTCCCCTTCCTTCTCTCCTACTCCTACTACTTGGAAAGGGGGGAATCCTACTCCCGGTGGGAGTAGGACTCCCAGGGAGCGCCATAGTAGAGGGCCGGCCCTCCCCCTCCTCCACTCCTTTATATACGGGGGAAGGGGCCACCCCATAGACACACAAGTTGATTGTTTCCAGCCATGTGCGGTGCCCCCTCCACCATAATCCACCTCGGTCATATCGCCGTAGTGCTTAGGCGAAGCCCTGCGCCGGTAGCTTCGTCATCACCGTCTTCACGATGTCGTGCTGACGAAGAACTCCCTCGACACTACTGGGTCATGAGTTCGTGGGACGTCGCTGAGCTGAACATGTGCAGATCGCGGAGGTGTCGTACTCTCGGTACTAGGATCGGTCGATCGTGAAGACGTACGACTACATCAACCGCGTTGTCATAACATTTCCGCTTATGGTCTACGAGGGTACGTAGACAACACTCTCCCTCTCATTGATATGCATCACCATGATCTTGCGTGTGCGTATGATTTTTTTTTGAAATTACTACGTTCCCCAACAGTTGCATCCGAGCCAGGTTTATGCGTAGATGCAATATGCATGAGTAGAACACAAAGGAGTTGTGGGCATGGGTATATACATATTGCTTTTCGTCACTAGTTGATTCTTTATTCAGCGGTATTGTTGGATGAAGCGGCTCAGACCGACATTGTGTGTATGCTTACGCGAGATTAGTTCTACCACGTGCTTCACACACAGGTGGCTGGTGGGTGTCAGTTTCTCCAACTTTAGTTGAATCAGATTCAATGAACATGGTTCTTTCTGAAGATCAAAAAGCAATCACTATATCACGTTGTGGTTTTTGATGCGTAGGTAAGAACGGTTCTTGCTCAGCCCGTAGCAGCCGCGTAAAACTTGCAGCAACAAAGTAGAGGACGTCTAACTTGTTTTTGTAGGGCATGTTGTGATGTGATATGGTCAAGACATGATGCTAAATTTTATTGTATGAGATGATCATGTTTCGTAACAAAGTTATCGGCAACTGGGAGGAGCCATATGGTTGTCGCTTTATTGTATGAAATGCAATCGCCATGTAATTGCTTTACTTAATCACTAAGCGGTAGCGATAGTCGTAGAAGCAATAGTTGGCGAGACAACAATGATGCTTCGATGGAAATCAAGGTGTTAAGCCGGTGACGATGGTGATCATGACGGTGCTTTGGAGATGGAGATCAAAGGCACAATATGACGATGGCCATATCATATCACTTATATTGGTTGCATGTGATGTTTATCCTTTATGCATCTTATTTTGCTTAGTTCGGCGGTAGCATTATAAGATGATCTCTCACTAAATTTCAAGGTACAAGTGTTCTCCCTGAGTATGCACCGTTGCTACAGTTCGTCATGCCGAGACACCACGTGATGATCAGGTGTGATAAGCTCTACATTCACATACAACCGGTGTAAGCCAGTTTTGCACACGCAGAATACTCGGGTTAAAACTTTACAAGCCTAGCATATGCAGATATGGCCTCGGAACACTGGAGACCGAAAGGTCGAGCGTGAATCATATAGAAGATATGATCAACATAGTGATGTTCACCATTGAAAACTACTCCATCTCACGTGATGATCGGACATGGTTTAGTTGATATGGATCACTTGATCACTTAGATGATTAGAGGGATGTCTATCTAAGTGGGAGTTCTTAAGTAATATGATTAATTAAACTTTAATTTATCATGAACTTAGTCCTGGTAGTATTAGCATGTCTATGTTGTAGATCAATAGCTCATGTTTAGCTCCCCTGTTTTATTTTTGATATGTTCCTAGAGAAAACTAAGTTGAAAGATGTTAGTAGCAATGATGCGTATTTGATCCTGATCTGAGGATTATCCTCAATGCTGCACAGAAGAATTATGTCCTTGATGCACCGCTAGGTGACAGACCGATTGCAGGAGCACATGCAGAAGTTATGAATGTTTCGAAATCTCGATATGATGACTACTTGATAGTTTAGTGCACCATGCTTTATGGCTTAGAATCGGGGCTTCAAAGACGTTTTTGAAATGCCACAGAGCATATGATATGTTCAAAGAGTTGAAATTAGTATTTCAGACTCATGCCCACGTCGAAAGGTATGAGACCTTTGACAAGTAATTTGCCTACAAAATGGAGGAGAATAGCTCAGCTAGTGAGCATGTGATCAGAATGTTTGAGTACTACAATCACTTGAATCAAGTGGGAGTTAATCTTCCAGATAAGATAGTGATTGACAGAGTTCTCTAGTCACTATCACCAAGTTACTAGAACTTCATGATGAACTATAATATGCAAGGGATAAGGGAAACGATTCCCAAGCTCTTCGTGATGCTGAAATCAACAAAGGTAGAAATCAAAGAAAGCATCAAGTGTTGATGGTTGACAAGACTACTAGTTTCAAGAAAAGGGAAAAGCGCAGAAGGGGAGCTTCAAAAAGAATGGCAAGCAAGTTGCTGCTCAAGTGAAGAAGCCCAAGTCTGGACCTAAGCCTGAGACTAAGTGCTTCTACTGCAGATGGACTGGTCACTGGAAGCGGAACTGCCCCAAGTATTTGGCGGATAAGAAGGATGGCAAAGTGAACAAAGGTATATTTGATATACATGTTATTGATGTGCATTTTACTAGTGTTTATAGCAACCGCTCAGTATTTGATACTACTTCAGTTGCTAAGATTAGTAACTCGAAACGGGAGTTGCAGAATGAACAGAGACTAGTTAAGGGTGAAGTGACGATGTGTGTTGGAAGTGGTTCCAAGATTTATATGATCATCATCGCACACTCCCTATACTTTCGGGATTAGTGTTGAACCTAAATAAATGTTATTTGGTGTTTGCGTTAAGCATGAATATGATTTGATCATGTTTATTGCAATACGGTTATTCATTTAAAGTCAGAGAATAATTGTTGTTCTGTTTACATGAATAAAACCTTCAATGGTCATACACCCAAGGTGAATGGTTTATTGAATCTCGATCGTAGTGATACACATATTCATAATATTGAAGCCAAAAGACGCAAAGTTAATAATGATAGTGCAACTTATTTGTGGCACTGTCGTTTAGGTCATATTGGTGTAAAGCGCATGAAGAAAATCCATGCTGATGGGCTTTTGGAATCACTTGATTATGAATTAGTTGATGCTTGCGAACCATGCCTGATGGGCAAGACAACTAAGACTCCGTTCTTTGGAATAATGGAGCGAGCAACAGACTTGTTGGAAATAATACATATTGATGTATGCAGTCCGATGAGTGTTGAGGCCCGTGGCAGGTATCATTATTTTCTGACCTTCACAGATGATTTGAGCAGATATGAGTATATCTACTTGATGAAACATAAATCTGAAACATTTGAAAAGTTCAAATAATTTCAGAATGAAGTGGAAAATCATCGTAGTAAGAAAATAAAGTTTCTACGATCTGATCGTGGAGGAGAATATTTGAGTTACGAGTTTGGTCTTCATTTAAAACAATGTGGAATAGTTTCACAAATTCATGCCACCTGAAACACCACAACATAATGGTGTGTCCGAAGCTCATAACCGTACTTTATTGGATATAGTGCAATCTATGATGTCTCTTACGGATTTACCACTATCGTTTTGGGGTTATGCATTAGAGACAACTACATTCACGTTAAATAGGGCACCATCTAATCCGTTGAGATGACACCGTATGAATTATGGTTTGTCTAGAAACCTAAGCTATCGTTTCTTAAAGTTTGGGGTTCTGATGCTTATGTGAAAAAGTTTCAGACTGATAAGCTCAAACCCAAATCGGAGAAGTGCGTCTTCATAGGATACCCAAAAAGAAACTGTTGGGTACACCTTCTACCACAGATCCGAAAGGAAAGATCTTTGTTGCTAAGAATGGATCCTTTCTAGAGAAGGAGTTTCTCTCGAAAGAAGTGAGTGGGAGGAAAGTAGAACTTGATGAGGTAATTGTACCTTCTCCCGAATTGGAAAGTAGTTAATCCAATAAATCAGTTCCAGTGATTCCTGCACCAATTAGTGAGGAAGCTAGTGATGATGATCATGAAACTTCTGATAAAGTTACTACCGAACCTCGTAGGTCAACCAGAGTAAGATCCGCACTAGAGTAGTACGGTAATCCTGTTCTGGAGGTCATGTTACTTGACCATGACGAACCTAGGAACTATGAGGAAGCGATGATGAGCCCATATTCCACGAAATGGCTTAAGGCCATGAAATCTGAGATGGGATCCATGTATGAGAACAAAGTATGGACTTTGATTGACTTTCCCAATGATCGGCAAGCCATTGAGGATAAATGGATCTTCAAGAGGAAGACGGACGCTGATAGTAGTGTTACTATCTACAAAGCTCGAATTGTCAAAAAAAGGTTTTCGAAAAGTTCAATGTGTTGACTACGATAAGATTTTCTCACTCGTAGTGATGCTTAAGTCTGTCCGAATCATGTTAGCAATTGCCACATTTTATGAAATCTGGCAAATGGATGTCAAAACTACATTCCTTAACGGATATCTTAAAGAAGAATTGTATATGATACAACAAGAAGGTTTTGTCGATCCAAAAGGTGCTAACAAAGTGTACAAGCTCCAGCAATCCATTTATGGACTGGTGCAAGCCTCTCGGAGTTGGAATATATGCTTTGATAGTGTGATCAAAGCATATGGTTTTATACAGACTTTTGGAGAAGTCTGTATTTACAAGAAAGTGAGTGGGAGCACTACAACTTTTCTGATAAGTATATGTAAATGACATACTGTCAATCGAAAATGATGTAGAATTTTCTGGAAAGCATAAAGGAGTGTTTGAAAGGAGTTTTTCAAAGAAAGACCTCGGTGAAGCTGCTTACATATTGAGCATCAAGATCTATAAAGATAGATCAAGACGCTTGATAAGTTTTTTCAATGATTACATATCTTGACAAGTTCAAAATGGAACAGTCAAAGAAAGAGTTCTTGCGTGTGTTGCAAGGTGTGAAGTTGAGTAAGACTCAAAGCCCGACCACGACAGAAAATAGAAAGAGAATGAAAGGCATTCCCTATGCCTCAGCCATAGGTTCTATAAAGTATGCCATGTTGGGTACCAGACCTATTGTATACCCTGCCCTGAGTTTGGCAAGGAAGTACAATTTTGATCTAGGAGTAGATCACTGGACAGAGGTCAAAAATTATCCTTAGAGGACTAAGGAAATATTTCTCGGTTATGGAGGTGATAAGGAGTTCGTCGTAAAGAGTTACGTCGATGCAAGTTTTGACACCGATCTGGATGACTCTAAGTCACAATCCAGATACATATTGAAAGTGGGAGCAATTAGCTAAAGTAGCTCCGTGCAGAGCATTGTAGACAAAGAAATTTGCAAAATACGCACGGATCTGAATTTAACAGACCCGTTGACTAAACTTCTCTCACAAGCAAAACATGATCACACCTTAGTACTCTTTGGGTGTTAATCACATGGCGATGTGAAGTAAGATTACTGACTCTAGTAAACCCTTTGAGTGTTGGTCACATGGCGATGTGAACTATGGGTGTTAATCATATGGTGATGTGAACTACATTAATGACTCTAGTGCAAGTGGGAGACTGAAGGAAATATACCCTAGAGGCAATAATAAAGTTATTATTTATTTCCTTATTTCATGATAAATTTTTATTATTCATGCTAGAATTGTATTAGCCAGAAACTTGGTACATGTGTGGATACATAGACAAACAGAGTGTCACTAGTATGCCTCTACTTGACTAGCTCGTTGAATCAAAGATGGTTAAGTTTCCTAGCCATAGACATGAGTTGTCATTTTATTAATGAGATCACATCATTAGAGAATGATGTGATTGACTTGACCCATCCGTTAGCTTAGCATGATGATCGTTTAGTTTGTTGCTATTGCTTTCTTCATGACTTATACATGTTCCTATGAGTATGAGATTATGCAACTCCCGAATATCGGAGGAACACTTATTGTGCTACCAAACATCACAACGTAACTGGGTGATTATAAAGGTGCTCTATAGGTGTCTCCGATGGTACTTGTTGAGTTGGCATGGATCAAGATTAGGATTTGTCACTCTGATTGTCGGGGAGGTATCTCTAGGCCCTCTCGGTAATGCACATCACTATAAGCCTTGCAAGCAATGTAAATAATGAGTTAGTTGCGGGATGATGCATTACTGAACGAGTAAAGAGACTTGCCGGTAACGAGATTGAACTAGGTATTGAGTTACCGACGTTGAATCTCGGGCAAGTAACATACCGATGACAAAGGGAACAACGTATCTTATTATGCGGTTTGACCGATAAAGATCTTCGTAGAATATGTAGGAGCCAATATGAGCATCCAGGTTCCGCTGTTGGTTATTGATCGAAGATGAGTCTCGGTCATGTCTACATAGTTCTCGAACCCATAGAGTCTGCACGCTTAACGTTCGGTGACGATCAGTATTATGAGTTTATGTGTTTTGATGTACCGAATGTTGTTTGGAGTCCCGGATGAGATCAGCGACATGATGAGGAGTCTGGAAATGTTTGATACGTAAAGATTGATATATTGGGAGGCTATATTCAGACATCAGAAAGATTCTGAGTGGTTCGGGTATTTATCGGAGTACCGGAGAGTTACGAGAATTCGCCGGGGAGTATATGGGCCTTATTGGGCTTTAGGGGAGAGAGATGGGCTGCCTAGGGCAGGCCGCGCGCCCCCAAGGCCTAGTCCTAATTGTACTAGGGGGAGGGGCGGCGCCCCCTCCTTCCTTCCCTTCTCTCTTCCCCTTCCTTCTCTCCTACTCCTACTACTTGGAAAGGGGGAATCCTACTCTCGGTGGGAGTAGGACTCCCTAGGGCGCGCCATAGTAGAGGGCCGGCCCTCCCCCTCCTCCACTCCTTTATATACGGGGGAAGGGGGCACCCCATAGACACACAAGTTGATTGTTTCCAGCCGTGTGCGGTGCCCCCTCCACCATAGTCCACCTCGGTCATATCGTCGTAGTGCTTAGGCGAAGCCCTACGCCGGTAGCTTCATCATCACCGTCATCACGCCACCGTGCTGACTAAACTCTCCCTCGACACTCTGCTGGATCGTGAGTTCATGGGACGTCACCGAGCTGAACGTGTGCAGATCACGGAGGTGCCTTACTTTCGGTACTAGGATCGGTCGATCGTGAAGACGTAGGACTACATCAACCGCGTTATCATAACGCTTCCGCTTACGGTCTACGAGGGTACATAGACAACACTCTCCCCTCTCGTTGTTATGCATCACCACGATCTTGCGTGTGTGTAGGATTTTTTTTGAAATTACTACGTTCCCCAATAGCGCTTTCCTATGCTTCTCGCCCATCACGCGTCCGACGTTCTCCAGGCGACACTTCACGGCGGAACCACCACTGATGCTTCCTCGGCCCCTGTCGCACGGTCTCATCGCCGCCGCGCCTTGAGCCCTCTCTTCCACCGCATCTTCAATGGCGAACACACACGGGCTAGCAGTGCCAACATCTCTTAGCGGCCATGTCACCCAGAACGCTAGCACGGGGATTCCGGCGAGGTGGCGAGCGGGGCTATGGTGCCGACGGACGAGGCCCTATGAGGTTGAGAAGAAGTCTCCTGGAAGCATAGTTGTGATTGACCACACAGAGTGCGATCAGGAAAAAAAAATCATACGAATGTTTGTTGGGCTGAAGCCTTTGTGCGTTGGATTCTTGGCTGGCTATAGGCCTTACTTGGCGATAGATAGAACTCATTTGACAGGCAAGTATAGAGGACAATTAGCTACTCCCTCTGTTCCTTGATATAAGGTGTATAGAGTTTTTAGAAAAAGTTTGAAATATAAGGTGTCTTGCGTTGCACCACTCGTTTGAATAATTTTTTTGGGATTTGATTACATTTACTTATATTAGGCGAGCTCCTCTATTTTCTCATGTCAATTAGTCAGGTGTAATCTTGCCCAAAACTTGTAAAATTTTCACTCCACGTGCATTCTTTAATTTTCGTGCCAAAAACTATACACCCTATATTTAGGAACGGAGGGAGTACTACTTGTGCTATTGATGTGCACAATTGGTTGTACCTTGTAGTCTATGGAGTTATCGATTCGAAAACTACTAAAAGTTGGGTGTGGTTATTGGAGAAGCTTGGTGATGCTATTGGCCTCCCCTGGTCTAGCTATATATTCAGAAGCAGGAAAATGGATTGACACTGCAATTGAACAAGTATTTGGGTATGCAGAACATAGGGAATGCATGCGCCTAACAGCCAAGCAATGGCCATTCGAAGCAAAAAAAAATTGGAACGGTGAAGTTCTCTAAAAATATTGGCTATCATTTATGTATTGCACCTCTTCATGTGTATGCTATTTTTTTAGAGACTTGCTTGTGTGAACAACATATTTCGGTTGTGGTATTTTGGTTCTGGATGATGTAAAATTGGTACTAATTTTGTAAGATTTAGTATGGTGTTTGTTAAATCTCTTCTACTCTGTCCATCCCATAATGTGTCAAGAAACGTCTTACATTATGGGGCGGATGGAGTAGATGATGTGAATATTCTCAAGTATTTCTATGTTGCTGGAACTACACATATGCTAGAATTGTTAGATAGTCACTATATTATTGCTGGAATGCTGAAAATAGAGAGAAAATGCCGTCAAATTTCTTTCTGGACATGTTTTACACCTGTTTGCTTATTTGCCATTGAGGGCAAGACAGCCATTTTGGCCACTTATCGGACTAAGATAACACTAGACTAACTGCTAGTGGTATATAAGCACTAGAATTTGTTTATGCTTGGTATATAAGCACTGAGGCTTTGTTGGGTGACAAATGAGCCATTGCGGAGGTTGTCAATGGTATAGAAGCCATTTTCTCATATTTTTAACATCACTCTGAAAAGAATGCAACTCCTTTACTCAAATAGATCAATGAATTGTCCACATTTATTCTTTGCCCAAAGACATCAAAATACTTTTTAGGAGATCTCAAACACGTGTAGCCTATCACTAGTTGCCTCAAAAAAGAGGAGGCTATCATCGACGAAAATAAGATGGTTTGCTAAAGGAGCTATATCAGTCACTCTAACACCTCTAACCCCATCACCTTGCGCTTTTAAAAGATAAGAAAGGCCCTCGGCCGCCATCTGGAACAAATACAGAGAGATTAGATCACCCCACCGCAGACCTTGAAACGGCCTGAAAGCATCCAGACTACCACCATTAAATATAACTAAAAAATAAACCAATAACACACACCTCATGTGGTTTCTGTGAACTGAGGACTAACTCCAAGCTTGAGCATGTCTTCCTTCAAATAAGACCACTCTAATCTATCATAAGCTTTCATCATATCTAACTTGAGCGCACAAAATTGGTTACCCTTAATTTTCCTTCTTTTCATGTAGTGCAAACATTCATAGGTCAGTATGAAATTGTCTGTGATGAGACGTCCAAGAACAAATGCGGACTGCTCTTCAAAGATTACCTCAGGGTGAATAACTTTCAGCCTATTAGCTAAGACTTTTGAAGCTATCTTGAAGATGGCATTGCAAAGGTTTATAGACCAAAATTGTCAATCTTGGGAATCAAGGCGATAAATGTATGGGTTATCTCCAATGATGAATCCTCCCATTAAGCACTCTAATGATCATACATGACACTTCATCACCACATAAGTCCCAATGCCCATGGGAAAAATGTGATGGGGAACCATCAGGCCCAAGAGCTTTCGTCAAAAACTTTGAAATCGTGCTTCTTTAACCTCTTCTTTACTCTAACTTGCATTGAGCTGGGCATTCATCTCACCATTAACCCTTTGTAGGATAGAAACTATGTCTAGAGGGAGGTGATTAGACTACTTGACCAAATAAAAATCTAGCCTTTTCCCAATTTTAAGTCTTGGAAAATTTTAGCAACTTAGCACAAATCAAGTAAACACCCTACATATGCAATTCTAAGAGTATAGCAGTGGAATGTAAAACAATTGCATATGAAGGTAAAGGGAGGAATTTTGAGGGAGCAAACGCAATGTAGACACAGAGATTTTTTATCCGTGGTTCCGATAGGTGGTGCTATCATACATCCATGTTGATGGAGACTTCAACCCATGAAGGGTAACGGTTGGTCGAGTCCACGAAGGGCTCCCCCCACGAAGGGTCCACAAAGAAGCAACCTTGTCTATCCCACCATGGCCATCGCCCATGAAGCACTTGCCTCACTAGGGTAGATCTTCACGAAGTAGGCGATCTCCTTGACCGTACAAACTCCTTGGTTCAACTCCACAATCTTGACAGAGGCTCCCAAGTGACACCTAGCCAATCTAGGAGACACCACTCTCCAAAAGGTAATAGATGGTGTGTTGATGATGAACTCCTTGCTCTTGTGCTTCAAATGATAGTATCCCCAACACTCAACTCTCTCTCATACGATTGGATTTGGTAGAAAGATGATTTGAGTGGAAAGCAACTTGGGGAAGGCTAGAGATCAAGATTTATGTGGTTGGAATGGAATATCTTGACCTCAACACAAGTGTAGGTGGTTCTCTCTCAGGAAATATATGTTGGAAGTGTAGGCATGTTCTGATGGCTCGCTCCAAGAATGAAGAGTGGGTGGAGGGGTATATATAGCCTCCACACAAAATCTAACCATTACACACATTATACCAAACTCGGTGGGACCGAATCAGAGAATTCGGTCGGACCGATTTAGTGCATATGTGACCGTTAGGCAATTTTGGTGGGACCGATATGTCAACTTGATGGGACCGATTTCATTAGGGTTAGGGCATAACGTAGTCTCGGTTGGACCGATTACTCAAACTCGGTGGGACCAATTTTGGTAATAAGCAAACAGAGAGTTGGTCAGGCAAACTCGGTGGGACCGATTCACTCGTCTCGGTGGGACCGAAGCGTTATGAAAAGGAAACCGAGAGTTTTCATTGCAGACTCAGTGGGACCGATCACTCATCTCGGTTATACCGAAACGTTATGAAGGGAAATCGAGAGTTTGCAATCCCATCTCGGTGAGACCGAGATCCCTATCGGTGAGACCGAAAAGACTAGGGTTTCTGGCAGTGGCTATGTCAAATGAACTCGGTGGCGCCGGATGAAAAGTTTCGGTGGGGTAGAGTTTGACTTTTGGTTTGGGACATATGTGGATATGATAAAGTAGTTGAGGATTTTTCAAGCATATCACTAAGCATTTTGAGCAAGTAACTCATTAAGCAACACCTCACCCCCTTTTGATAGTATTGGCTTTTCCTATGTAATCAATGTGATCTTGGATCACTAAAAGTAAAATGTAGAGTCTTGAACTTTGAAGCTTGAGCCAATCTTTTATCCTTAGCATTTTGAGGGGTCCACTTTCTAATCCATGCCATGCCAATCATTGAACCTTCCTGAAATATTTATCTTGTAATGGCATTAGTTCAATGAGCTATATGTTGTTAATCATTATCAAAACCACCCAGGGATAGTTGCACTTTCACCCTTTTCGGTATGTGAGACAAAACCTCTTCGATACCAATGGTTCCTTCATAGGCATATAATGCATAGGACTCATTTTGCATATCCACCATTTCTTTTGGGTTCGTGCTGATCAAACCATCTTCTGTTCAAGCTAAGAAATAAAGGTCTTGGAGCGGTGGGCACTAGCTTTCCTCTAGAAAAATTGCGTGTTACTATCACCCTCCGAGAGCCATTCAATCCATGACCTTTGCATCATCATGATTTTCCTCAAGGTATGATAATTCAATGATCTGGTCCTTGATCTTTTCTCCGCTACTTTGGTTCGACCCAAAGAGGATCGGATCGCAAAGAAGCAAGGTGTTGCCTCAACATTCTTAGTTCCTAGCGAAAATACCTAAAGGTTGTCCTACCCAGCTAGACAAAGAGCTACCAACGTCGTTCATCTTCCTCGCCAAAACAACATACCACCACCGCCGGTTGATCCGCTTGCCAGGCCTCCTCAACCGCCACTAAGAATTGTTGTTAGACTCCCACATACAAATGCTTATTCCAGCCTCCCCGCCTCCTCATATACTCAGCACTTGGCCCATGACAAAATGAAAAAGGAGAAGGTCAGCGTTGAAAAACCCCACACCAACGTAAAAGAGGAAAAAAACTGCAACACACATGGGCTGCTCGCACATAGTAAACCCTTGCTACTACCTCGCTAATTGGCCCGCATAGAGAAAAGTGGGTTGCTCGGAACACATTCCCATACAATATGCAAAATAACCTGTGGGTGCCCACACGAATCTCGGTGTACATTGATCCAATTGCTGATGGCCTGAATGAGATTAAACTAAATCTCAGCTAGCTGAGTTATAGTAGTTCTCATTTTCCCTACCACGAATGATATTCTCATTTTTCCTACCATGAATGGTGGTGTAGCCTTCACATAGGACCTCCCACGCCTTAGGCAACTATATATGGTTTTCATTTGTGAACCAACCTAGGGTTGGATGGTTAAAAAGACAGTGGTATCCCAGCTCACACTATAAAAAAATACACTTCCATGATGATACGTGTTTGTCACAGTAGGTCGTTTTTTTGTCATGCATGTACATCCATGAAAAATTTATGACAGAATCAAGATAGTCATACCTGTGATGTCGTAGAAGTGTTCCATGACATTACCAAAATTATCATCACGGAAGTGTCCACTTCCATGACGATAAATCGCGCGTCACAGAAGTGCTTTCGTCAAGGGTGACCGACACGTGGCATCCATCGTAACGAAACGCCGTTAAGCTATCGGGTCGGGTTTTGGATCCGATAACCCGTTAACAGCCTCGACCAATGGGAAATTTCCACGTGTAAAATTCTTATTGGCCGGACGAAACACGTGTCAGCTCGTCAGCGGGTCAGATAGGTGCCTATGATACATCGTCACGTGGCACGGCCCAACAGTGGCCCATTCCTATGAAAAGGCCGGCCCGTTTGACTTGGTTAAAAGCTGGCGGGCCGGCCCGTTTGACTTGGTCAAAAGCTGGTGGGCCGGCCTGTTTGACTTGGTCAAAAGCTGGTGGGCCGGCCCATGGAAAGCCTGTTAACAGCCTGGTCGCATATAGCCCATTTACAGCCCGCTAACCCAAGGCCCGTTACACCGTATCCGAATTAGGCCCAGTAGCGTCATCTGGGCCATCCACTATGATTCCAGCCAGTTTTCACTTCTGGCCCATGTATAGCCCATGATGTCTTTCGGCCCATATGAGGCCCTTTGTAGCTCTTGGCCCATTAGCGGCCCGTGCTGAAACTGGCCCGTAATGAACATTGTATTACTTTACACCCATTAACGGCTCGTGGTGAAATTGGCCCGTAAACAGTGTATCACTTTATACCCATTAACGGCCTGTTATTCCGTTGGGCCATTTCCAGCCCAAGTTAACTTTCGGCCTTCTGAGGGCCCATTTATTCTTGGGCTCATTTGCAGCATTCGGTTACTTACTTACGGCCCATTACTGTCATTTTCTGCTTGTGGGCCAAATTCAACCCGTCGTTACAGTCGGCCCGTTTGTGGACCGTTAGTCTGTTGGGCCATTTTCATAGCATCACCAAATACGGCCTATTAACGGCCCGTTATGGTCAGACGTACGATTTCTATTAAAGGCCCGTATACGGCCCATTAAAGGCCCGTACAAGACCCATAAATGTGTCGGTGGCCCATGGATCCTACGAGACATACAAGGCCCATGGATCCTACGAGACGTAGAAGGCCCATGGAACCTACGAGACGTAGAAGGCCCATGGATCCTACGAGACGTAGAAGGCCCATGGATCTGACGGCCCGTGAAGGGCCATGGTCGGGCGAATTGGCCCCCGTTTGAACGATATAGCATATTCAAAGAATTATCCTACTCAATACTATCACCTCTAAAAAGACTACACTATTACAACAAAGAGATCAAGGCATAGAAAGGTAGAATAATCCTACAATATACAATAAAGAAATTACAGCCAATTATACCCACTGGGCATTATGGTTCGGCACAGGTGATAATAAAGATACACAAACAGCAAATTACATACACTGGGCAAATACAGCTCATACATCATGGACGTGCATCAACTTAACTCCATTTGAACTATAATCTCTTCAGAAAATAGGATTGGCCGGATTCAGATAGCACAAATTTCAGTCTGCAAAATCTCCAATTCCTTCATGGTTACCTCAGTGTCTTGTTTCATTTTCTTTTTACTCCTGCATCTAATACCTGCATGTCCAGTCTCAACTTGTTGATTATACGTTGACAATCATGTACACATTGTCTTGCCACGTCTAGTTGATGCTCGAGAACATCAGCACATTCCAATTCCAATCCATAATCATTCGGTAACGGCCATGCCGCACTGCTCGCAGATCTTTGTGTTGATGTCACTTCATCCTGAAATGTTTCTGTAAGTACACATGCCTAGGGCAAAAATATAGTTACAACAGTGAAGCGAACAAGACACTATTTTGTACTACATGGCAAAACAGGACTAACAATAATGTTACATGTCACTTTAAAAAAATGTTACACGTCATGAAGCATAAGCAGGTGATATTTTAAAAATTATAAAAAAGATAGTCTGTGCAGCCTGCATACAGAAATCCATCTTAGCTCACCAGAGGAGCATGATGTTGGGGCCCAATCGAAAACACAGACAAGTTACAAATTTAGACAGCATGTTGCGTATAAGTAAGCAAGCAGTTGGCCATTCTGTGCCTCAATTAAAGTCTTAGGGAGCATAATGAACAGCAGAGGGTTTCATACAAACATACTACAGCAGGCATGATTATGAGCCTCATGCAATAATAGTTGGTTAATAGACTTCAAAGCTTCAGGCACACATCGGCAGAGTAATTAAATGGTAAGGCCTTTAATTATGTCAACTAATAGTGATACAAGTACCGAACATCAGGCATGATTATTTGGGCATCTCATTAACTAAGGACAAATAAAGCAATTGAAAAGAGAAAATTAACTATGCCTGAAACAAACAAGGAATTGAACTGTTGAGTTGCATACAGTGACTTACCTTAGCAGGTTGAAGAGGCTCAGCGCAGCTCCTACTTCTCTTGCAAGGCTCCTTCCTAACATCTTGTACTTGGAAATCCTCAATCTTATCTTCATTGCACCCCCTCTGTAAGGTGACACAAACTAGTTACTCGTCTCCTTGGAAGATAAATATGCATACTTTCCAGTCTATGAACACAAAAGGATGAGATTATAACAAAACAACACCACATAATGAAACATGTCGCATCTCTTGCACTTGCACACAATGAAATGAGCATTTACTATGTAAAAACTAGGCATACCTTCGAACTGGATCTCCAAGTACTCTTGGAGAGCCTAATGTAGTGTACAGCCAAACCTTTATGTCACCTATGAGTTAGACAAGGCCCCACTACAGCAGCCCTTAGTGTTTAAATCATTGACAAGCTCTGTTAGAGTGTTAGGTGAAGAACAGCAAGTAATCAAAGCAAACAGTCCTAGTATGGCTGGCTGATGCAAACAAGCAATTGAACAGAAGTGTGAGCAAATCTTACATATCAACAAAAGAAGCAAAGAAGGAGGCTTAAAGACCATCACTTGACTGACCAGATTTAAGGGGCATTTAAACATCATGTGCAACATATGAAATAACATAAACATTGCATATTCCAGATTCTACAATGGAATGCACATGTATTAGGTTATGCCATGTATGATGATGCCTAAATGTACAGATAGCAGGCAGGAGTGATTCATCATTGCACGCACAATTGAATTGCATGTTAAGGGCCAGTTCGATTCTGCCTTTTCAGGGCATATTGTCAAAATAAGCCATAAAAGATGTAAAGAAGTCATTTTTGAGTTATGGGCTTGGGCTTAACTAATTTCGCTTTGGAGGGGGGGTGTTTCGGGTAGAACCTCACTAAAAATTGAAGGGAGGGGGAATAGTGAAATGACTCTGTTGTCTGCCTATATTACACTCAAAATGCAACTGCGGACGCCCGTGTCACACCTGACCCTCAAGTAAAAACAAACACGCAAGCATTCATTGCCCTGCTGGCTTGCATCTCCTCTCCCCTTTCCCTCTACCTCGATCCCCTGCCTACAGCACTAGGGTTCCTCCAGTGAGCCGTCGCCACTGGTCCCATCTGGCCTTGTCCTCGACGATGCTATGTCCAGCTAGGCTACATGGCCGGCGGGTAGGGGCAAATCTCCCTGGCTTCTCCTCCCTCTGGTGCCGCCCCTCATTCTCATGGTCTCCAGCAGCTGCTCCACTGTGGTTTGTCCAACGCACTACTCCAGCGGGCGCTGCACAACTACGGCTGATGCCACACTGCGGCAGAAGGCACCTTATTCCCCCTCCCCTCCTCCCAGGCCATGGCCTTGAGGTGCTGTTGAAGGATGAGCTCATCCAACAAGGTGAGGATCTCCTCTGATTTTTTGCCAAATTTTCATTTTGATCCACTATACGATGAATTGCTATGAGCTGCTTCTGCTGCTGCTATATGATGCATTGCTATGAGCTGCTCCTGCTGCTGCTATATGATGAATTGCTATGAGTTGCTGCTGCTGTATGATGAGTTGCTATGAGCTGCTGCTGCTATATGATGAATTGCTATGAGCTGCTGCTGCTATATGATGAGTTGCTACAAGCTGCTCCTGCTGCTGCTATATGATGAGTTGCTACAAGCTGCTCCTGCTGCTGCTGTATGATGAGTTGCTACAAGCTGCTCCTGCTGCTGCTATATGATGAATTGCTATGAGCTGCTCCTGCTGCTGCTATATGATGAATTGCTATGAGCTGCTCCTGCTGCTGCCATATGATGAATTGCTATGAGATGCTGCTGGTATATGATGAATTGCAGACTGTTGCTGCTGTATGATGAGTTGCTATGAGCTGCTGCTGCTGCTATATGATGCTTTCAGGTGGTGCTGCTTTACGATAATAACCAGCCACTGGGACCATCGAATTTCAATAAATAATTATTCTTCATTTAAATGCGGGTCATGCGTTCTTCGTTTAAATTAGGCAATGGGGTCTCTATGGAAAACATTGACCAAAGTAGAATGTGCCAAGTAGATGTTATCTTTGTATTTGCATTTTGAGCAAATAGTGATGGTCTGTTTTCCTATCATACTAATTACTGCACTGGGTTCAATTTGTGATGTTTGCAAGTCAAATTAATTTCCATATGGGCAGCAAAATGAAAAAAATATAATGCAACCTAGACTTTCCACTGATCATACCAAAGATAAGCTGAAAATGCAATGAAAAGAACCAGTTGGCTTATTACATGGAACTTATATTCACAGGTGCTTATTTTCGTAGGATAACTCATAATAATTGTCCCTAAGAAACTTGGCTAATAGAACTGGCATACAAATAACATGTCACGATGATTGCAATGGAGGAGTGACGTACCATAGCACACTGTATAGGCTCACCGCTGGCTCCTTTTTTTGCGATGTTCCATGAAATTGCCACATACATCTTGTACGTTTTCATTGTGTAACCCTATCTGCAAGTTGACACGGCTAATTTCAGACATCTCTACATGATACTACATTGCATATCCCTTGTGCATATTTAAACCACCAATTAACAATTGTGTGCGTACCATAAACTAGCCATGACTCTGTATGCTGGACTAGCAGGCACTCTAAGGGAGCCTGATGTAGTGCACTGGAATTCCTACATGCCACCTACGATTTTGTGTAATGTACTGCCCCTGTTCCTAAATATATGTCTTTGTAGAGATTCCAGCATGGACCACATACATATGTATATAGATGCATTTTCGAGTGTAGATTCACTCATTTTTCTCCGTATGTAGCCTATAGTGGAATCTCTAGAAAGACTTATATTTAGGAACGGAGGTACGAGGTAGTATCATGTATGACATCTACATATCTAATTTAGCAGCCAGTAGTAGAAATCATTGTCTGCACTAAAGGGATTACTGGTCGAAAATCCTAGCAAAGCACGCTGGCAGGCACAGAACAATACAAGAGAGAGAGACGCGCTTACAAGATCATAGCAATGCCTCAGTCCAGGATCTTGGTTGGCCAAGTTGTTAGATCCAGAAGAAACATCGTCCTTGTAGTTTTTGCCAGCTGCATAACAGGTAACAGCGACCGGTTAGTATATTTGAAGTACATCGGGTAGGTGATGCTGGACGGGTTTAAAGGTGACAAGTACCTAGGCCGTGGCAGGTGCTTGGCATTTCTCCAGACTGTGGGAATCAGGTTAGAAACGTCGAGGGTGATGATGTTGCGCTGGCTGTCGGGGTCCGGTAAGGAGATCTAGAACCTTCGAGTAGGGTGTTTGTGGAGCGGCTCCGGTAGGATGGACTACGGTGTGTGCGAAGCGGATCTATGGCCGTGGACGAGGGCGTAGGTGAAGCTGCTCCGATGGTTGGGTTAAGGATGGTGTCGGCGATGCGGATCTGCGGCCGTGGAAGGGGCGTCAGAAGCTGCTCCGGTGGTTGGGTTAAGGGTGGTGTCGACGATGCGGATCTGCGGCCGTGGATGGGGCGTCAGAAGCTGCTCCGGTAGGTTGGATGAGGGTGCGAGGAAGCGGATCTGAGGCCGTGGACTTGTGAGTTGGCAAAGCGGCCCGGTAGGGTTGAGAATGGTATAGGCGAAGCTACTTCGGTAGGGTTGAGGAAGGTGTCGGCGAAGCGGCTCCGGTAGGGTTGAGGAAGGTGTCGGCGAAGAGGATCAGAGGCCGTCGACGAGGGCGTCGGTGGGGCGGCTCTGGGGGGTGTGGACGAAGCGTCTCCGGTGGGGAGTACGAATGAGCCGCTGCAGATGCGCGGCGGTTGACGAGAGTACCAGCGAAGCAGATCCGGCGCCGTGGACAAGGCCGGCACTGAATGGGTTGTGGTACTGTGGTGGATGAGCAGTCTACTTGTTTCTAGGGGAGGTGGGAGGGGTAGATGCGGCCGCAGAACCAGATCCGGTGAGGTGGACGCCGCTGGTAGTGAATGGGCTATGGTACGCCAGTGGATGAGCAGTCTAGGGTTTTGAGAGGGGAGGAGAGAAAGGGGTATGAAGTACGGACGGTGTGCCGTGTAGTTAGTCGTTTTTGCGGGAGGGGGAGAGGAAATGGGGGTGTCTTGTAGTGGGGGAACCGGAAGTTACCAAAGCAGCCCCGACCTATCATGTAGATGAGGGCAGTATTGTAACTGGTGGTCTCCATGCACCAAGGACAAAAGGGGGATTTCGCATGCTAAAGACTAAGGTGGCAGAAATTTTAGAAGGAGGCGGGAGATTTTGCCGCCCGCGGGATCGTTCGTATCCAGTTTCAACTAATTTTGGACCGTGCTAGCGGGAAGGTCATGCTAGAGTGTGTACACGGGGCACACGTCAGCAGTTAATAACTGGTGTGAAGTCTACCGCAGAAAAAAGACAATAACTCGGGATGATGCGCCGATAACTTGGACGTTCACACGGGCGCGGCCAATCGTATGGGTGTAGTGGCGCGTTCACAAAAAAGGGATCAACCGCTCAGCCTATGTATTTCTCGTGTAAATAGATAATTTAGTGCCATTGGTTATTTACTTTAAACATAATGCATTGACATGTTAGTGTAGAGGCGCACAAAAAGAAATGGATATTGTAGTCAGCTACTTAAAAGTGTTCCCTCATATGATTACATAGCCTCCATTTCATAAATTGTGTACCCGTTGAATTCATATATGAATATTACATATAACTTCAGAATAGAAACTTAAATCATCCAAGACTAATGAATTTGAATGCAAGAGTAACAATGGTGCATGTTCATGATAGCTACATTAGTTGTTTGAAGAAACATCACTGTAACTTTGGCATGCACAACTAAAAAGGCTTATTTAAATAGAAAAAATGTGATATGTGAGTGTCCAATCTTTATAGCGTTGAATCGATATTGTACCTTTGGCCACGATACGAAGTAGATATTGACTTATGTTCAAGCGATGCACGTCCACGATCGCTAGATAGTGATACGTCAATGAATTGTGCAATCTCTCTCACACGCATACATATCTCATTTCCCTGTGGGCATCGGAATCACACACGTGCACTTCGTGTATTTCTCTCCCTCCGTCAGGGTTAAATTCATCTTTCTAACCCGTCCTACAAGTCTCTCACACAGAAACACACACACGCTCTCTATGTCTAACACGCCCACCCCCTTAATTCCGCCCACCCACAGCCACTAATGTCTCTCACACATATGCTATCTACCTATCCCTTAATATAGCTAGATATGTGTCACACAAACTCCTTCTCCCTACTAACAAGATGCCCATGCGTTGCATGGAACATCAAGATGCATTTGTATGAGAAGTTTATCTTGTGGGAGAAAAGGATGAACGAGGGAATGCCTTATTTGCAAATGCGGAGAGGGGTGTGGGTATCTTTTTGCAAAATTGCCATAGTTTCCTTCCTGTCCGTCGGATATAAATCGGATGGCCTATATTGCAAGATGGCAGGAACACCATCATCACCAACTCTATTTTTTTATAAGAGTAGAGATATGTGAGTGTCACAGTGTCACTGCCCCCCCCACACACCCACACTTCCCAACACCGAAGGAGTAGGGTGACACCTCGATCTTGATACTAATCTATCGACTGGCTTCTCTCTCAAACATACACACACACACTACCCGGCACCGAAGGAGTAGGGTGGCACATCGATCTTGATAATAATCTATCTACTCCTCTTTCAAACACACACACACACTCGCTAGTTGTGCCTCTGTGCCTACCGCACACACTCTCAATACGTCTTTCTCTCCCTCGCCCCCCCCCCCAACAATGACAGCAGAAGGATGACAACTCAATCTGATCATAATCTGTCAATTGGTTTCTCTCTCAAACATTGTGTCTCGGTGCCTCGCTCGGTAGCCCCCTCGATATGTAGACTTCTCGCGCACGCACAGCTGTAGTGACGATGACGTTGAACCCAGTGTGCCTTGTTTTTACCGGCCTCATGTGATAGTTTTCACCCTATTTTCTGTTAATTAACAAGGCAACCTTTTCTTTTTTACTACTAGTGAATCTGAAGTCATTCGGGGCAGACATAAAATATATCACTTCAACCCAATTATCGCATCAACTATTTTAAAAGAAATTAGCTAGCTGCCCGTGCGTTGCACGGAACAACAAGATGCATTTGTATGAGTAGTTTATCTTGTGAGAGAAAAGGTTGAACGAGGGAAGGCCTTATTTGCGAATGTGGAGAGACGTGTGGGTATATTTTTGCAAAATTGCCATAGTTTCTTTCCTAGACGTTAGATATAAATCCGACGGCCTATATTGCAGGATGGCACGCACACCATCATCACCAACTCTTTTTCTACTCCCTCCATCCGAAAATACTAGTCATCAAAATGGATAAAAAGAGATGTATCTAAAACTAAAATACGTCTAGATAAATTTCATTTTATCCATTTTGATGACAAGTATTTCCGGACGGAGGGAGTATTTATCTTTTTAGAGATTTCAACAAGTGACTATGAACGGACCTTACCAACATACTCAAAAAAGTAGTCCATAATTTTGATGTTACCCTCTTTTCTTGGCGATGCAGTGCCATCTGGATACCTCATAAATAAATCAAGGACAAATCTGACCCCTTCCTGAAAAGACATACGGAGCAAAATGAGTGAATCTACACTCTAAAATATGTATACATACACATCCGTATGTGGTAGTCCATTTGAAATCTGAGAAAGACAAATATTTAGGAACGAATGGAGTATATATAAGAGTAGACATGGAGATATATCTCCAGCATGGTCTACAACAAAAATGTGCTGGGCTGGTTAGCGCCGGATGCTCGCAACGTGATGACATGAGTTCGTAGTCTGTCTTTTAACTTTATATTTTTATATTATATATTACTCTACTTATTTGATATATACTTCTTTCGCCACTGTACTGACAGTGGAACCCACAGAGTACTTAGAATACAAGATTAAGGATGGACTTGTTTCTTTTTAACTTTCTGTACGAAGCTGTAGCCACCCTGCAAGTCACGTGTACACTGTGCATGCAATTAACTTTTTATAGAGGGACAATCATACAGGCAATTAGCTCAAATGGATTGGATGTCACTCTACTATTTCTAGAATAAAGAGCATCTCCAACGGCATCCGGCAAATTTCCTCCCGCTTCCTTAAGCGGAGGACGACATCAAACGCCAGCGGCATACATTTTTACAACTCTAACCAGCCAGATGAAATTCATGCAAACACGGACTGATTTCATATAAGCATGAAGGGTTTCGTATAAAAAAGCCGGATCTTCATATAAACATCACGGATTTCATTACATTTACATGAACTAAGAGGTGCCAATCCGGCTCTCTTGTATAATTAATACTCCCTCCGTCCGGAAATACTTGTCCTAGAAATGGATGTATCTAGACTTAATTTTAGTTGTAGATACATACAATTTATCCATTCTTAGAACAAAAATTCCCCGCCAACTCGAGAGGGAGTACATAATCTAAATGGCCGCCTGCGGATCCCTTTGTCTTCCTCATGTCCGTCAGACACTTGCGGGGTCGACGAAGGTCCTCGGAAGAGACGAAGCAGCAAAGAAACCACCTGAATCCGCGGTCGTCGCCTCGGCGGTGGCCTTCATGGGTCCCAAGTGGCGGCGGCCTCCCGTGTTCTACTTCTCCTCGATGATGGCGGCGGACACGGAGAAGCTGGCCACCGACTCGTCGCTCTCCACGCACCCGGCTTCTGTCTCTACCTGCATGGCGCTGCCGCAGCCATGGGAGGCGCGCCCATAGACACGGGAGGCGCGGCCTCCGCAGACACTGGTGGCGCGGTACGACGCGGCAGCGACGGCGCCTGTACCGGCGTGCTCGCCGCCGTGCCGGCGTGGAGCAACTCGCCACTCCTCATCGAGTTGAACTGGAGCGGTGAGTTGCTGAACCACGCGCCTGCTTGGGGCGGCAACTGGCTCCAACGGGCCAAGCAAGGTTGGTGAAGCACGAAGCGGCCTCGCCCGTATCCGGAGGGCTCGGCGGGCCACCCAGCCGGGTAATATGCTGGAGAACGGCTCATCGGAAGCCATCGAAGGAGTGGAGAAAATGGTGAAGGAGGAGATGGGGGAGCGGCGGAGGGGTGCGATTCTTGCCCGCTATCTGTCTGGCCTCGTGTAAATAGAGGGTGGACGATAGGAGCTTGGCCGGCGTCTGGCCTCGTTTAAACTGAGGGCGGACGGGAGGAGCTCGGCCGGTGTTGAGTTTCATTCTGGCCCGCTCATGAACGGACGTGTGGCTGGAGTAGGATTCTCGGTTTGCATGCGGGTTTAACGGAGGGGTTTAATGGAGGCGCCGGGCGTGCAGCGGGCGGAGCAGTACTATTCGATTTGACAGCAGTAATGAGCCGTCAAATCACAAAGGCCCTCGCCTATCGTGAAACCGACCGAGCTAGACTGCCCCGCCCTCTAGCCTTTTAAAAAATGTATATACTCCACTATTGTACAGTATTAGTATCGATGGATTGCGCCATGGAGCAAAACTTGAAATTAAAAAAGAGGTGGTACATATAGAGAGCGCTCGTCGCCAAATTATGCATGTAGTACTATTAAAAAGGCATGTCACAATAATGGTGTCCAGCACAAGTGCACAGCCCACCCCTCAAATAAAACTAAGCACCCTGGAATTCTTTGACAAAACTAAGCACCCTGAAATTCTTTGACAACTAAACTGCTGGCTATATGATGTTGGCCATATATATTGTACGTATATAATGTGAAGAAATGAGTGTAGTACTGTACCAACTAAAAGATGAAATGTAAGAAATACTTGTATGTACGTACTGAAGAGTTAAAGTAATAAGAAGAAACATAACATAGTTCTGCTGGGGGCTCAGCACAACACACCCCTCAAATTAAATTAAGCACACCTGAAATCAAACTTTGCAACTATTCCGGTAGACACTGCATTAGAACCACCATGAGCAACGACACTGCCACCTTACTCGGAGTCCTCGTCCACGTCCTCGACTTCGTCCTTGTCCCTCTTCCTCTTGGCCGATACTTCTTTGCTTGAACCGCACACTTGGCTGTTGCTCTTCATCCAACCCTTGTAGATATTAAAGCAAAGTTAGCCATCCATTGCAGCGTACTGGATGTGGTCTATATCTAGTACATTCCGCTGCCATGCATGACGATGAAACGTGTATGGAGGTTTCTCCAGTTTACCGTACGAAGGATGAACCATGGCTCCTGCCAGGGTCAGCATTGAAGGTTGAAGAGAGGACACCAGCCGATTCTTCTGGAGGTCGAAGGTGTTGCCTACAACGAGGCCTACCCGACGCAGGACTTCTTTGTCGTTACCAAAGTCTACAGTAATGAATTTGACAAGGTTGCTCCCGAGGAAGTCCTTAAAATCCTGGCACTCAACGTCAGCATGGCATATGTGGTAGACCAAGCATAAGTCATGCACGCAAACCTGGATCACGGCGGGCTTCTTCCTCTCTTCGTCCTTTAGATCCTTCTCTCGTCCCAGGACTGTGGTGTACTCAACATCTAGCCTAGCGACCCACTCATCATCCGAGTTTTCGAACATGCGTCTGAAGCGAGAAAGGCATCCTTTCACCGTCGCGGAAGAACGGGTGTAGATGACGTCGAACTCATCGCCGGTGATGGTTCTAACCTTGTACTCACTTCCGATCCTGGAGATTTGGGACGCCATGGATTTGGGAGGAGGGTTAGGATTAGTGGAACTGCCGTAATGTGAATGGACAGGGCGACTAGGAGCGAACTGCCGTAGTATTGAAGGACGTGCGGGGACGAGTAGGAGCAAACTGCTAGCGTGTGAACGGCAGGGTAGTGGCTTTCCATTCTCCCATGATACGGGCTTCCGAGAGCCCTTGGATCTGAGATCGAATGGTTGCATGGCGTGATTCTAGACCTATGGGTGAATATCCTATCCTGGAGGGTAATTCTACAAATTTTCAGCAACTTAGCATGCGACCGTTTGATCTCAGATCCAAGGGCTGCCAGCAGCCCGTATCGTGGTCGCGCCTACCACGACCGTCTCATCGCTCGTGCGGTCGCGCCCTTGGAGAATTAACACGGTGTGTTAGGCTATCTGATGTTTGGCATGTTATACATAGTCATCACTTAGTCACTCATACTACAACAAGGTTGGCTATAAATGTATTTTTTTACTCCTCTCTATCTCTTTCTTCGTACTCCCTCCGTCCCATAATATAAGAATGTTTTTGACACTAGTGTAGTGCCAAAAACGTTCTTATATTATGGGACACATGGAGTACTAGTATTTATGGCATTTGCCAAGGAGTGACCTCTTCCAATGAAATGGTGTTGCTAAGTTTGCTTCATTTAATTAGCTATAGACTCAAAATTGTCTTTTCACCTAGGTACATGCGCTCAGCACTGTTTCTTCCTTGGGTCACCAAACTAGTCTCTCTCTTCTTGAATAACTTGCCACATCAGACTTTATGCCTATGTGGCAAGCTTAAGCACCTATAGGAGCAAGTAAAAGTAAGTACAATAGTGCGCTTTACATGGCATTTTTCATATGTGGAGGAAATAGAGGCAAGGAAAAGGTGGAGAAGTGGGCTCTCATGCAAGAGCCAGCCTCTACTACATGGTGGAGCATTGGGAGAGGCACCTGTATGGAGGTGGTCAGGAATCTGGGAGACTCACGCCGGTCGTAGTGCCGCAGTTAAAATGATAATGGCAAGTCAAATCACAGGGCCCCACCTATCCAGCAGTAACTCGTTGTCAAATCACACAGCCCTACGTTTGTAGCAGCCTACTCCCTCGTCTTCTCGCGTCTCTGTCGAAGTGACTAAAGCGCTATGTTACAGTAACATATTATGTTACCACAAGCACCTCTTTCCTCATTAAATAGTTGCCACATAAGCAAAATTGTCTTGGGATGTGTTAAGTTACTACCTAAGTTACTCCCACCATCGCTAGCCTAAGAAACAATGTGAGAGTTAATGCACCACGCCTATGTGTTTACTATTTGGTTTTCGTAAGATGAGTTAATACTCACCGATACGGAGGGAGTATTCGATTTGAAAGCGGGCGGCGCAGTTCTCGATACGGCTTTAATGCAGACGAGGGAGGGAGTAGCGGTTCTCGATATGTTGAACGGCCAATGCATCCTCCTCAATTAATGCATGAGGGAAGTAATGGGAGGAGGTCCGGGAAAAGAGGCTGCACGATGTGAATGCAACGCAGTTTGCCCTCATTGCCATCATATAAAGGCACCCCTCCATTCCAATGCATCTACCACATCGTACGCACCTAAGCATTTTCCTAAGCACCTACACTAAGCGCAAAAGAGCTCACTCCAGACCCATGGCGGCGATGCGCGTGAGTGGCCAGCGGCTCCGCCGGATGGTCCACGATGCCGGCCTGCGGCATGGCGCCGAGGATCGTCTCCAGACGGTGTTGGAGACCAGCTGGTGGATGGCCGCCGTCGACGCCAACTATGACTCTCAGTTGGACCAGATGATCGTTGACACCAGCAACAAGTTCACCGTCATCAAGAAGCTCACGGACGACATCGCCGTACTCCTCCAGCCCGCGCGCCCGGGCTCCTCATTGCCTGCCACCCTAATCGGCCTCCATGGCTGGAACCTCTTTCAAGCACTGGTGACCCTGCGACTGCCCGCCAACGCCATGAATAATGTCCACCTAGAGGTCGCGCTCGCCGCGAGGCGCCTCACCCTGCAAGAATTCGTCGACCTACACATCCACGTGTACGAGCAAATCGTGTACATAGGTATCTACAATGCCAGTGAGGACGCTACGAGGTTGGCCTTCCTCAACTTGCTGGAGGCCTTGGATGCCTTTGCTGAGAAGCACCTCGACCTCGCCACAAAAGCCGCCGCTCCTTAGCTGCCGGTCGATGGCCCGGTGCACTAAGTTGAGGAGGAGGAGGTCGTACGTTCGTGGATCCATCTTTCTTCTTGCCTTCTGTAACCACCACTGTGATCACATCATCGTGGCCTTAATTCTTATTGTGTTGTTGCATTCTCGTTCCAGTAAATACCGACATGTGTGATCCCTTTGCTTAATTATATGCATCACTGTACCTAGTACTCGATCCGTCAATTTATAAGTTGTGCTTACCTTTTCCATCAACTTCGTGCAACGCGCGGGCATCTTGCTAGAAACACTAGAATATGTCTATATAATCCGTATGTGATAATCCATTTGAAATCTCAAAAAAGATAAATATTTAGGTACGGAGGGAGTAATATATTAGGAGTAAATCATGCACACAAAGGCAGAGGAGCGGTGGGGCCGAGAGGGATGAGGGGCATGTCGGGGGGATGAGGATCCCCTGACGCGAACAATCCTACCATTCTGTCACTGACATGTGGGACCCATAAGTGTGGGTCCCACCTGTCAGCGAAGGAAAGGCAGGGCAAGGCAGTGATAGCCACGTTAGAGGATCCATGTCCACGTCGTGGGACGTCGAGCCGTGGGTTGGAGCGGCGTCGTGGGAATCGCGTGTGGGTGTGGCAGTGGTAGAAACAAGAAACGTGATGGTCGCTGTGGTTCAACTTCCATGGACAAGCAGTCATGTCTGCTGAGACATGTATATCAAAACTAGAGTGTTTATCTTTCAAGCACGTGAACAAGTATTATTCTACTACTTTGGATCCATTGCAATGCATGGTCCAGCACATTGGTAGTAGTAGTGTCCATCTCTATCTCTAGAGGCCTTCCCTCGTTCATCCTTTTCTCTCACAAGATAAACTACTCATACAAATGCATCTTGATGTTCCGTGGAACGCACAAGGATGTTTCCTTGGGGGTCTCTCCAGCGCGGCGTGGCCGTAGTTGCAAGTTGACGCCCCTTGAGATGCCGATGTTGAGGGGCACTCGGATTTCCTCCGATGAGCAGGTAAGATGAGTTTGATCACGTAGTAAATGCATTCTAAAGACTACTTCTGTGTCCATTTCCTAATTCTCCCCCTGCCCACTGTTTCACAGGTTAGGTCGGTGCGAGTGGAGATTGGCTTGCATATGTACGGGAGGGTACCAACATCAATTTGCACAACATTTACAACGGTGACACCGTTCCTGTAGAACCTTTGTCCAACATTGGGATCAGCCATGCAACGGGCCACCGCATGAATTGGTACGATGGAACCACGGTGAGATTGAATAAGAAAGCACGAACCTTGCACATGGCGGTCAAAGGCGGACCATGCTGTCTGCGGCCGATTTGTTGTCGTACGAGTAGGAAGATGTTGTGCTCCTTTCTAACCGCATCTTCGCGGTGACAAACCAGGGGACTTATTTTGTATGGGACACATCGTACGATATACTCCCTCTCTCCCAGTTTATTTGTTTTGAATCTTTTCGTTTTGTAAGTTTCAAATTCAAATTTAGAGCTCTCCATCACATGTTGAGATTACAATGTCCATTAGATCGTTGCGTGCATGTATAGTAAAGAAACAAATCTCGAGTTTGGCACGAGTTCGTGCTGCGGGAGCACCACAAGCCTTGGCGCAGGAGTTACATTTCCCTCTAAGGGCCGTCGGGACTGAGCTTCAGTGCCTTACTACACCTACCTTTGAGTCAATAACATGTGGACCCTATAGGTGACTGGTCCACATGTAATGCTCTCGTAGGTAGAGGGGCAGTGGGGCCCAGAGCGGTAAGCCGCAGGTCGGGGGACGTGTGGTTTCATGGGTTCGAGCGGCCTCGTGGGAATCGCGGGTGGCTGTGGTAGAAACTTGATGCTCGCCGCATTTTAGGTGGCCCACATGTCATGCACACAAAGACAGAGGGGCGGTGCGGCCGAGAGGGGTGAGGCGCACGTCGGGGGGCGTGGTGCCGTGGGTTGGAGAGGAGTCGTGGGAATCGCGAGATGAAACGTGATGGTCGCCGTAGTTGAACTTCCATGGACAAGCTGTCATGTCTACGGACACATGCACTGCATACCGATCACTGGAAAGAGTAGTAGAGAAAGCTATATATGCGGATAAATAGTTCCTTATAGTTAAGTGGACCCATGCTACTACTCTGTTCCAAAGACATGCACACCATCGAAATAGTCCATCTATATCAATATACACCGAGAGGGAATAATTTTTTTACAAGAGAGGAAATAGTTCATCCATCCATAATGCCCTCCTGCTGGTGCAACCTTTTCTTATTCTTCTTCTTCTTCTTCTTCTTCTTCTTCTTATTCTTATTCTTATTCTTATTCTTCTTCTTCTTCTCATTCTCTGTGGGAGACGGCTTCGCAACAAGCTCTTTGGACCTTGCAGCTATCTCGAAGCTCACACGGGCATCGAGGGCAGCATATTTTATCCGCTCGTACGTCAAGCGATAATTCTCCCATCCAGACGACCTTAATGCCACCGTCTTGTCACCCTTCTGAAGATGTGTACCGAGCACAAAATTTGTTACGTCGAATAGGGATGGTGTCTGTTTATCACAAACTTCTACAGGAATTTTGATTCTGGTTTGTAGGTCAGCGATGCTTTTCAAATCAAGGTTGTATGGCTCCAGCTTTTGTTTGTCCCCTTCGATGGCTGCCCCACAGAAGTATACGTCCTCCCGAGACAAGAAATCATGAAGCTCACCTGGTATGGAGGGCGAGTGTACGATGTGGTACACCAAAACATCATCTTCGAGGCACAGCTGAAGGACGGCGGCGCGCTGGATCTTCCCAGGGGCACGCTCCGTGTACTCTGCGTCGAGACCGATGACCCTCATCTCTACCTTTTTGAGGGAGTTGAATACATTGTTGATCCACTGCCGAACAACCCTTGGGTGGACGGTGACGGTGGCAACTATGCACATCGAGCCTTCGACGAGGACATGTTGGACGCTAAAAACCTGCATCTCGATCTCTTTCGCCATTTGGAACCGCTAGAACGGAGGGCTATGATTTGGAGAATTAGGATTAGATGGCTAGTCTAACTGAAGTAGTAGATGATTATTTAAAGAGGTTAAAACAATGTGAATGCAGTGGGGTTTGGATGCAAATGAAGACGAAGGGGAGGTGAAGAAGCCGAGGAGAATCGGTTCCCGATGGAGAAGGAGTAAATGGGAGAAGTGGTGTGTAGGCAGTTGATTAGATGGCTAGGTAGACTAAATGAAAAGGCTATGCGGGTAGACTGATGAGTCATACCTGTTCGTGTACGTGCCCATCCTTCCTGATAGGTGGGACCTATGCAAACAGATAAAAAATGTGTCGTAGTTTTTTTTGAGCGCGTGAGTGGGAGACACAACATTCTCTGGTTAAGGAATACTCCCTCCGTTTAGGTGAGTATAAGTCACCTCGTGAAAATCAGGTTTTCCCAAAACCTTTAGGCCTCCTTTGGTTTGGAGGAATTCTGTAGGATTTTCATAGGATAGGATTTTTATAGGAAAAATTCCTTCAGAGCTCTTTGGTTTATAGGAATGAAATCCTATTCCTATGGAGGAATTCTTCCTATCCTCCACATTTCATAGGAAAATAAACATTAGCCTAGACTCAATGGAAAAAATCCTATGGTGTGAATCAAAGGGCATCCCCTTTTCGATTACTATGCATAGGATTTGAGATGCATGTCATCTCATTTCCTATGACTTTTCTATTCCTATGATTTTTCAATCCTGTGAACCAAAGGAGGCCTTAGGCGTGGAGCATTAACTTCCTGCTCGATCCCCTCCCAGCCTCGTTAGCCAGTGTTCTCTTCCTCTGCTGCCGCGTTCTACCTTTCGATTTTTCCTCTTCTCAAGTGTGGAACGATCTGCATGCCGTCCTTGATGCACCAGAACGACTGAGGGAGTCCTGGATTAGGGGGTGTTCGGATAGCCGGACTATACCTTCAGCCGGACTCCTGGACTATGAAGATACAAGATTAAAGACTTTGTCCCGTGTCCGGAAGGGACTTTCCTTGGCGTGGAAGGCAAGCTTGGCGATACGGATATTTAGATCTCCTACCATTGTAACCGACTCTATGTAACCCTAACCCTCCCCGTTGTCTATATAAACCGGAGGGTTTTAGTCCGTAGGACAACATACACATCAACAATCATACCATAGGCTAGCTTCTAGGGTTTAGCCTCTCTGATCTCGTGGTAGATCTACTCTTGTACTACCCATATCATCAATATTAATCAAGCAGGACGTAGGGTTTTACCTCCATCGAGAGGGCCCGAACCTGGGTAAAAATTCGTGTCCCTTGCCTCCTGTTACCATCCGGCCTAGACGCACAGTTCGGGACCCCCTACCCGAGATCCGCTGGTTTTGACACCGACATTGGTGCTTTCATTGAGAGTTCCTCTGTGTCGTCGCCATCAGGAAGGATGCCTCGCCCCGTCTTTAAAGACGGCACCGTTGCTAAGGGAGCTTTGGCTGTCGGCCAAACCCTCCGGTTAGGTGGCTTTCTTATGACCGCCTGTTCGGCCTCTATGCCGACGATGACCTCTCGAACCATCGAAAACAATGTTCATGTCAACTCGGAACTTGCCGAGCAGTTAGAACCAATAGAGCTTTCCTCCATAAACGAGCTCTTGGATCACTTCGCCACCCTGGCAGTCGCTACGGATTACGACCAGATTGGGCCTAAAACCGATCTGAGAGAGATTAACTCTCCCCAAGGCACCCATCATGTTGCCGTGGTAGAGGGACAGTGCGGCGACCCTTCATCTATCTTAAGGACTCGCTACGTCCGGATTCACGATCCCTCTAAGCCGGATGCCCGCGGAGGGGAGGATATCACTCAAGACCTGAACATAGAATCAGGCGATGGACTGGATTCATTGGACGACATCCAGGAATCCAAATTTTCGAGTTCGGAAATTCCTCAACCTCTGAGCCTCAGATGGGGTGAGGCTTCGGACTTAATTCCACCCACCCACCCGAACATTAGTGATCTATCCCAAATCAGGCAAGAGCCCGAAGAAACAGTACATTATTACTGGGCTAGATTCCTCCTGGTTATGAACAGGATAAAGGGCTGTCGCGAGGAAGACGCAATTTCATTATTCTGCAATAATTACACGGACAAGGGAATACTCAATGACATAAGTTGCCGTGATATTACACGCTTCGCTGACTTGGTGTCCATAGTACGAAAGTACTGTGCGATGGAAAGCGCCCGGAAAACAGAAACAACATTTTGGGACAATCCGACCCTTAAGGAAAACCCAGTCTGAAATAAAAGGGTGCATCATCGCCAGACACCCGGGTTAAACACCAAAAGGCAAAAACCCTCTACAGGGCATGGAACCATATTGGAAGGATGGCTTAATGGACCCTATAAAATTCATAGTACAGAGGATGCCACACCAACTCACAGCCTTAGAGCACGTTGGATACTCCGGCAGGTGGCCAAAATTGGCGAAAACCTCCTAATTCCGGAGGCCACGGAAAGCCACCCCAGAGACACCAATACGGTATTAACAGTCGTCGAGACCTTCGCATCAAATAATATGCGAAAAAGGACACTCCGCGGCCTTGCGGAAG
Source organism: Triticum aestivum (assembly GCF_018294505.1). Taxonomy (NCBI): domain Eukaryota; kingdom Viridiplantae; phylum Streptophyta; class Magnoliopsida; order Poales; family Poaceae; genus Triticum; species Triticum aestivum. The sequence continues at coordinate 178,981,620 of NC_057812.1, forward strand.
TCTACCAAGTAGCAACAATAAACCCATGGAGTGACACGGCTATTACCTTTAACGCCAGTGATGAACCTAAATTCCGAATAGCCCGAGCACCAGCTGCATTGGTCCTCAGTCCAATAGTGGATGGTTTTCGTCTTACCAAGGTACTCATGGACGGCGGCAGTGGATTGAACCTCATCTATGAGGAAACTCTTCAAAAAATGGAAATAGACTAGAACCGCATCATGCGAAGCAGCACAACCTTTAGAGGAATAATCCCCAGTCCGAAAGCACGCTGTACAGGAAAAATCACACTAGATGTGGTGTTCGGCACGCCGAACAATTATAGGTCCGAAGAGGTCACATTCCATGTGGCCCCGTTTAGCAGCGGTTATCACGCTTTGCAAGGGCGGGAAGCATTTACAATCTTCCAAGCAATACCCCATTATAGGTACATGAAGCTCAAGATGCCCGGGCCTAACGGGATCATCACTCTCGCTAGTGATCCAGACATAGCACTCCGCGTCGAAAACAAGACAGCCGCACTCGCCCTCGAGGCACTATCCAAAGCCCTAGCAGCTGAGGAGCTGACTGCGCTGCGCTCTATGGTGAATAGGGACGATGTGGTACTCGACAAAAGATCCAAGTCCACCTCCTTTAAACTGGCGGACGAAATAGTCAAATTCCAAGTCCATCCAACGGACCCCAATAAAACAGCTTCCATCGGGGCACAGTTAAACCCTGATGTCGATGCTGCATTGCGAGAGTTCCTACGAGAGAACTGGGACATTTTCGCCTGGCACCCTTCAGACATACCAGGAATCCCACGCAGGCTAGCCGAGCATAGCTTAAATATCCAAACAGGATTCAAACCTGTCAAACAGGCTCTTCGGCATTTTTCCGAACCTAAGAGACAAGCTATGGGAGAGGAGCTAGCAAAGCTATTGGAGGCCGGATTCATCAAAGATATAAAACATCTGGACTGGCTAGCAAACCTGGTGATGGTACCAAAGAAGGACAAATCCTGGCGCCTGTGTGTTGATTTTAAAGACCTTAACAAGGCTTGCCCAAAGGATCCCTTCCCCCTCCCCCGCATCGATCAAATTATTGATGCTACCACAGGACACGATTCGTTGTGTTTCCTCGACGCATATTCTGTCTACCATCAAATCAAGATGGCAGAACCAGACCAAGCTGCAACGGCATTTATCACACCATACAGGCCATTTTGCTTCAACACGATGCCCTTCGGGCTCAAAAACGCCAGCGCAACATATCAGCGCATGATTCAGACATGTCTGGCAAGCCAGATCGGCAAAAAGTGGAGGCACACGTAGATGATGTGGTTGTCAAAACAAGACATGTTGAATTTCTAGTAGACGACTTGAGACTCACATTTGATAATCTCCGAACATACGACATCAAGCTCAACCCGGAAAAATGCATTTTCGGCGTTCCAGCCGGAAAGCTCTTGGGCTTCATTGTATCCAGTAGAGGAATTGAAGCAAATCCAGCCAAGATCTGAGCTCTGTCGCAACTAGATATCCCAAAGGACCTCAAACAAATACAAAAGTTAACCGGATGTGTGGCGGCTCTAAGCCGCTTTATCTCCCGCTTGGGAAAAAAGGTCCTTCCCCTTTACCGCCTCCTTCGGCGCACCGAACACTTCAAATGGACGGACGTAGCCACGGCTGGACTCGACGAAATAAAAGCCATACTGGCAACAAACCCGGTCCTGGCCGCACCAAACACTGGCGAACCAATGCTATTGTACATCGCAGCAACACATCAGGTTGTAAGCGCAGTGCTCGTCGTCGAACGAGAAGCGGACGGACACAAATTCCCCCTTCAAAGGCCGGTCTATTATGTGTCCACTGTCCTCACTCCCGGCAAATCACGGTACCCGCATTATCAAAATTTTGCGTACGCGGTATTCATGGCATCCCGGAAGCTATGACACTACTTTCAAGAGTGTTCAATAATAGTAGCCTCGGAAGTACCACTTAACGATATTATAAACAACCGTGACGCAACGGGCCAGATTGCGAAATGGGCCATCGAGCTCCTCCCGTTCGACATAACTTATAAGCCACGACGAGCCATCAAGTCACAAGTTTTGGCCGACTTCATCGCCGAATGGACGGAGGCCGAACTCCCTAAAGAGTACGGCACATATTCAAATTGGATCATGCATTTCGACGGCTCCAAAATGTTGGCCGGACTGGGGGCTGGCATCGTTTTGACGTCCCCCACAGGAGACACAATTCAATACATACTACAGATTATGTACACGGACTCCAACAATGCAGCCGAATATGAGGCCCTTCTACATGGTCTCCGGATGGCAGTATCCATGGGCATCCAACGCCTAGAGGTGCGCGGGGACTCGGAACCTCAGTCTCCCAAATAAATGGAGACTTCAATGCCAAGGATCCAAAAATGGCAGCTTACCGCAATGCCGTCCTAAAAATGTCAGCTCGGCTCGAGGGGCTTGAATTTCACCATATAGCCTGGGAAAATAATCAGGCGGCAGATGTCCTGGCACGCATCGGCGCAAAACGCGATGTAGTCCCCCCCAACATCTTCTTGGAAAGGCTGTTTAAGCCATCCGTGGCATGGGAAGGGGAGCCAAACAATAACAGCTCGGACCCCACCGCACTGCCGACACCGAACATTCTGACACAATCGGAGGCTCTGCCATTGAAATAACACCTTCAGCCCACGTAATAATGGCCGTCATTGCCCCGTGGACAGAACCATTCCTTGCCTACCTTACTAGGCAGGAACTCCTCGAGGACCAAAATGAGGCACGCTGCATAGCACGGCGATCTAAAGCCTACAGAATCCACGAGGGAGAGCTTTATAAGAAAAGCACTACCGGAGTCCTTCAAAGGTGCATCTCCGAAGAGAAGGGGCAGAGTCTCCTGGCTGAGATCCATGCTGGACTCGGTGGTCATCACGCTGCAGCCCAGTCCCTGGTAAGCAAGGCCTTCCATATAGGCTTTTATTGGCTGATGGCCCGGGCAGACGCTCAGGACTTAGTCCAACGATGCACCGGTTGCCAGCTCTTTGCAAACCAAAGCCATATGCCACCCACCGCCCTCCAAACTATCCCTGTCACTTGGCCCTTTGAGGTCTGGGGGCTTGATATGGTTGGACCCCTTAAAGGCGGAACCCACAAGCACAAATACTTACTGGTCATGGTGGATAAGTTCACCAAATGGATAGAAGGCAAGCCTGTTAAGACGGCCAAATCCGGACGTGTGATAGACTTCATATAAGGGGTTGTACACCGTTACGGCGTCCCCCACAGCATCATCACTGATAATGGCACGAACTTTACGGCCGGCGAGGTAAAACTCTGGTGCAAAAACATGGGCATAAAGCTCGATTATGCTTCCGTCTATCACCCACAAACTAACGGCCAGGTCGAACACACAAACGGTCTTATCATGAGCGGCCTTAAACCCAGATTAGTGCGGTCCCTCAAGGAATCTAACACGCACTGGATGGAGGAGCTCGACTCCGTACTCTGGGGGCTGCAGACCATGCCGAATCGCACCACCGGATACACACCATTCTTTATGGTGTATGGCGCAGAGGCAATTTTGCCTTGCGACATAATTCATGACTCACCTCGAGTGCGCATGTACGAGGAAAGAGAAGCCGAGCTCGATCGGCAGGACAGTTTGGACGCATTAGAGGAGGAGCGTGACTTGGCGAAAGCCCGTTCCGCATTCTATCAACAACAAGCTCGAAGATACCAAAGCAGAGAAGTACGGGCCAAAAATTACAACGTTGGCGAATTAGTTCTACGCCTGCCGGACAAGAAAAAGGACAAACCAAGCCCAAGTGGGAAGGTCCCTTCACAATTGACCAAGTCCTGACTGGTGGAGCATACCGCCTGCGAAACGCATCAGATAACCGACTCGAGCCGAACCCATGGAACGCAGCCCGTCTCCGAAGATTCTATGCCTAGCGCCGGATCCTGTGTTCATCTCCTCACTCTGCCCATTTTTTATATTGTCCGTCTTACATTTCTCTCCTTCTCTCTTTTTCTCTCTTTTTCTCTCTCTTATAACCTTTAAAGGCTCATAAATTGACGCGCTATCCACGCTCAGTAAACATGGGGGCTTCTTTAAACAGAAGCTTATTTAATACGGGCTTCATGCCCAACACATGTGTCAAACTTCCGCATGTACCTTTTATTCACCATTATATGCATCGATATGACTTAAGTTTTGGCCAAGCTGGGTTTCCTGGCTCCTGTGCTTACCCCTACGTTCCCGATTGTTCGGCTAGGTGGTAAAGGGAGCACCTCTGCGATTGTTACTGCCGGGTCAACTGGACGTGTACCTCAGACTGGGTGAAGCCGAAAGCTAGCATTCTTAAGAGAATATTCGATCGGTGAACTAAAGATGATCTTTTTCTTTATCTATGTGCTCCCAGGTGTTTTTCCTGCGTTTCTTTTCGCAGCATGGACATGCACTTTAGGGCATGCCCCCCAGGGAAAGGAACCCCTAACGGAACTATTCTCCCTAGAAGATGTTTCTTACTAACCATGTAATATAACATAACTAGTCGGGCTCTTGTCTGTTCATGCACTAATGACCCCTACGCCTGGTCTCCACGCATTCCCCGGTTCCTATATAACCGCATGGGAATTCGGACACACTCCGGACCGTCAGGTCCCGAGGTTGAAGCGAAAAGGTCGGCCATGACAAATGATCTACAATCCGGCTAGAAGGCATTATAAATGTCAATTCAATTACATATTCATTTTAACTGATTGTATTCCTCTTCAATACCATCTAACAGACTGTCTAATTTATAGTCCTGTTGGGAATACTTTGCGGCCAACTCTACTTGGTCGTACACTAAGCTTACAGGGATCTCCTTCCCATCGGGCCCTATAGGACCGACCTCGGCCATGTGGTTGGGGTCAGCCTTTCAGTACCGCGTCTTCACCATGGCCCAGGCCTCCCTAGCGCCTTGACGACAGGCCGATATCTTCCACAATTGGAAGCGCCGCCGTGCTCCCTTTAGCTTCTCCGCAAGCTCTCCAAGACCTTCGGGCATGGAGACGGATGGCCACAGGGCCTGGGCGATGCCTCGCATTGCCTGCCAAACTTGATCGAGCAATTGCAGGAGCTCGGGAAGAAGGTCACCTGTAAAACCAGGCATCTCCTCTGCAGGACGACCCGTTAACACACCTATGGACATTACTCTGTTAGTCGACTTTCCCGCCGAACTTTCTTTCAAAAGGTTCGTTCAAGCACTTACTAAATATGCCGCGCCGAAGCCGCTGATTCTCCTTCACGGAGTCTGACAGCTGGGCACGAACATCTTTCAGCTCGACGCCCAGCCGGGTGTTGGCATCTTGAAGAACATTCTTCTCCCCCATCACCTTTAATAGCACCCTCTCACCAGCCTTTAGCTGGCGTAGGAGGTGTTGCTTTTCCGGATTCAATCCGGCGCCATCTGCAATTTTATTTTCAGATTCGCACCAAAGTCGTGCCTCGCAAAATATTTATCTTTCGAAATGTATATTACCAGAGGGGGTCTCCTTACGCTCCCCTGCCGCGGCTAGTGCGGCCTCCAGTTGGGCTTTGCACCCTTCCAGCTCCTTGGACAGTAGGGAATTCTTTTCTGTAAGAACCTGCATATCAAATGATCCTTAAATCAGTTATTCTAACTGTTTCAAGTCTCGGGGGCTACTGCTACATATATATTTACCAAAATTTTCTTACTCGTATGTCTTTTACATATTGCTCCGTGGCTCTGGCTAAACCATTTTGAGCAGCACGGAGGTGCGCACCTCCCGAATTGAAGGCATCTAAAGCCTCTTGGGAGAAGCAAGCGTTGCGAAGAATTGTCCGGCGACGCCTGCGGTTCATGGCACTTTCCACCTTAGAGTTGGTGGCAGACAAACCATCCGCATCCTCCGTCGGAGGAACGTCCGGCACGCGCCTTGCTTTCGCCTCCGCCCTCGGACCAGGCTTTGGATCATGGCTGGTGGAGGCGCGATTGGCAGCCTCTCTGGATATAGTCCGGCGAGGCCTCTTTGTCCTGAAGAGAGCACGAGTCAAATGTGCCTCGAAGGTATAGCAACTGGGATAGAGGGGCGCGCCATACCTTTGCGCTGATGCCTCGGCCCGGACTGCACCTCTTTTCTGCCCACGGGGCCCTGCGGTCCCTCGTTGGCTTGTCGCCGCAGGTTCGTCCTTCCGCCTCAAAAACCTCCCCAGCAAAGTTCGGTTGCAATCAGGAAATTGAACACAAGTGGACGGACCCCTATCCGGGGTACTGGGACTTCGATCTCAGGTACCTGGGGCGTCAGGATTAGCCCTGGGTAATCGGCCGCAATGGCCACCAAGGTGTTGTCCTCGCTCAATTGATGGAATACTCCATCAATCAGCTCCACAGATATGTCCGGATCCTCTTGAGAGGCCGGGTCGAGAGACCGTCCTGGGTCCTCGGGTTGTGGAGGCGGGTTGTTTATTTCCTTAACAGCCCGGCGCAGTTCCTGCGTTAAAATCATCAGACTAAATATTTAACAATGGGAACACTAAAAGGATGAGCAAGTAAATGCGACCACTTACCCAGCTTGGGGGATTGTGCATAGAGAATCCACCTTGTGGGTTGACGCGGAGAAATTCCTCCTCTTCTCCCTTGTACAAAGTGGACAAGATCTTTCATAGAGCGGCAATTGAATCTGGCCCTTTACGGCCATAGAGGGTGGTGTCGTCCTCCCCGTTGAAATCCCACATGGGGTGGCTTCTATACTGAAGCAGCTGCACCCCCCGCATGATGCATTCGGCCATAACTCCGATCATGGTTAGTCTGGAATGGGCCAACAATCTTATTCGGCCCATCAGGTAAACAACGTCCCTGTCACTTTCCCTTTGAGGGCTCCGTGGACGCCAGCTTAGGCGCTTCTTTAAGGGAGCATTGTCGAATTCTGGGAGGCCAATCCGGACAGGATCCGGCAGCGGGACGTCTTCTATATAGAACCATTCTGAGGGCCAATCTTCGGACGCCTTCTTTGGGGTGCCGGACAGATATCCGGTCCCGGCGATACGCCATACTTCGGCTCTGCCCACTTGATACATGGACCCTTTCTTGGAATGGGGCACGAGGCAAAATAGCTCCTTCCACAGTCCGAAATAAGCTTCAATACCCAAGAACAGCTCGCAGAGGGCTACAAAGCCCGCGGTATGCAATACTGAGGCGGGCATGAGATGGTGTAGCTGGCGGCCGTAGAACTCCAACAGCCCCCGGAGAAATGGGTGGATGGGAAATCCGAGCCCCCTTATTAAATAAGGGACGAGGCACACCCGCTCTCCTTTGGATGGATTAGGGGCATTCTCTGCTTGCTCTCCGTCGTTGTAGACGGCAAGACTGGCTCGAACCGGGACCATATAGGCTGGGGGGAGAAATCCCTTGGTCTGGAGCGTCACTAGCTCGCTATGTGGGGTGGAACATCTCTCCCAATATCCAGGCTTAGGCCTAGAAGGATGAGCGGAGGAGTTGCGGCGGCTGGCCATGGTGGAATGGACCTTTGTCGGATGCACTCCGATGAACACTCATGGAGGGGAGAAGGTGTGGATTGGATCTAAATCCTCGTCCCCTTAAATAGGGCAGCTCATTTACACGGCTAGCGGTGTGAACGTAAAAACACTCGGGCTTTTCATATTCGTCTGACACGTGGGAAATGGCCATTATTGGGCGTAGAAGCCAAGGAGCGCAACATCTACAAGAAGCCGGACTTTATTCAAACAGGTACATGGAATTTGGAGGAGAACCTGCCTTGCAATGCCGAAGACAATCTGCGCGTCGGACTCATCATCATTGGAGCCTGGTTCGGGGGCTACTGAGGGAGTCCTAGATTAGGGGGTGTTCGGATAGCCGGACTATACCTTCAGCCGGACTCCTGGACTATGAAGATACAAGATTGAAGACTTTGTCCCGTGTCCGGAAGGGACTTTCCTTGGCGTCGAAAGCAAGCTTGGCGATACGGATATTCAGATCTCCTACCATTGTAACCGACTCTGTGTAACCCTAACCCTCCCCGGTGTCTATATAAACCGGAGGGTTTTAGTCCGTAGGACAACATACACATCAACAATCATACCATAAGCTAGCTTCTAGGGTTTAGCCTCTCTGATCTCGTGGTAGATCTACTCTTGTACTACCCATATCATCAATATTAATCAAGCAGGACGTAGGGTTTTACCTCCATCGAGAGGGCCCGAACCTGGGTAAAACTTCGTGTCCCTTGCCTCCTGTTACCATCCAGCCTAGACGCACAGTTCGGGACCCCCTACCCGAGATCCGCCGGTTTTGACACCGACAACGACCACTGCATGCATCGCGGCAGAGCGTTGATTGGGCATGCACGAGAATTTGGTTCTGCTCGCAATATGGTTGATACCTGAACGATGAAGTGAACATGCATGCTAGCATGGGAGACCTATTTATGCTATACAATATTGGAGTACTCATGTACCTACTACTACTACTACTACTAGTAGTAGTAGTGTTTAGGGTTTAGGGTTTAGGGAACCGCGCAGCATCCATATGAGCCGCGATTGGAGCAATCTCCCTAGTGACATCCTTGACCTCTGTTGTTCGTGTATGGATATGTTGAGCGCCCTGCGGCTGGCTGCATGCTCGAGGGACATGCACACGGCCATCGTCGAAGCGAGGCCTAAGCTTTTCAAGACACCCTGCTTGCTGCTATCTGGTCTTGCAAGATTCGCTCACCATGATACGGAGGCGTGCATGATGCCCCTCGACTTCAATCCGACCTCCATTAGCCTAAACTTCTTTGCAGGTATGTAGTGGGTCGCCGTACATCATTTCCCTCGACATCGATCCGATCACCATCGCCCGAAACTTCTTGGCAGGTATGTACTGGGTCGGCATGAACTCCCACTGGATGGCTGCCTTCAGAGAAGACGGTAAAAAGTTGGTGCTCGTGAACTTCTAGACCTCCCATGAGATTATCCTTCCTCCGTTGGATTATATAGAGTATTACCATCGCGGTCCAAGTCATCTAGATTACTACGTCAGTTGGACGGACCTTGTTTTGTAGAAGACTGTAATCTTCCATGTGCCCACACGACATGCGAATTAGGCAGACTTCAAGCTAATTGCCTTGTTCGACCGCGGACTCGCCTATCTTTATGCCGGTGCCTTCTTTAGCTGGAGACAACTCAGCTCGCAGTGGATCATCGTCAAAGCTGATACACACTTCTGTGATGCTATTAAACACAATGGCATCATCTACGCGATCGACAAAGCAGATGGCACCACGTATTGCTGGGACGGCGCGTGTAAGTTGTTTCCTCTCATGTTAGTTTCCTCATTTTCATGATGTAGAAACATGCACCACACTGTTGGTTTCATCTAACCATACATTAGGGAAGTAATTTTGCATATGGAGAACTCTATATTTGGAAGTAGTGAAATCCTGCAATGCTTACCATGTGTACATACCTATATTCGCCCTTCAGCAATCAATGGCTAGAATAATATCCTCACAAAAATTTTGCCCACAGAACACGAGTATATAACAATGCATGGTCTGTTAGTTACCTTGAAGAATTTTTTGTGAGGACAGAACATGATTACATAACATGCATGACATGGTAGTTTCCTGTGAAGAATCGATTGCGAGATAACATGAGTATAACCATGCATGGCACTTCTATATTTTCGAACCCAGTATACATGTCCCTGTATTTTCCTCCCAGTTCCAATAGGGACATATCAATGATGTTTCTTGCATTATCCTACTCATACTCTGAACAATGCTGATCTTACATTAATAATGCTTGTCCTTTTTGATATGATGCAGTGTCCCTACAATTACTGCCCTTTGTAATCACACCACCTTTGCCAAAAACAGGGAAGCACAACTGGTTCCTCGCTCGATCAGACGACGACAAAAGACTGATGATCATTCGGACACATGAGCCGAAAAAGTTATATTGCAAAAAACCCACTGTATACAAGCACCGTGTAATACGTGAGTATCCGGACAGTGGTTGCTACGTCTATGAGCAGGATACCAGCTTGTTGGGGCCTTTAGGATTTTTTTAGTTGGAGGCAGGTAAACAGCCTTGGTTCACACACTCTGTTTCTCGGACTCAATTATCCGATTAATCAGGAGATCACCGTTGGCAAGGACCTTGATGGCAGAGAGGCTCTGTTTGCTATGGAAAACTGTGTCTACACAGCGAGCCCTAGGAGTTCAGGAGCAAACTCCCCTGATTGTCAACGATACAGCCTGCAGCCAAAAGAAGCTGAGAATAACAAAGGCGTCTGGCTTAACTTTGCTCCTTGGATGTCTCAATTACGACAGGCAGTGATGTGGTTCGAGCCTTCAGATTGATAGGATGGGCTGTTGCATCGAGAGGGTGGAGTACTGGTGTCTCCGGATCACTGGTCGCTGAAGCGGGGCTGCAAATTATGATGGTGTCGGATCATCTCATCGAATGACTTTGTTGTCTTTGCTGCTGGTTCTGGATGGGTAGTTATTTCTTTTGTTATGCATATTCCTTGTCATTTGGTCATCCTCGTCTATGTCACTCTTACTATGTAATAGTTGCTTCTGTTTAGAATGTCATTCTCGTCTGGATCACGAGAGTCTGAGCGCTGCAGATGGGTGCGTTTTGGTGGTGTAGCAAGACTTCTTGTGAACTATCATGTCTTGCTGTTTATGTCAGTAGTAATCACTAGTCAGTGTTTGAATGTTGTATATATCGTTGTTTCGAAATGTTTATTGTCTCGAACTACTGGTGGGCTAAATGAGGGCATCACCATTCTCCAGTATTCAGAGTATATCTCCTTTTTTCAAGTTATATAATTTGAGCTTAGTGTCTTTTCGATGATGTACACTTGTTTGGGCCAGTGAGGTGTCGTTGAATATGGGCCGAGTAGTAACGCAATGTCAAACAGGTCAATTTTGACTCTCAGGCCGGGCTCTCAAAAGATCCTGAAAAAAAAGGCCGGGCTCTCCAAAAAAGAAAGAATAAGGACTCTTAGGCCGACATGTGGGTGCCACTGGTGTTTTTGTGCGCTTGCGCGCCGAGAGCATATTGGCGCGTACTCGAAATTCATGCTACCTTTTCATCCCCAGTCTCCCGCCCTTCCCCCGCCTCTGGAATCTCGATTCCTACTCTAGTTCCCCCAAATCCCCCTCCTATACTCCCTGTACTCAAGCGCACTATCATGTCGCCGGTCAACGCAGATCTCTGAGCCGGAGATCCTGAGGTCCGTCCTGCCTTCGGTCGCTGCGTGCTGTCGCTCAATAGTGGCATGGCGGCGCTTGACGACCAGTTTTCCAGCAAAGTGCTGATGGCAACCATCAACGGCGACCGGCCTCCCGTCTCGCTGGATGACCTTGTCAAAGCTCTTGGCATTATGCACGGCATCCAAATAAGTGACTTGCTCGTCGAAGTCTGTCCGCCACCGGCTGATTTCTTCGTCAGGTTCCAGACAACTTTCGACTACAGTCGTGTGTTCGAATCTTCCTGGCGTTTGTTCTGCGATGGCGCGCTGGTGAGCTTTGATCGGTGGCACCCAAGATGGGGCTCAGTGCCCTCTGAGCTTGAGTTTTTAACAAAGCTTACCTTCCACGGCATGCCTCGACGTGCTTGGAACAGCGAGTCCATGAATGAGCTTATCAACGACCTTGGAGGTGAGCTCGTAGGTATGTTTGTTCCTCCAGACAGCTGGGCTCTGACGGTTATGGCATGGATGAAGAAGTTGTCCACCATACCGAAGGTGATTGGTGTTGAGATACCGGTGCAGGAACCGGGGTTGTACTATTCATCGCCACCAAGGCCGCCGCGGACCATGTTAGGGATGTACCTGTATCGAGTGTTCGTGCATGTCGAAGAAGTGGTCAATCCATCAATCGAAGTCCTGCCGCCGCCGCTGGTGCCAGGGTTCGTCGACGACGTCCATTACAAGAGTCAACGTTAGACTTTCCCCGTGTTGCTCGGAATGATGGATGGCACAGGGCCTACTCCATCGCGCGGCGGAGGCCACTGCTTCTTTGGGAGAAGAGGTAGGGCTGGCTGCCTGGATGTGCTCTAATTTGAGGTAACAACTGAATCTTGTCAGATACTAGTTAAATCCGAGCTATGGGTGTGAAGCACTGATATGCCAGTACATTTGATTGTGACATGTTCTAATTTTGTACCTGAACTTTTTTTAGAAAGGGATGTACATCAACTTAATGTGCTAGCAGAACTTATTGTGTTGTCTGTCTGTTTTCTTTGCACAACATTCAAGATATTTCTCCGTCAATGATAAAGACGATGAACCGTTATGTACGACTTCGTTGGTTTCAACATAGCCCTTCCCGTAGCGATCCACTGCTTCCATCCTGATTGTGCCGCCTGCGTGAAATTTTTGTATGCAAGTTCAGTGTGCTATGATGTTCTATATGATTGTGTCAACTATATAAGTTTTTACTGAGCATCAGCAATGCATATGGCTGAAAGATGTATTTACGAGCATAGGCCGATGGGTCTCTCTCTCTATCTCTCTCTCTCTCTCTCACACACACACACACACACGCAGAAGAGGGACCCGTTGAATTATTTATTTGCTCGTGACAGCTTTTAATTAGGTTCCACTATAATCTAACTTTTTTTTTAAGTTATTAATTGAGCTTAGTGACTTCAAAAAGTTGTATAGAAGCCTTGCTTGGGCCTTTCCGGCGTCGCTGAATGTGGGCTGAGTAACCATGTTAGGTTGTACTGTACTACACATGCCATTTTTCGCTATTTTTTAAATAATACATTTTTATTAATTTTCATAAATATTACGATGGGTAATTTTTTTTCAAAAATAATACACCGTCGGCCCGCTGCAGGCCGACTGGGCCTAGTCGGCCCACAGCCGCCGATTGGATTCCAGTCGGCCTACAGCTGGCCGACTGGCCCTTGTCGGCCCACTGTGGGCTGATTGGGTCCTGTCGGCCCACTGTGGGCCGACTAGAGCTAATTGGCTCGCTGTGGGCTAATTGTTTTTGCAAAAATGTTAATCATGTATTTAAAAAATATGTGTATTGTGACCTCCTCCGCTCGCTGTGGACCCACTGTTGACTAAAAAATATGTTTTAAAAAGTGTTAATCATGTATTTAAAAATTGTTAAATGTGTGTATAAAAATGTTCCTTATCTATACAAATTTTTTAAATGTGTGTATAAAAAATAGCTTTTTTCAATATCAGCAATGCAACTGGGTCGACAGTTGTACACAATATCCGGGTCAACTTGTTATTCTCCGCCCCCCTGGGCTGCAAACTTTCCTAGGAGGTATGCATTAGGCTTAACAAGAAAATGGACTTTAAGAAATAATAAATGGGATGTAATTATAATAACTGGACAATTACTATGCACCAAACCCGTAATTAGTTTGAAAAATATATTATTTTTGGAATTTGAAAATTTTAATTTCATTACTTGTTGCGTGCGCAATATTTCGTTGGATTTTAACGTAATACAACTTTATTTTGAAATTATATTTAACCTGACTAGAAATTTCCGATAAAAATATTTCGGATCCCATCAAAATGTGGGAATTTTTTTTTAATTCTGTTTTGAGCGGTTGTTTGAAATTATTAATCATTGTCCTAGCTAGAAGTTCGGCTGTACTTTTAACAAACTGTAAAAGGGCTGTAGTAAATTCCATTAGAATTAAAAATGGGTTGTACATTTTTACAAATCGAAAATGGGCTATATGTTCTCTGCCAAATCCGAGCTGTGGGCCTACTAAGTTGACGTGTACCAAGGGCTTTGTCAACTTAGTCAATATAAACGATTCTAGCTGCAGTGATCGTACGATGTCCATCCAACGGCCGTAGTGCTTCTTCAATCTATGGTCTTCTTGCTCCAGCCGCCCAAAGCAGCGTCGGTCGTGTCGCGTGCTCCTGCCTCCCGTGGCCGGCTGTGATGCCGCGGAGACCTCACCGCCCCGTACTACTCCCACCGCTGGACAGGCCATCCCTCTACTCACCCACACCCCCTGTTATTCTATGGCGACGACAGCCTCACACCGCAGCCGAACCAGTGAACCCTCATACTCCTCTTCGCGCGGGCTTCCACTGTTGTGTCTTCCCCGGCTCCGCGTCGTCCCCTTCCTAGGCCTCGCCGTCGTCCACTGCCCTGGTGCTCTCGGCGCGGCATGGTCAACATGGTCAAGGAACGAGTTTCATCGGACGTGGACTGTACGTGGAGAGGCTGACAGCTGGGTCCACGGCCGCAACAAGGAAGTGCCTCCTTATTACACGGAAAATAATATTTCCTCCACCTGACAGCAGGGACCCACCGGACGTGCCATCGTATTTCACGAAAAAAACGTTTCCCCCCTGACTACTGGGACCCACCAGCTACACCTTCGCACGCAAGGAAGTGCGTCCGGGCAAAAAAAACAATTCGCCCCCTGACTGCTGGGACCCACCAGCTACATCTTCGCACGCAAGGAAGTGCGTCCGGGCAAAAAAAACCAAAACGATTCGCCCCCCTGACTGCTGGGACCCACCAGCCCCCCGACTGCTGGGACCTACCAGCTACATCTTCGCACGCAAGGAAGTGCGTCCGGGTAAAAAACGATTCGCCCCCTGACTGCTGGGACCCACCAGCTACATCTTCTCAGGCAAGGAAGTGCCTGACAGTCGGGACCCACCTGGTCGAAGCATACGTAGCGTTGTCATTCTGGTCGCGAACGTGTACGTACATATATACTTGTGGATGTAGAGGCGCGCACGTATCATAGTAGAGGCGCGCACGTAGCATGTACACGTATGTACAGCGGCCAGGGTGCAAGAAAGAAATACGGCCACGTATGTGTACATATGGGCGGGGTCTCGAACGCCTACTCGCGCTTACGTACAGCGAGGGCTCGTGTACATGGCTAGGTCGGAACGGAGAAACAGCGTCGTCGTCGTGTTCATGGGTCGGAACGGAATGCCTGGTCGTGTTCATCGGGAGGGCTTGGACGGAAGAGGCGATGGAAACGAGGCCTGGCGTACCGCACAACGGAGGAAATGGACCTCCTACGGTCGAAACGGGGGTCCTGTTGATCGGGAGGGGTGTGGCGTACCGCAAAACAGAGGAAATGGACCTCCTACGGTCGAAACGGGGGTCCTGTTGATCGGGAGGGGTGTGGCGTACCGCGAAACGGAGGAAACAGGCCTCCTACGGTCGAAACGGAGGTCCTGTTGATCGGGAGGGGTGTGGCGTACCGCAAAACGGAAGAAACGGACTTGTGTTGGAGCGCTACGGTCGAAACGGGTACCTATTCATCGGGAGGGGTGTGGCATACCGCAAAACGGGACTCCACGGGATACTGTTCATCTCCACCGTCGACCCCCTCCAGCCTCCACGAGCTACTGTTCATCCACCGTCGACCTCCTCCAGCCTCCACGGGCTCCTGTTCATCCAGCCTCCACCGCGCGCTACTCCACTGGCTACTGTTCAACCACCCCTCCACCGTCTACTGTTCATCTAGCCCTCCACACCACGGGGTCCTGTTCAACCACCC